>NC_090927.1:526059348-526360713 GCF_040938575.1 Ambystoma mexicanum
CGTCATTCACTCTAGCATAATGACATCATGACGCACTGGACGTCACTTGCGTCATGCGCGTAATGACGTCATGGCGTTCTGAACGTCTCTAGATGTCCCAGTCGCCATTTGCTGTTGGGAAATATAAACACAAATTGAACTATAAATTTAAAAGGGTACACATTTCAAAATAAATTCAGATCAAGACAAACTATGACCAAAATCCTCAAAAGAAAGCATCAGATGAACAACATACATCTTTGGAAACAACATCAAACTCATCAGAAGCAGAGAGTGAAAATGAAGAACAAATAGAATTACAACAGGCCAGTGCAAAGGTGCCAGAAACATAGGCAGCATACTCTTTTTTAGAGGAATATCAAAAACACAGACAAGCAAGAACCTACCCACTCTATCAAAGTACTCAACAATTGAGAAATCAGCAAGTACAATATGGAAAACAAATGGTGGCCAACAGAGGGGCAGAAGGGGAAAGGACAGACCAAGTAGGAGGAAATGCAAACACAAGGATGGAAACAAGATCTTAAAATCCCTAACGGAAGAGGATTTAGTACTTAATCGAACTGATCTAGAGCTATCTAAAGAACTGGTCATAGCATTAAACAAAGGGCTATGTTTTAGCCCCACAAATCAGGAAAATTACTTTCAAATTAACCTAGATCTATTTAAATTCAGCAGATTGTTGAAGTTGAAACATTTTATGCAACTTTCACAAAACCAAATAAACGGTACACTGAAAAATCACAGCATCAGAACTAACAGTGTCAGACACAGAACAAACATCCAGCTTACTTAACATTGAAGAAATGGAAGGCATCCACACAAGGGAGTCAGTTGCATCAGGCATCAATATTGACATTGGACTAATTGAAACATCATAACTAAAAAGAAAATCCAAATGTATACCGCAGCAGAAAATGTAATTGACATATTTGTGTTAGCGGTTCAGAAAGATCTGAGAAAAAACTACATATCCAAGAAGACATTGGAGTGGAACTCACAGAATCTAAACATTAAAGAAAGAAAAGTCATCTTTGAATTAAGCAAAAATGATGAAATCACAATAAAAGAGGTAGACAATGGAGGCAAAATAGTCCTCCTAAAAACAACTGACTACATACAAATGGCAGAAATTAATTTGAATGATGCAACATGCTATGACAAACTAAAAGAGAACCCCTTGCCTCGTATCATAGAAGAATGGAATAACATGAGTACACACTGGCATGAGAATGGTTTACTACCGGATGATGAGTATGACTACGTAAGAAACAAATACCCTGTACTTGCAACTATATGTTTCCTCACCAAAATACACAAGAAATACAACAAAATACCACCTGGTAGACCAATCATTAATGGAATTGGATCAGTGAGTGAACCGATATCAGCCTACATAGACAGACATCTACAACCTTCAACAGCCAGCTTGGCATCATATGTTCAAGATACAAAGCATATTATACAACAGCTGGAACATATTGCTTGGGAAGACGATTTCAGACTGGTCACTTTCGATGTCACCGCACTATATACAAGTATCTTACATCTCAAAGGAATGGAACCAGTTAACTACATTCTAAAACCAAAATCAATATCTTACCTGGAACAAAACAACATGATTCTTGAAATGTAAAATTTTGTATTGAACAGTAACATTTTTCTATTCAACAACACTATATACAAACAACGCCAAGGTACTTCAATAGGGGCAAAATGTACTCTCCCTATGCAAATCTATATATGGGGAGTTTTGAATTGAAACATGCATGGACACATTGGGCATTCACTGAAGATAACAGTATTGTATTCTAGGGCTCTATATAGACGTTGTTCTTGTAATCTGGGGAGGAAATCAAACATCCCTAAAGGAATACCATAGATTCTTAAACTCCAATGAATACAAATTTGAAATTAACAATGGAAGAAAGCACTGACAACATCCATTTTTTAGAATTGTAACTGTATATCGACAACAACAAAATTCAATCCACACTATATATCAAACCAACATCAGGAAACAGCATCCTGCATGCCAGCAGTAATCATCCTTAACACATTATTCAAAACATACCATATGGAGAATTCTTGAGAATTAAAAGAAATTGCACTCAGCAAGAAGAAATGAAGGAACATATAGATACAGCCTTTCAGAAATCCCAACCAAGAGGTTATGGTAAATCACAACTCACCAAAGCAAGGCACTATCAAGGGATGAACTATTACAAAATAAACCTGGAGACACAAAGATACAATTGAACAGTGTAACACGATTCATCACATCATACAGCACAGATCACAAGATTTTGAGAAAAATTCTAAACAAACATTGGTTTCTTTTAAAACTTGATTATGACCTATCCGACCATATAGAAGACAAACCAAGTATGACATACAGAAAAGAAACACATTTGAAGCAGATACTATGTCCCTCGCACTTTGTACAGGAAAAGGTGAACAAAGGTAAAAGCAAACTATGGTCAACAGAGAAACTAAAAGGTAACTACAAATGTGGAATGTGGAATTACTGCAAATATGCAGTAAGTGGGAAACAGGAAATAACACTACCAAATGGCAAGAAACATGAAATTCAAGACTTCATCAATTGCAACTCAAATCGTGTAGTGTATGTGATAGAATGTATTTGCAACAAGTTGTATGTGGGCAGCACAATCAGATCATTGAAAACAAGGTTCTCAGAACACCTAAGAACAATCGAAAATCAAGACATCAGATACCCTCTAGGAAAATATTTTGAATCTGCACATGCGAAAGCAAAGACAGAAGGGATAAGATACTATGGACTGGAAATCGTCAAAACCCCACCGAGGGGAGGCAGCAGAGAAAAAGTATTACGCCAAAGGGAAGCAATGTGGATTTGCAATTTAGATTGGTGCAACAATGGTTTGAATTTTGACACAGAAATGGGACATTTCCTATAAAATGTACGATATAAACTAAATGATAGATTATGTTGAATGTACATGACAATGGTGAACAACTGGACATAGAGGGTACCGTCATCACATGGTTTCATATCCATATCAGAAGGATAATTGATAAGAAACAATCAGATGAAATATATAGGATTGATGCATAGGAGCAGGGAAAGTGAAATAAGTAAGTAACATGCATATTGTCCTCATTACCCTCAAAACAAGCGGCATGTAGAATAAAACAGCAAATATAGGTATTGCCAATACAAATATTGGACAATACTTAATAGTAGTATGTGAGACCACATTAGCAAAATATACGATTTGCCACACATATATTATATTCGGCAAAACCAATATCTGTATTGTCAACATAAGAATGGACATTACACAATACCAGTCTGTGACACCATACTGCAAAACAAACGTTTTTGCCATATACACATTGTATTGTTCAAAAGTAAAGACATGCCCACATACATAAGGTCAAGAAGAATTTGATATCAAGAATTCTCCATATTGAACATTATCAAACAAACTTGGGGCTGTGTTTATATTTCCCAACAGCAAATAGCGACTGCGACATCCAGAGACGTTCAGAACGCCATGACATCATTACGTGCATAACGCAAGTGACACCCAGTGCGTCATAACGTCATTTCGCTAGAGTGTAATCACGCATATAAATAGACGGCCATTTTTAGAGAAAGAGCATCGGGGAACACAACCAGTTCCTGCATGCGGTTTGGGAGTCCATAGAAAATTGGGTCAAAGAATGCAATCAGGTAAGAATTAGGTAGAATATCTATTTAAAACAATATAAATGCCAAGAAAGTAGTAGACAGTATGGGGAAAGGATTAAATATACTCTACCCTCCTTTTTTTCAGAATAGACGGCACATACAACACCATGGGCAAAATTTGAGCCAGACCGCATGGCATATATGAAAACAACCATAGCAACAGGTTGAAAAACGACAGAAAAATCAGTATCACAATAAGAGGCCATTTAGGAACAAATCTGAAAGATTTAACCATGTTTTGAAGTAAGTACACAAGGGTAATTAAAATTGTAAATGCAATGGACAATGTAGCAACACGGACCCAACATGCTTTTCAGTTATTAATGTTAATTCTTGTTCCCACATCGTATAGATAAATAATTCTTAAGTATAAATTATCCAAAAGGCAGAAAAAAAACCTCCTGAAGAACCATCTGAGAGGATGTAGAGGGAGAAAAGAGGGAGAAAGGTTTTAACAAATTCTGTTTGTGAAAAAAATGAATTAAATGGCATACAAAGTTGGCAAAAATATAATTGAAGAAATGTTTGAAATTCATGTATGATAGGAATACATATCAAAAGTAATTATCAGATTGAACTATAAGGGATGTATGACCTTGAATACATAACTTGAGAAAATCAATTGTATGACTTTGAATACAAAATTGTGGAAGATAAATTCATTTTTTGGAGCGCACCAAAGAGTCCTTGTGGTTATTCTCAACTACTTAAATTATGCACTGGTCAGTAGCAGTGTATTCAAGGGCAAGGTGCTGCAAACAAAAGCTCTTACTTTAAACCACTCAGGAAACTCGCCATAGTTGCTATCAGGCTGAATTGAACCCACATGTTGTTCTGTAAACAAGTAACAGTGGCTGAGCACTGCACAGCCATCAGAATACAATCATTACACAACTTATTCAAATTAACCATAACAAAGGAAAAATAAAGAAGTGAATAATAATACAATGGAAAAACGTTTCAAAAAAAGGGAATCGGAAGCAGAAGAACTTTTTTGGGGACACAGAATCCCATAACAGACCAAAGGAACAACAATATAAAATATTTAAAGAAAGCTTTTGAACAACTGGAAACTTTATCTAAAAAAGAACTCTCATGGTGGTGGGAGATAGCGACATTGGACAAATATTTAAAAGTGGGTAGATCACCTCGAGGATTACGAATCTGTATATTTCCAGCCTTTGAAAAAGAAGATGTAGATGATCTAAAAGATTGGGAAGAATTGTTGATCACAACATCTAGAGAGATGATCCATAGGATTATAATGAACACAAAGAAGGCACATGTAAAATTATTACAAGAAATAGATACCATCAAAGGAATGATAGAGAAAAGTAATCTGCCAGAAGCAACGTTTAAGAATTATCAAATATTGGATACCTTCAAAAATTTGAAACTGAACTAAAAATAAAAAAACAGACTTTTCAACGTGATGAATTGGACTATAAATTTAAAAGGGTATACACATTTCAAAACAAATTAAAATCAAGACAAACTATGACCAAAAAAACTCCAAAGAAAGCATCAGATGAACAACATACATCTTTGGAAACAACATCAGGCTCATCAGAACTAGAAAATGAAAATGAAGAACAAATAAAATTACAACAGGCAGTGCAAAGGTGCCAGAAACACAGGCAGCATACTCTTTTTTAGAGGAATATCAAAAACACAGACAAGCAAGAACCTACCCACTCTATCAAAGTACTCAACAATTGAGAAATCAGCAAGTACAATATGGAAACACAAATGTTGGCCAACAAAGAGGGGCAGAAGGGGAAAGAACAGAACAAGTAGGAGAAAATGCAAACACATGGATGCAAACAAGATCTAAAAATTCCTACCAGAAGAGGATTTAGTACTAAATCTAACTGATCTAGAGCTATCTAAAGAACTGGTCACAGCATTAAACAAAGGGCTATCTTTTAGCCCCACAAATCAGACAAATTACTTTCAAATGAACCTTGATCTGTTTAAATTCAGCAGATTGATGAAGTTGAAAAATGTCTATGCAACTTTCACAAAACCAAATAAACCGTACACTGAAAAATCACAGCCATCAGAACTAACAGTGTCAGACACAGAACAAACAGCCAGTTTACTGAACATTGGAGAAATGGAAGACATCCACACAATGGAGTCAGTTGCATCAGACGTCAATGTTGATATTGGATTAAATGAAACATTGAAACTAAAAACAAAATCAAAATTTATACCGCAACTAGCAATGGAAAATGTAATTGACATATTTGTGTTAGCGGTTCAGAAAGATCTGAGAAAAAACTACATATCCAAGAAGACATCGGAGTGGAACTCGCAGAATCTAAACATTAAAGAAAGAAAAGCCATCTTTTAATTAAGCAAAAATGATGAAATCACAATAAAAGAGGTAGACAAGGGAGGCAAAATAGTCCTCCTAAAAACAACTGACTACATACAAATGGCAGAAATTAATTTGAATGATGCAACATGCTATGAAAAACTAAAAGAGAACCCCTTGCCTCGTATCATAGAAGAATGGAATAACATAAGTACACACTGGCATGAGAATGGTTTACTAACGGATGATGAGTATGACTATTTAAGAAAAAAACACCCTGTACTTGCAACTATATATTTCCTCCCCAAAATACACAAGAAATACAACAAAATACCACCTAGTAGACCAATCATTAATGGAATTGGATCAGTGAATGAACCGATATCAGCCAACATAGACAGACATCTACAACCTTTAGCAGCCAGCTTAGCATCATACGTTTAAGATACAAAGCATATTATACAACAGCTGAAACATATTGCTTGGGAAGACAATTTCAGACTGGTCACTTTCGATGTCACCGCACTATATAAAAATATCTTACATCTCAAAGGAATGGAAACAGTTAACTACTTTCTAAAAGCAAATCAATATCTTACCTGGATCAAAACAACATGATTCTTGAAATGTTAAATTTTGTATTGAACAATAACATTTTTCTATTCATCAACACTATATACAACCAACGCCAAGGTACTGCAATGGGGGCAAAATGTGCTCCCCCTATGCAAATCTATATATGGGGAGTTTTGAATTGAAACATGCATGGACACTTCAGGCATTCACGGAAGATAACAATATTATATTCTGGGGCGATATATAGACGATTTTCTTGTAATCTGGAGAGGAAATCAAACATCCCTAAAGGAATACCATAGATTCTTAAACTCCAATGACTACAATTTGAAATTAACAATGGAAGAAAGCACTGACAACATCCATTTTTTAGACTTGTAACTGTATATCGACAACAAGAAAATACAATCCACACTATATACCAAACCAACATCAGGAAACAGCATCCTGCATACCAGCAGTAATCATCCTCAACACATTATTCAAAACATACCATATGGAGAATTCTTGAGAATGAAAAGAATTTGCACTCAGCAAGAAGAAATGAAGGAACATGTAGATACAGCCTTTCCGAAATTCCAAGCAAGAGGTTATGGTAAATCACAACTCACCAAAGCAGTCAAAAAACAAAGGCACCATCAAGGGATGAAGTATTACAAAATAAACCTGGAGACACAAAGAAACAATTGAACAGTGTAACAAGATTCATCACATCATACAGCACAGATCACAAGATTTTGAGAAATATTCTAAACAAACATTCGTTTTTTAAATAATGACCTATCAGACCATATAGAAGAAAAAACAAGTATCACATACAGAAAAGCAAAGAATTTGAAGCATATACTATGTCTCTCGCATTTTGTGCAGGAAAAGGTGAAAAACGGTAAAAGCAAACTATTGTCAACAGAGAAACTAACAGGTAACTACAAATGTGGAATGTGTAATTACTGCAAATATTCAGTAAATGGGAAAAAGGAAATAACACTACCAAACGGCAAGAAACATGAAATTCAAGACTTCATCAATTGCAACTCAAATCATGTAGTGTATGTGATAGAATGTATTTGCAACAAGTTGTATCTGGGCAGCACAATCTGGTCATTGAAAACAAGGTTCTCAGAACACCTAAGAACAATCAAAAATCAAGACATCAGATACCCTCTAGGAAAACATTTTGAATCTGCACATGCAAAAGCAAAGACAGAAGGGATAAGATGCTCTGGACTGGAAATCGTCAAAACCCCACCCAGGGGAGACAGCAGAGAAAAAGTATTACGCTAAAGGGAAGCAATGTGGATTTGGAATTTAGATTGTTGCAACAATGGTTTGAATTCTGCCACAGAAATGGGACATTTCCTATAAAATTTACAATATAAACTAAGTGATACATTATGTTGAATGTACATGATAATGGTGAACAACTGGAGATAGAGGGTACCGTCATCACATGGTTTGATATCCATATCATAAGGATAATTGATAAGAACCAATCAGATGAAATATATAGGATTGACGCATAGAAGCAGGGAAAGTAAAATAAGTAAGTAACATGCATATTGTCATTACCCTCAAAACAAGCGGCATGAAGAATAAAACAGCAAATATAGGTATTGCAATACAAACATTGGACAATACTTAATAGTCGTATGTGAGACCACATTAGCAAAATACACGATTTGCCACACATATATTATATTTGGCAAAACCAATATCTGTATTGCCAACCTAAAAATTGACAATACACAATATTAGTCTATGACACCATACTGCAAAACAAATGTTGCATTCTGCTTGACTCTCGCCAGGTACTAATATGAAATAGACCAGCTCTCACATATTATGGTAAGGCTTGTAATGTACTTTTCAGACACCACGGCCTGAGTTTTTCCCCTTTCCGACCTTGAATCTGCAACAACCGAGAACTAACACAAACCCGATCTGGCCAATGTCGACAGAAACAGTGCTACATGAGAACAGGCCCAGCGCACGAGGAACCTTGAGGAGGCAGAAATGACCTGCCTCACTTCAGTTCTCACACCAAACCGGCTTCCAGAGTGGGAGTCCACGAGAACTCAAACCGGACCAGCCTGCAATAGAAATATGAGAGGCCCCACGGTCAGAATAGGATCTGGCCTGTTTCACTCACTCACCACCCGGCTTTCCTCTCTCAGCACCATACTATTGATCTGCTCTTCAAGGGGGGGGGGGCAGCTCACGGAACACCAACTTCTCCTCAGGTGAAGCCAGGTCTATCCTGCTGAAATGAGGTACCAATACCCTCCATTTCACAACATGCCAACGAAATACAAATCTGGCAAAATGGATGAAAAGGCGGTTTCCCTTTATTTATTATTTAATTATTATTCGTTTTTTCTTTTCAAACAAAGCGTGGGAATAATGTCCCCATCCATGGCAGATGACAAGAACGCACCAACAAAAGTACAACAGTAAATCCTCCATGTTTCTTTTTCCACTACCACGTTATGAAAACGTGTTTCCACCAGTTTATTTTCATTCCATATGATCTATTTTTTTTCATAGAAATCTACCAAACCTTGGTTTTGGTCAAAAGGCCCAAGTGGAATAATGGGCTACACTTGGGTTAGACAAAATGATTCAGTGTACGATTTTGGTGAATTTACCCATTATTTTCACATAGGAAATCATGCAAGTGATGGTGTTCATTATAAATGAGATGCAATGACTTTCCTCCTGTCAAACAGGTTGGGCTGTGGTTTAGGAAAATGGCATCCGACCTTAAAAATGGAAATAGCATGGCAGCCACAGCAAAATTCCCTGTGTGTGGGGCTACGAGTCATACAAGTGTCAGCAGCCACCTCTTTGGCATTGGAGTGACATGAAGGGAGGTAGCGAGTTCCGGGGCTCCGGCAGGTGTTGCTCACAACCTTCCTAGGACCCTAATATGTGCAGTGCTCTGGGAATGGCAGTTGACTTCCCACGAAATGTAGAGATCCTGAAATACACAGAGGTATGAACATAATGAGGGTGTACCTCAGAATCCTGAGATGGGTTGTGGAGATTGATCATGTGAAGCAGAAGGGAATTCACCTACAAAATCAGTTTAGAGGCAGCATTGACAATCAAGCAGACATGATCCTCTAGCTACTGAATTTCATTTTAGACAAGCATGGAGTTCCCTCTCATTAGACCATGTGCGCCCCTGTGTGCGACATATATTTCTAAAAACAATCACCATGATGAAAATACAGCAGCAATGCGCAAATAAGCAAAAAAGTGCCATAAAATGACCATTGATCTAAGGCTTTTTTGGGCAAAAGATCAAGGATAAAAGAGCAAAATCACATCATTAAGAAACAGGTAAGCACAAAAGACAATAAAGGACAGAGAACTACTATAAAGCTTGTAGTTCAAACCTAGAAAAAAATACACCAAACGAAGATCTCGATCCCATATTGCAAAATCTAGTTTGTATGTAAATGTTACGCATGGTATAGCCCAGGAATCTGGAGACACAGATGATTGAAGAGATACCAACCCAGCAGGTGGAGACCCACCCAACACAAAGGTGTTTGATACGTTGTGGGCCTCTGCTGCGGATCAAATAGAATCAATGTAGATAGGCAACTTGAGAATCAACTCTCCTGGTGCAGGTGTGTTGAAGTTTGTCTCATTTATTTTAGATATCGATATTTAGAGTGCAGATTCTGCGCACCGGAATAGATCTTTCAGTGAATGGTAGACCTCTCTTTGCGTAATTATCTAGCAAAATTCGGACGTTTCTCTTTGCCTCCCGCTCATGGGAATAAGCCAGTGTAGAAGGTGTCCTTGTGTCAAATATTCCCTGGGTCGCATGAGTGTAAGAATGCAAACATTCTATAGTGCTTCAATAGGTGTTTGGCCTCCATACACATACATGGTACGTACCATTTTAGAATGTTTGGAATATACTTCATTATGTTACCTGGGTTTGTATATGATGCATTAGATTGGGACAAATATGATTTACGGATTAACATTATTAAGTGGTTTATACAGTATTGGAGTGTTATGTGGTATGGCTGCTTGTGATTTTAAATAATCTGTCTTGAATGTGATTCAAGATTTTAAAAGTTATGGATAATGAATTTATATCAGTATCTGAATTGTATTGGGACGTTTCTTAACTGTTATGGTGTTATACATGAATGCATGTGAAAAGGTTATTTGAACCGTAACACATTAATACAAAATATTTATGTTACCTCTGGATCACTGGTAACATAGCAAGTTTGTACATTGTTAGACACACACTTGTACTCCAGGGTCAAGCAAACATTTTCTTGAGTGATTTAAACTTCTGCCTAGTGTCAGGGTGGGGTCGATGTAAGATGGCAGCGGAGCGAATCTCTGTAGCTTGTGGAGCAGTGCATGATCCTGTCAGAGGAGGCAATTCCAGTCCTGTTATTTATGGATGTACAAACTTTTTAAAGAACATTAGGCCACGCTGAGGACAGAGGGGGACATTATCAAGTGCAGGTCTGATAAACAAATGAGATATTTGTATTGTTTTCTCCTCTTCTACCTGTTTGTCTCTTCTTGGATCTGTTTCACAACTAATGCTCTGCTCTTAATGATAACTATGCTCGATATTTTGGTAAAAGCCACCGATAAAACCACTAAAGGCATTGCAATCATTCTTTAACCAGCTGCTCGAAGTGGTAAACATTCTGATTGTTTAAAATTACAACAGCCTTTTCATTATCTTTATTGTTGATCGCACGTGATAAAATGCATAAAGAGGTTCTTATAGTAACATTGCTGGATTCAGAGAATGGTGGGACTGTATCACATAGAAGTAAATACTTCTAGTCCAGGGCAACATCTCGCAGACACGGCTGACGGCAAGGCAGACCAATACAACACCGAAATTCTGTCAGGCTATTCCAGATCCTGAGGTGTCTTGGTCCTCAACGAGTGAGGACTGTGAGGTGTTGACCCCCGTAGAGGCCAGAAAAAAAACCTAAAAGTTCTCTGTAGAGGCCAGAAACACCCTTACATCATCCCAAAAATCTCATATAGCCGAGTTGTGTGCTAAAGACCTCTCCAAGTCCCAACCTCGCACCAATACACAAGATATTCAGATCACTGCCTGACAGGGGGCATGGCTGTGGGCTTAGAACCCATTACGCCTCTCCTTTTAATTAGGACCATGGCAAGAACCACAAACCAAGTTGTTTTGTTTGGCCTGAGGCGTTGCATGGAAGGAAGTCAAAAGAAAAAAATAAATCCTGATCAACAATCAAGGATAGTAGAATGCAGACCCTAATTCTGAATAGCAGTATTGTAGTATTACTTCATGGTCAGCAAGAGGTGGGGGGAATCTAGAACACTGGGGTACTTCATTGGAATACACCACAATATAGTTAGTTGAATGTAAGCCCTACCCAAGTACTTGTTTAGAATGAGGCCACGCGTGGGTGATATGATCACTTCTGTGGTCCTTTTGCATACTTATAGCAGCTTCCCCTTAGCAACAACTTGCATTTGAGAGATATACACATGCAGAATGCTGTGCACCGCAATGCAGCCAGCAAGTGTTGTTTGAAAGATAGCTGCAGGCCCAATGGAGGAGATGCTGAAGTGTGTGGTACAAAGTAAAAGATGTAGGCAGGAAGGCCTTCACACACTGTCGCACTGTACCGGCAGTCCAGATGAGGTTCTACACTTTATCTCTTGTGTGCTTGACATCTAATTTTCCCCTTCTGAAGTTACTCATCTCTTTTTCTCTTTTCAATGCACTTGATGCTTTTTCGATTGACAATGTCCACTATTCCTCCTGACTGGGCCAGTTATACAGATTATCAAATTAAATATTAGCTTTCTCTTTTACTTGACAGTTATTGGGACTAGTATGTAAGTTCCAATAACAAGTTTCTTCTGTTTTCACTTCTTTAGTTTTACTGGAATGAGTATGAGGGTACCAGTGAAGATTCTCTGTTCTTTCCACCTCTTTGGTATTACTGGGATGAGTATGAGGGTACCAGTGAAGATTCTCTGTTCTTTCCACCTCTTTGGTATTACTGGGATGAGTATGAGGGTGCCAGTAATGATTCACACTTATCTTCACCTCTTTGTAATAACTGGGATGGGCATGAGGGGGCCAGTAATGATTCTCATTCTCTTCACTTCTTTAATATATCTGGAATGTGTTTCAATATTAATTTGTTCTTAAGAATGTTTCCATATAATTTCCCACTCTACTTAGAGAAGATT
The DNA here is from genome assembly GCF_040938575.1 of Ambystoma mexicanum. NCBI lineage: Eukaryota > Metazoa > Chordata > Amphibia > Caudata > Ambystomatidae > Ambystoma > Ambystoma mexicanum. Next base: position 526,072,221 of record NC_090927.1, read on the forward strand.
GAGTTGCACTCTTCACTGGGACGAGTATGATCATTATACTCATTATGTTAGTTATTCCTCCCTGGTCTCCCGCATTCCCCCTTATCTCTCTTGTTTTGGGTTAGCCTCACCAGACCTGCAGCCAGGGCGGGATGCTTCTTTTTGCTCATCAGGCTGGCTTTGGTTCTCCTGACCTCTCTCTCTTTTTCTCTCTCTCTCTCCGCACCCGCTCTGTGAATGGGTTTGTGGTATCAGCATCATTATTGGACTCATCAGTCTACCGACTCTCGGTCACACCACCACTTACAACTCAATAAGGTATCAAAGGTTCCCTTCCCTCAGTTCTTCCTACTTCATGCATTTCGCTGGTCGTCTTCACTTGTCAGCTTGTTTTGAGGTCTGCAAGCTGCACGTCTCAGTTCAGGTCAGCTTCTAGCATGCAGCTGATTCAAATCTCCCAGGCTTTTCCCCCTCTCCTCCTGCATTTATGATGCGAAGCTGGGCTTTTGCTAGCAGAGCGTCCAAGTCTTTTCTTTCTGTTGGATGAGTATTCTGCATAACTCAGACAATCTTCTTCCTCACAGTATTGAACCAAATTTCTTTTTTTCATGGATATAAGGTTTCTGCACCACAATAACACACAGTAATTGGTTCATCATGACTTCTTTGAATAGAGACTGTTGTGAATGGGGTGTGTGTGAGTGATTTAGGGAGTTCCTCTTCGAAACGGGAGTCCATGTCCCCAAGGGGGGACTCTCTCCTGGTGAGGTCCTGCTTTCCTCTACCCCTACAGAGAGTATTGTGTAGCAGGCTCACCTCCCTATCCTCACAGGGAAAGGTTCTTCCCCGGGGAGAAGTGACTGAACACCATGTTTCATTGCATACCCTTTCCATTTGTTTACTGGCTTCCTATTGTTCAGAGACTGAAAATCTGCTGAGGAAATCTACATTTATTTGTTCTTGCCCTTTTCTGTGTTTGATTGTAAAACAGAAACCATCTCATAATTTTTGTATTCATGTTTTTCCTCAAGCTAATCCAGGTGACAGGAGAGTATTTGGTTACCAGCCTGAACTTCCTGCCGGTGAGATAGTTGTTCAGGTGAGCTACTGCCCAGTTGATGGTTAGGGCCTCCAGTTCTACTGTGGCCTAATTTTGCTCTCTCAGGAAAGAGTTTTCTAGTTGTGTAGAGTATTAGATGGTCTATGCCATCATATTCTTACGGTAATACTGCACCAAGACCAGTTTTTGACACATCAGTTTGCAAAAAGAATTCCTGGACAAAGTCTGGGACATTTAGGACTGGTTAATTACATAAGATGTTCTTTAGGCCATCAAAACTACTTTGATCTTGAGAGGTCAACCGTTTCTGTGGTTGAGCATTTGTAAGCTTATCATTGAGTCTTGCAGCTATGGAGGAAAGGTTTGGTATGAATCTCAGATAGGATCCTATAAGACCTAAAAATGCACGCAGCTGCTTTTTGGTTTTGGGTGAAATTGTCTGTTGCACAGCTTTGACTTTCTCATTTTGTGGCTGCAGCAAACCATTTCCCACAAAGAAACCTGAGTACGTGACAGCTGATTGGGCTATGTGACTTATTTTGGTTTGGCGGTTAGTCCTGCCTTACTCAAAGCCCTAAAGATTTCATGCAGATGAAATATGTGATCAGACCAGGTTTAACTGTAGATTATTATGTCATCAACACAAATGGGAAAAGGGTAGTTAAACTTTAACCATCAGGTGCTGAAAATTAGCTGGATGTAAGCCGAAGGATAATACCTTAAAGTGGATTAATCTGTGAGGCATTGAGAAAGACATTTTCTCTCTTTCTGAGGGATTGAGAGGGACTTGCCAATAGCAGTTGTGGAAATAGATTGGCACTACCCAGTTTGTCAACCAAATTATATATGCAGGGCATGGGATAGTTATCAAACTGCGAGACTGAATTCAGCTTCCGGAAGTCAATGCAAAATCTCCACGATTGATTAGGTTTTGCAACTAGTATTATTGGCAAAGACCAAGGTATTTCCATGATGGCTGCCTGAATCACACTTCCCACTTCTGGCTTCGAGCATTCTGTATGGTCAGAGATTTAAAATCTTCCTTTGTAGAGTTCTGATATTGTGAAAGAAGGTCTTAAATCCATGTTTGATCCACACAAATGTCTGTACACTGTGTTACTAAGTCTTGATATCCTCCTGTTGTGAGGGAGTTTGTATTTGTATTTGTATTTGTTTTATTTGTATAGCGCAAACCAGGCCCGGAGGCTACCGGGCGCATATCTTAGCAACAATGGTTACATAGTATACCGACATATCAAGTAACATTTAAATTGACATAGTAATCAGCAGCATTGATATTTTGTACATATATACATAGGTGAAAAAGTATTCACAGTGCGGCTTGGACCTCAGATGTGACTAGCCAATGTTTGGCTTTGTATTTGAAGAGATTCAGAGAAGGAAGGTTTCTGATAGTAAGGGGGACAGAGTTCCATAATTTGGCTGCAAGAACTGGGAAGCTGGATCCACCGGCTGTTTGGAGCTTGTATTTAGGGATCATTAGGTTCTGGTTGATGGTGGATCTTAGAGATCGAGATGGTGTATAATGCGTGAACCGTGAGGAGAGGTAGATGGGGGCCAGGTTGTTCATGCATTTTTAGGTTAGGGCAAGCGATTTTAGAGAGATCCTTTGGGTGACTGATAGCCAATGAAGGTTCTTCCTCGTTTCCGAGATGTGGGCCGATCTAGGGATATTCAGGGCTGCTCTAATGGCGTTATTTTGTATGACCTGGAGTTTGTCTAAGTTGCCTTGACTGGTGCCTTGATACAGTGCATTACAGTAGTCCAATTTGGACATGACCAGAGTTCTAGCAAGGATTGTGCAGTTATAAGTGGACAGAAAAGGGCGGCATGCTGTGATCAGCTTGCAGGTGTAAGCAGCGGCGGCCGCAACTGCATTCGTTTGTCTGTGGAGGGAGAGCATGGAATCGAGGTAGATTCCGAGCGTTTTGGTATCTTTGGAGACTTTTATGGGATTTCCATCGATGTTGAAGGAGCTGAACAATGGGTTCAGCTTGTTAAGTCTTTGCTGTGTGCCTAGGATGTGGAGCTCTGTCTTGTCGTCATTGAGACAGAGCTCATGTTGTGCCATCCAAGTTTGGATGACGAGGTATGTCATTTAAGGCTTTCGAGTCTACCGTGTAATCGCCCGTGATGGGGATGAGTATCTGGGTGTCATCGGCATAGTTAGTGTAGGTGGCACCCAGATAGTCAAGCACATCAAACAAGGGTTTAGTGAAAACATTGTAAAGGGTAGGGGATACACAAGATCCTTGGGGGACTCCGCAAGGGACTGGTGCGGGGTTGGCGGCGGCGGTGGGCGAGAATACCCTCATCTGTCTGTTATCCAAGAAGGATTGAATCCAGTTAGTGGCCTTGTCAGAGAAATGGGCGGCCGTTTTCAGGTGGTGACAGAGGATTTGGTGGTTAACCAAATCGAAGGCTGCTGATAAGTCTAATAGTAATAGCAGGGCTAGTTTGCCTTTGTCTTTTAAGTCCTCAATTTGGGTTTTGAGATCTAGGAGGGCTGTCTCAGTACCGTGCTTAGGTCTGAAGCCGGATTGTCTCGTGCCTAGTAGATTGTTTGTTTCCAGGTAGTTTTGTATCTGAAGATACGCTGCTCTATCTAAGATTTTTAGCAGAAATGGGACCGTCGTGATGGGCCTGTAGTTGGTTGGGACCTCCGGATCTAAGGTGGGTTTTTTAGGAGGGGGATGACCCATGCATCCTTCAAGTTGTTGGGGACCATTCCCGATTGAAAGGAGGCATTGATAAAAGTGGTGATATACGGTGCGAGGTCATGAGCTGATTCCTTAATGATCTGGGCTGGACATGCGTCCCCTTGGCAGTTGGAGGGTTTTAAGTTGCAGATAATTTTTTCAACTTCCATAACAGAGAGCGGTGTGAAGCTGAATGGAGCCGGGGAGTCAGGAGTGGTTATTTTAGGTGGCAGGGTGTTGCTGAATGTAGGAGTGTGGAGGGAGTTTTGTTTGGCGTTAATTTTGGAATGCAGTGTGGTTATTTTGTTGAGAATTGCGTTTTGTATATTGTTGCACCAAGTGCTGTCTTTGGTACACACGTCAAGGACAGGGGAGGGGGATTCTAATTCTTTGAGGATTTTAAATAATTCTCTTGTCTTGGATTCTGCTTGGGATATGCGTGAATTATAGGTCTCTTTTTTAGCTTGAAGGATAGCTTCCTTATAGTTGAGAGAGGTGATCAGTAGTGAGGCTTTGTTAGCTGGGCTGGGATGACTTTTCCAGAGGGCTTCGGCCTTATGCTTTTCTTTGCGCAGCACGTTAAGCTCCGGAGTGAACCAGGAGTTTAGGTGGGACTGTTGTTTGGCTTTGCAAATTTTTAGTGGGGCTATGCTCTCAATGGCTTTGATCATCAAGCTGTTGAAGGCGTCTACTAAAACAGTGGGGTCCTTGTCCTTATGCTGAGAAGCGAAAGTGTTCAGGCAAGGGAGGATAAGAGGAAGCAATTTCTCCCTGGTAATATCCTTTTTATTTCTGGTGGGTACAGCAGGGGCTATAATAGGTGTGGGCTGGGGGTTGGAGGCTGGCAGGAGGAAGGTAATAACATGATGGTCAGACCAAGCACAAGCATCGTTGGAGATGACATTAGTATTGCAATTTAGGTCAGCTAACCAGTCGAGCGTTCTACCCTTGTTATGTGTGGGTTCACGAATGCGCTGCTGGAAGCCTAGATTGGAAAGGGTAGTGTCAACTTCAGAGGCCATGTGGTCCTTGGGATCAGAGAGGCCGAGGTTGAAGTCACCTAATAACAGTATTTGGGAATTTGGCTTGGTATTAGCCGACACGGTGGAAGCAACATCGTCAATGAATGAGCCCAGTGGACCTGGAGGTCTGTACACAAGATGGAGTGTTGCTGTGTTGGTAGGAGAGAGAGAAAGTTTCACTAATAGTGATTCTGCAGAGCTGAATTGTGTGTTGTTGGCAGCTCTCATAGTGATCTTGTCTCTATGTATGAAGGCGACTCCTCCTCCTTTAGACGCGTTGGAATGACGGTCATTTCTAATAATAGTATAACCCTTGGGTAGGGATAAGGCGAGGAGTGGGCCAGAGGCATCATGTAGCCAGGTTTCGGTAATGGCTAGGAAGTCAAAGTTATGGACAGTGATGAGGTCAGTGATGTCAAGGGCATGGGCTGTAAGGGATCTTGCATTAATAAGGGCTCCCTTTAGCGCTGAGGTGGGTGGGGTGGACGGGGTGGGGCTGGGTGCTACAGGTTTGTTGGGCTGTGAAGGAGCGGAGTGATTGCGCTGAATACAGGGTGGTCTGGGCAGTCTGGATCTAAGTCTGATATTCCTATGTTGTGGTGTGCATGGGAGGTTAGGTGTAGGTTTGGTTGCAAAGTGCTTGAGCCACAGGGCTGGGTCGTTAAGGTAGGGGTTCGAGGGATGGTCCGAGCAGTGGAGCATGGTGGAAGGACGAGTATGTTGGTGGTTGTGGTGTGTCTTAAAGATAGTAGTAGGGTAGCTGCTAGCAGTAAAGGATAAAGATCCTAAGATGACTATGTGGGTGAGGTAGAGGCTAGTATAGGACATCGACTGCATCGACTGCATGTCGTGATTAGTTGGTTCACAAGTAACTTGTGGTGTGGTGCCAGTACGTGGTAGCAACTGTGTTTGCACTAATGCAGTGATGCTACAATTAGCAGTAGTACGAATATCATTTGGGCTCAATGCTAGGGCATCTAGATTCAAATAATGCACATTAGGCTACAAACAGCAGTCTACGAAAATCATTTGGGCTCAATGCTAGGGCTCCTAGATTCAAATAATGCACATTAGGCTACAAACAGCAGTCTACGGAAATCATTTGGGCTCAATGCTAGGGCAACTAGATTCAAGTAATGCACATTAGGCTACAAACAGCAGTCTACGGAAATCATTTGGGCTCAATGCTAGGGCATCTAGATTCAAATAATGCACATTAGGCTACAAACAGCAGTCTACAGAAATCATTTGGGCTTAATGCTAGGGCATCTAGATTCAAAAAATGCACATTAGGCTACAAACAGCAGTCTACGGAAATCATTTGGGCTCAATGCTAGGGCATCTAGATTCAAATAATGCACATTAGGCTACAAACAGCAGTCTACGGAAATCATTTGGGCTTAATGCTAGGGCATCTAGGTTAAAAAGAAATGCACATTAGGCTACAAACAGCAGTCTACGGAAATCATTTGGGCTCAATGCTAGGGCATCTAGATTCAAATAGTGCACAGTAGGCTGCAGATAATGCCGGTTAGATTACAGTCAACAGAGCTGCAGGAACATTTGGGCTCAGACAGAGGCTACAGTCAGCAAAGTCTTACGTGTAATTCGACTCAATGCACTGAAGTGTCAACTATGAAATAATAGTTTAGGTGGATAGACCTGTGGTGACTGCAGATGAGCATACGGTTAAGCAATAGCGGAGAGAGCAGTGTACACAGAGGCTCGTGGGGGAAGTGATGACAGGCATAGAGGGAAGAGCAGGTGAAGAGTACAAAGTACGGCACAAAAAGTTACAGAATCGAACGAGCGCCAAGAGGCAACAATCAGCAAGGTGCTGAGACTCGTTATGTGGTATGGATAGCTCACGTGTGCACTGCGGTGCAAGATGGGGGCATGAATTATGCAAGAGCGATTGTTTGTAGCTTTGCAGCCAACGTAAGGTAGGGCAGGAGTACCTTAGTGTTGTCGGCGGGATGGGCAGCAGGACATGGCCCTTGGCCCAACGGCTCAGGACAGGCTCAAGACAGGAGCCGAGCCTTGTTGGGTGAGCCTTAGTGGGTGTTGCCGGCGTTCGCCTGCCGGCGTCTGGTTGGCTCTGAAGTAGCGAGAGCAGGCCAATCGGGTTGCAGGGGGATGTGCCTGGTGAGGGTTAGGCCCAGCCAGCCATTACCCTTTTCGGCACGGCCATCTTGGAGTGGCTAGACCTCGTGGCAAGTAATGGAGGCTAGCACTCAGATGGTGTGTGCCGGCTTTAAACAGTGAAATTACACTGCTGGGGCACAGCGGGTGCACTTGGGGCAGTTACAAAGGGCAAATAGGCAAATTGCAGCGGCATCCGTTGTAGCTGGCGATTTTTCGATTTTTTTGGGCAAACGTGCCCAGAGGCCTACCTTATGGCAGGTGATGCCCCCGAGCCTCTCCAGATGGGGGGAACTGCTCCTGCAGTGTGGGGAAGGCACCGGCTCCTCCGAGGTGCCGCTCAAGGTGTGCAGGCTCAAGACAGGAGTTAGTTCAGGAGATATATTCCTGTCCTTCCTCTGTGAACAGTGTGGCTATGATTACAGAGGAGTCCTCACTGGTATACACGCTTTGCTCTTTTAAGAGGTTGACATTATACAATTGGGTTTTTACTGTTCTGTCTGGTTGGGAACTAAGTAGTTAGAAGGACATTTTTTCCAGTATGTTGAATGGTCCAAACGATTTGGACAACATTTTGTTGTTGCTGGTTGGTAAGAAGACTAAATCAAGTTGCCCCACCTAACAGGAAGGGGGAATTGCATTTTGTCTCATCATAGAGGGTTTTCTGATACTCCTGTCCATGCCCTAGGTGTTTATTAGCAATCTCACAAACTGGCCCATCTGTTTGAGTTTGGTACAATGGCTTCCTTCCTTTCCTCCCAAGTCTCCCTGAGCATATCTAGGACATCTCATGTTCCTCTTCTGTATAGCACCGCAAAGGGGGAGAACCCCATAGAAGCCTACAGTGTCTTTCACATGGCAAAAAGAGCCAACAGAATCATGGTGTCCAAGTTCTTACCATCTACCTCTACAAGTTTTTAATAGATCTTTTTAAGGGTCTGTTTAAAGCGCTCAATGAGTCTGTCAGTCTGGAGGTGGTAGACTGATGTAATCAAGGGCTTGATATGGAGGATATCCTTTATCTCAGACATGAAGTGGGACATGAAAGTGGTATACTAATCTGTTATTATTGCCTTAGGAAATCCTACACGGGAAAGGAATAGAATGAGGTGTTTTAAGATTTGCTGGCTGATATTATTTCTCACCGGGAAGGCCTCTGGATATCGCGTGGCGTATTGACACTTACCAGAATAAATCAATTCCCCAATTTAGATGGTTCTAGGGTTGCGATGATATCCATAGCAATGCGTGAACAAGGTATTTGGATGACTGGGAGGGGTCTAAAGGGGCTAGTGAAACTGGGGTGGTTGATGTTTTTGGACGAATGGGGCAGGTTAAGACAAAATTCTTTATGTCAGCAAACACTCCCGGCCAGTAGAATTTCATTATCACTTGACTCTGAGTGTGCCATGATCCGTGTGAGAACACCAGGTAAATTCATGAGGACACAGGCCACACCCTCATGTGTTAGTGTAGGAAGATACTGGACATACAGGATGGCTGGCTTGCGCAGGCGTGTACTAGGAGCTGCTCTGACCCATATCAACATGGCCACCAAGTTAGGACCTGCTGTGGAACTCAAGATGGTCCTTGGTAGACCCGAAGGCCTGACCTCCCTGGTGGTCTAGTGTTACAGGGCGTGGCCTAAGGCTATAATACCACACCCTCGGCCACACCCTGTGCTTAGCGCTTCTTCTGCTCCTTGCAAGGATGTCAGTTGATTGTATGCTGGCAAATCAGCAGAATATGATGGCTGGATTTCTTTTTCCCCTGGGCTGTTTTCAAGCAACTCTTCAATAGTCTGGTCACCAATAATTCTGAAGTTTAAATTGGGTCACACTTCATTTTTTAACATATGGTTAAAATGTATGGGGTGCAGTTGCAGATTTGCAGGCCATTATATATTTGTTGCCACTAGATGGCGTGATGCTGGAAACCTGCGAATTATTTTTTTTATGGGAGATCGAGCGCACACTGCTCAAAAGTTTCACAAACATTCTTTTGTTTCGCAATGCAAACAAGGATGCCAGAGAGGATTAACGTTGTGCCGATAAGAGAGGGTGTGACTTACTGAATTGATGTTGCGCTGAGTGCTCTGTGGTGGTTTACTGGTGGCCTGAAAATAAAATGGAGGACTGGGGCTCAGAAAAAGCACCTTGCACCGACAATGGAATGATTATTGTGCATGTGAGATGCAGAATGCGGCAGACAAGGAGCAACGTTTTACCCTTTCAAGTAAAGACCAGGCGAGGGCCAATCATGTTGCATCTTTAGACATGATTGTTCCTCGCCGGGTACTAATTACTAATACTAGCTTCATGCCTCCATAAGAGCAAGTGCCTATGATGGTGCGCATATTGGTGTAGTGGGATGTTTATTGGCCACACGAGAGTGGTGGAACAGACCAACCAAGGCCAATGTGTATGTGTCTGAAAAAGTGATATGTTTATTACAGCGGTACCAACAATCAGAGATGGATATAGCTATTGACCCAAAAGTCCCAGGAAGTATATCAGCAGTGACATGGAGAAGTGACAACAAACCTGAAGATGGGCATAGTGAAGTGTTAAGCGACGCTCTAAGTTTTCTTAGAGGATTTGTTCAAAGGATAACAATAAAGGGGGGACTACTCCTGTGGTGTCTAAATACAGGTGTGTTCCAATGGCATTGCATGAGGAGGTTTCAGGTGAAATAAAGAGATTGATGTCTGAAGACATCAGAGAACCTGTTGTGGGCTCAGAATGGTGCTCTGCTGTGGTGGAGGTAAGAAAAGGGAATGGCACAATTTGTTTGTGTGTGGCCCTTCGACAACTTAATAAATATGTGGTTGTAGATATTTTTCCACTACTGAACATTGGGGAATTGTTGAGTGTCATAACAGCAGCCAAGGTTTTCACCACTCTGGATCTTGCTGAAGCATATCACCAGGTGGCACTGCACCCTAAATCCCGATATCTCACAACGTTCATAACACATGATGGGGCATTCAGGTTCAAGAGAATGCTTTTTGGCCGGATCTCAGTGGCTGCTTTCTTTCAGAGGGTAATGAGCGCCATTTTAATGGAAATTAATGGGATTGTCTTTAAAAAGGATGACATATTGGTCACGGGAGTTGATGAAAAGGACCATGATAACAAATTGTGTGTCGTATTAGAGAAGTTGCAAGAGGTGGGCCTGACTCTCCAAAAGAGTAAGTGTACATTTAGAGTGATGGAGATAGATGATCTGGGGCATACGTTGACTGGAGAAGGCATATGTCCGGAAGAGAGCTTAGTCAAACCAATTCAAAAGTTTGAAACCCCCAAGGATAAACAAGGGGCCTCATTAGGCTGCCTCCAAACCCTTACCGACTCCGCCCAGGTGAATGGAGCTATTACCGCCCCATTCCAAGGTTGGCAGGGGCGGTAATTCCCCATTCACCATGGCCCTTCCCCATTCCCATTTGAGCTCCCATAGGGCTCAATGGGAAAGGGGAAGGCGCTAATAACGGTACTGCAAATTGCAGTACCGTTACTAGCTCCAAAGTCCCTTTGCGGGTCCCGTCCTTAATGCCTGGAAAAACCAGGCGTTAAGGGAGGACCCCGCAAAGGGAACTCGTAGTAGGGCGGTAAGGAATTACCGGCATGGGTGCCCTTTCGTTCCTGGGAGCAGTGGAATATCATGGCAAGTTCATACAGAATTTTTCAGATTGCTGTGTTAAAATCAGGGCATTGTGTAACAAGGATGCTGTGTTTGAGTGGAAACCTTTGTGAGGAGGAGGTTAGCCACATCAAGGAAATTATTTCTAGGGCACCTATACTGGCGTGTTTTGATACCAGCAAAGAAGTGCTCATTATGACAGATGCCAGCGCCACAGGGCTGAGTGCAGTACTAATGCAGAAGGATAAAGGTATGGAAAGAATAATTGCATTTGCTCAAGGGTTCTGAGAGGAGCAGAATCTCACTTTTTGATTATTGAAAAGGAAATGCTAGCCTTTGTGTGGTTAATACAAAAGTTTAAAGCTTTCATATGGGGCAGGCAGTCAGTAGTTTAGAGCTATCACAAACCACTGGTTGATGTGTTTGCATCTAGGGGTTTGTATGGAAATATTTTTGGAGGATTGTAATATGGGTTCCTCGCTACAGGGGCATGAGTTCAGTGTACAGTATGCGCCTGGTAAGGACAACATTACTGGGGATTATCTTTCACAAAATAATGCTGGTGACGCCACTGCAGTGGAGACTGATGAAGCAGTTGAATCCACTCATGAGGTCTTTGTGGTATGCAATGGTGCTGTGACCTAAAAGGAATGGCAAGATGCTATTAGGGACGATTTAGACTTGCAAAAGGTGAAGGGTTGGGTTGCATCTGACTGGAGTGTCTGGAATAGTGAGTCAGGTTTGGATGTGTTTCATCAGGTTAAAGATGACTTTAGTGTTTGAGGGTTTGTGTTACATGCAGGACGTGTCTGGCATTGGATAAAGTTCTCAAGACACAGAATCAGCCTCTCATTTTCCTATTTATTTTATTTATTGAACATTGGTATGGTGCCACAGTAAAAAAGTGTTTCCAGGCACCACAAGACAAAGAGGGGTGTGAACAAAGGAGAAAACAACATTAACAGTCCTACTAGGTCTTGTGACATTCAAATCATGCAAGTGAAGTATAAATAACTGCTTGGTGCAAGGGGCAGGACAGAGAGGAATGGCTGGTGGGAGAGAGAAGGGGAAAGTGCTGAAGGGAGAGTTCCCAGGGGGCTGGGCAGTGCTAAGGGTATCCAGGCAGGCTAGTTCCAGGAGAGGCAAGGGGTAGGGTGATAGTGTGATTGGGGGACTGTTGGGCAATGGTTTGTATGCAGTAACCTCGGTGAACACTACAAACAACTATGACTACAGGTATAGGCAACCCAACCTTTGGTATAAGCTTGTACTACACAGTTTTGGTAGCGTGTTAAGCAGCCAAGCTTACCTCAAGAGGGGAAATATGAGCTGTAGTGGAGGTACACAAAGATTCACAGTTACAGGTTTTCAAATAAACTCTTACATTCAAGGTATCTTGCATAAACAATTAATAATTTATGTATCAGACAGATATAAAGCCTTATTCAGAAGGGAGCAATAGAATTGTAACACACAAATATACTTCAATACTGTACACTCTGAGTTTCTGAATCAGACAAGGCCCTTTTGGGATGGCCCACAGACACAACCTACACCCACAAGTGACTTCAGTAACAAGGGTGCTGGGGACATTAATACCTTACTGTTGGCATACAGAATACTCTCAATAGTTTGTAAAAGGCAAAGGTTATTAGAACACAAGAAATTACAAATCTTCATAAGCAGGGCAAATACTTTCAGATAGCACTTAGAAGAGTCAATCAATTCAATAGGCTAAGGTATAGGATGCAGCACTTCAGGAAAGTAAATGGAAAAGTCTTTGCACAAGCTCTTAGAAGTCTTTGATAACAAAGAAGAACCAAATGTAGGGCCACAAGCTGATTAGACTTGTGAGTTGCAGAAGTTACAAGCACTTCCACAGTAAGAGGTACATTCTCTTAGGCCAGGTTTACAGTACCTTAATAAAGAAGAAAAAGTTGCAGCTGAAGACTTCTGTTCCTGTACAGCTCTGCAGATCTCACTGTTCCTGGGCCCAGGCGTGGGGACAAGAGAGAGGACGTCGTGGGACTCCTGTACTGTATTGGCACTGTCAAAGCTGGCAACCGGCAAACTTTACTTTCAGTGGCTGTTTTGTGTTTCAGCTCCTTGCGGTGGAGCAAATAGCAATACGTGCAGTTCCTGGCTGTCAAGGTGGATTTTCCTCACATCTGAGGTCCCGCACTCACCTCAGCGGGGTCAGGCTTGGTCAGTCCTGCTTCATGGGAGTCCGGTGGATCTTCCAGAAGCTTTAGGTCAGCTTACAAGCAACGCACACAATCTAGTGTCCCTCTCCCTGGCTCTACGGTTTCCTGCAGCAACTCTGAGGAAATTCAACCGGCTCCGAGATGGGGGTCTAGGTGGCTTACTTAGAAGTTGATTGGCCCCACCAACTCAAAGGGTCCTTGCAGGGCTTCTCTGTCGATGCGAACTTGGTGTTTCGGCACTGCAGCAGTGCTTCACCAGGCAAACCAATGGTCCGGGAGTTGAAGCAGGTGTCCTCTTCAAGCTCTTCTTCAGTTCCTTCGTTCAGTGGTCGACTCTGCCTTCCAAGCCAAAGGACTCGCCTTTTATTCAGTTCTCTCCCATTCATTCCAGCTTAGTTGCCACTCACCCAGCAAGTTGGCTGTCCTTGCCAGGCAGTCAGCCAGCCAATCACTACAGAGTGCATTTAGGTCTCCTAGGAGACTAAGGGAGTTTTGGGCACCTCCATCACGTACTGCCTACCCCAGACACTCTGGAGCCAGAGACAGGTTTCAGTCCTGAAGCCCGCCAAAGGCGAATGAACAAAGAGACCAAACCTGGTTTGGCGCGCAGAGAAAAACTCGAGAAGGAATATGGCAAGCAAGTGCAAACACAGTCACTATCAATATATATACCTCCATGATTACTTATTAAACAAGTCTTAGTGAAAACACCTCTTATTTGTAGAAAGAGGTGAGCGCTTAACCTAAGATGGTACTCCAATAAGTTAGTTAAAAAGGGAAGGAAAAGGCAGAATTAGGACAGCACATAATACCAACACTTTTAAAGGAACCACAGCAAGTCAGAAAAAGGCAGAGTCTACTGTTGAGCAAGAAAGTTCATGGCCAGGACCACTCTGGGAGAGAGAATGGCGGAATGTGTCCAAAATCACACAGTGAAAAGATAGTTTGAAAAGTCTTGCAGATAGTTAAAAAAAAGGGTTAGGTCAGTTCAGAAAAAGTTAGTTAGCAGGTCCCAGGTCACCCCAGGATAGAGAGTCAAGGATTTACGGGACACCTTGAACAGTCTGTTGCAAGGGAGACCAGGCGGGACACAGTACCTGAAATGGTGAGAAAGCTCCAGCGGGGGCAGCTGTTCCTGCCAGCGAGTGCAAGTAGGTGCTTCGTCCAGGGGAAGCGAAGATCTCGACGTGGAGGAAAGCTGGAGGTCGTTGCACTGCCAGGGAAGAAACCAGCCACAGAGTTTCCCGGTTAAAAGGTACTACCCTTTTATTCGCGGTAGTGGTGAAGCGTGGTTATCCGGCCGCTGGGGTGCTAGGCACGGGTGATTCGACCACAAGATGATCCAAGAAGGCGAAAAGAGGGCAAACTGGTTATCCCCACCAGTTCAGAGGAAGAAGACTCTCCGGGATGAAGATCTTCTCTGTCATCGGGAAGTGGTGAGGCGGTTCAGCAGGGCTCCACCGGTGGTGTCGTCGTTGCAGGTTGGCTTAGCTTCTCCCTCTTCGGATTCTTTGTTCCTGTGTCGACTTCTGAAGTTTCCAGTCCCCAAAGCCCTGCTTTTATGCAGAAAACCCCCATTCATCAGTCTAGCTGTCACTCAAACATGCTAAGTGGTGAGCCGGGCGGCTCACCACTGGGTCAATCACACAAGAGTGCGACTTGAGTTGCTGAGGCAACTCAGTCCAGGGTGCCTAAACCTCCCTCCCACACATCCTGTAGACCCAGACAGAGTGGCACCACTTTTGGAGGCTTCTGTGCAGAAGCACGCCAAAAAGTGAAACAAAGGGCTCAACTTCAGTTGGAGTTACAGAAGCGAACACAAATGCCATTTTAAAACCGAGTCCTGGCAAAAAGACCCAACCGGGGAATAAATATTAAATAAATAACCCAGCAGTATCTTTAACATTGCACCAAAAAAAGTGGTGCGTTTAAAATGAATGGGAAAATCCCATAGGAAGATTTCGCGTGGTAACCACTGCCACCAGCCAGAAACTCAACGAGGGGGGGCTGCACAGTGCCCCCTCGAAAAACAGACCCAGGGGCAGTCTAATTACCCCTAACAGTACTTCCACAATATGATGGTTGTACTGGTTCAGTTCACAATTTAAGACTAGTAAAGTCAATGGTGACTTTACATGCCTTGGGAGACAGTAGTCAGTCCCAGGATATGGATTCTATGTTTGGGGGTCACTATGACACCCCTGTGTTACTGCACTGAGGGTGCTGTGTAACACACTTACCAAAAACACATGAAACCCTATCGAGTAAAAGACCCCATAGCCCATAAAACACATTACAAAGTTAAAGGATATCTCAAATCATGTCTAAGAGTGGGAGAAAAAGAGTCTCACTCTTAGCAGGAGAAAGAAATACACCCCAAAAATCCAGCAAAGCTGCTGGGGGCCTCACTAGGTTTGGGAAATTAGCCTTAACAGAGAATTCTCCCTAACAACCAGCACCGGTCTCGTTCAATGGAGGCTTACCAGTCTAGTCCGACCTTTGCAGGACCGGTATGTCCCCATTGAAAAAACCATTCCCCATTCCCATGTGAGCCCCCATAGGGCTCAATGGGAATGGGGAAGTAGGTAATAACGGTACCGCAATTTGCGGTACCGTTATTGGCTCTGAAGTCCCTTAATGGGTCCCGTCCTTAACACCTGGTCAGACCAGGCGTTAAGAAAGGGACCCGCTAAGGGACCTCGTAGTAGGGCGGTAAGGGATTACCGGTACCGGTCTCCTTACCGGTGCCTGGTATTGGTATCCCTTACCGTCCTACTCCGAATGAGGCTCATTGAGTTTCTGGGGCAAGGTGAGGAAAGGGGGAATGTGGCTGAATAGAATGTGGAATGTAGACTGGGTAGAACTCGGTGAAGTAATGGAATGGGGGAGGGAGAAGGAGAGACAGTTGGAAGATAGGAATAAAGAAGTATAGACATGAAGACATATTCTGTTATCATTTGATGGTGACATATTAATTATAGTTGTATAAATGAAGTATACAACAGAGGTGAAGCTGATAATCAGCCTTCTTGGTAAGGTATGCGGTATGAGCAGAGAAGCAGTGGGAGGAGTTGAAGATGACACCCAAGTATTTAGCCTAAAACAAGGGTGAGGGGAAGGGGCCCAAGGAGGGTGGCCAGAGTGTTGGCTGTAAGGAGGGCATGGGGGTCCCAATCAGATGGATCTCAGTCTTACTGGAAGTAAGGCAGACACCGTTAGCAGCACACCTGTGGGAAATTTTGACCCACTCAGATGTGCTATACTGCATCACTTGCTGCATTGGTGCAAGTAACATCAAAATGGTGGCACTGACTCCTGTGCACGCCAAGACCCTAAACTGCGTTTTTGTAACAACCAGAAAATGGCTGCATCCCCTGCCACACACATTTCAGGTGGGGGGAACAGAGCACTCACTGCGGGAATGTGCCAGTGTGCTCTACAACAGTTAACATGGCGTGAAGTGAAAGAGGCAGCATTATTTTGCTGAAAACCCAGAATGCCTCTTTAAAATGACATTTTAACAACCTTAAAAGTGCTGCTTGGTGCTAAGTTCATCAATTTCTTATGAACCAATGTAATTAAAAAGGCCCTGCAATGCCCAGGATCATTCATTGTGTCTCAGAGGAACCGGGCCCCATCTGAATGACAGCTCCTGTCAAATGTATCCTTGAAAAATCAACCAGGGGCTTTGTTTTTATTTTACACGGAAACATGTCTATTTTCTTTGCACCAGTATCAAGAATCAGCTGTCCAGAGAAAGACTCTAAATAGATGCCTGTAACTGTATTTATGCTGCAAAACAACTCCAGCACTCAAGACAAGAACTATAGCTGCAGAAAGTGTATATTTGCTGGAGATGAAAGCCGGGTTTAAAGAAATAGTAAAATGTGCTTTTTCCTGACTGAAGGGAGAAAATCGCCTATTTAAAGTACACTGTCGTGTAAAGGCTTGATTACTTAGAAATGTAAAAGGATTTGTTAGTGTTAAAAATACACTTATAAACTACTTTAATTATATAGGTTTAAATTCAAGATTTAAAAAAGAGAAAATCAAAGCTAAAACCCAGACTGAGTTGGCAAACTATATAAAAAGAAAAGAAAACATTGCTCTTCCAGTAGCTAACCCTGAGAAAGGGTGACACCTCATAAACTTCTGGAACAGGAAAGTTGCTAATTGCTAGCTTGGAGGCTTTGAATACCCAGGACAAAGGGACTTCCCAAGTCGCATCAGACGTTCATTTTTGCTCCAGGAGGGGACAATAGCAGGCTGAGACTCTCACCTGTCAAGTGTGAGGGGCAAGTAAACTTTGAGGCCCCTCATCCTGCTTCAAAGGAACTGACATTTGCTTGCAGTTGAGGAAAGGAAAGAAAAACTGATGAAGTGACAATAGACTTCCTGTTGGTTTTAAAAAGCCTATTTTGTAACTGAACTTCAAGACATTTAACTTTACAGCAAGAATGAGGAAACATATCAAAAGTCTGTCGTTTTAAATCTGATTTTATGCTCTTTCTTTGAAAACTTGGTAGAACTCATTACTGCATAAGGAACAGAAGTTGTAAAGAATGACAGATTGTGGGGAAAGTATTGATATTTCGCACATAACATTTTGTACACACATCCCAGGGGTAAAAGCACATCTGTGTACAAAGTTGGGAAATTTTAGGCCAAATCTTTCATGGTTAAAATTGCCAAAATGTAGCAGAAAGGCAAAACCAGGTCCCACAGACTTGGGGTTTGTATTGAAATGTGACCCACAAAATATGTAACCTGGGTATCTGATTTTCTCAGAGGTTATAACTGTAGAAATATGTATTTGTGGTAAAATTAGATTTTGGTTACAGTGGTTAGGGGATGTTTCTAGTCATTGTAAAAATCATCCCATAAACATGACATCCTTTTCTGTGATCCAATCAGTGAAGAGGAAGTCGGAAACTATGCTCTTGCCCAATCCTAGCATTATGGGTGTGGGTAATAAGCCTGCCCCTGCCATATACTGTAGTGATGTCATTTGACATGATAAATAAGGGAACCTGACAGCACACAGACACACACTGATTTCTGACTTTCTTCCTGATTTCCCGTGTGGTGTCCTGTCCCTGATTTCTTCATCCTACTTGATCCTGATTACAGATTTCATTGCAAAGCCAAGGCCTGTGCATTGCTGAACTCCTTTTCAGTTAGGTCTCAAATTCTTAAAATCCCAAAATCCCAAGAGAAGCATTCTGATCCAGTCTGCCTTGCTGCTACTAAATGCATGCCTGCCCCAAACTCGCCATCCCACTGATCTCCAGTCTCCAGTAACCAGAAGGGCCAGTCCAGTGCAGTCCGGTGACCAGAACAGCCTAGATGATCCTGTGACGCCAGATTTGCCCAGCTGTCCTTGGTTAGACCCGATCTGTGAGATGACCAGAACCTTTGACGGTCCAAAATCCTAAATTAAAGTGGACTGTAAGTATTAATAGGAATCATAGAAAACCATAGCATACCTTGCCTTGGCTTGTCTCATCCCAATCTCTAAACCATCCTATCCTTACCTTAATAACTTATCACATTGTCAGAATCCTCATTGCAATCCTATCTTTGATTTATCTTGCAAAGCGCCATTTCTTTAGTCATTTTTATCTTATGTAAATCTTTAATGATCAATCCTACTTCGAGTAATCTGATGGGGGCGGATGCTGGGGATCTGGTGTTGAAGTCATGAATCAACTCTAGATCTTACTGTGTCCCTCCTTGGTAATCTGGCTGGAATGCTCTAGCATGGAGTAAAATTATAGTAAATATTTTCTTGTCCAACGGAGTTTCTTTACTGTTTTCACTACCCGATTCTTCTGAAAATATCTCTCATTCAACCTTGTATATCTTCCTCAGTTTAATAGCTAGAGACTTCATTTAAAATCTGTATTGTACCTAAGTCCTATAGCTACATCACCCGATGTTCTTAAAAACAGTTTGGTTAATTTTAGGCAGGAATCCACAATTTTTCAAAGTTTTACATGTGTGACTTTTATTCTAAAATATTTTCTACCTTCCATTCAGATTCAAAGTGTTTACTTTTGCTCAAACTATAGCTCATGATTGTTAGTATCTTTCCAATGTTGCTCTTATAGAGAGTTGTATTGATTTAAGGATTTTTGCACACATTCATTGTTTCACCCAGCCATTTCCGAATGTCATTTTAAAGTGTAAGATTTCAAATCTGTTTTTCTCTCTTGTTTGGGGAGGGAAGGTTGGATTCGAATTCTGTTTCCTATTCCTTATTCCCGATTACCTGCTGCTTCCTTATATCCATTTAGAATTGTTTGTGGGCGAAGGAATGGTGCAAGGGGAAATCCTAACTTAAGTGCTATCTTTCCATTCAATCCAAAAGTGTTCATTTCTCTGGTGTTTTATATTTGTGTTGCTAAAGAGTTAATTTAAGTGCATTACGTACCTTCCTATCTGTTATTGTCACCACATTGGTGATTACTGCTCCCTATTAAAAGTATATGGTTGAATTTAATTTTAAATAAATATTACCTTTACCAACCAGCTTGATTCCTGGTCCATCGTGACCTGGGGTATTTGAGAAGGGGTGTGAAATGAATGGTATATCACTCAGAATATTGAACCTATATATATATAATAAAATAAGAATTTCAGCCACGTGCTGCATACTAGGTGAGACCAGGGTGTATCGCCTGATTGAAATACTTAACATACCATGCCTGAACAGCAGTCAGACAGTCGGGAATGAGAAAGGCGGGAGAGGAGGAAGAGTAGAGAAGATTAAAAGAGAGCTGTCGCCAGCATAGCACTGGAAATGAGGAGAGACGGTGGAGATCAAGTGGGCAAGGGGAGGAAGGTATATGTTGAAAAGACACGCCGAGAGGATAGTGCCCTGAGGAATGCTGCAGGTCGAGAGTGAGGTAGAGGAGAGAAAAGGATCCAGTTGAACTTGTGAGGGTCGATTAGAGAGGAAAGAGGTTAACCAATCCAGTGCCCAGTCTGTGATGCCCAGGATATCAGGGAGCCTGTTTTTGAGGATGGAATGCTTGACTGTGTCAGAGGTAAAGGACAGATCTAGGAGAATAAAGGAGGAAGGAGAGTTGGAGTCAAGATTAGAAAGCAGGTCGTCATGGGTGTGCAGGAGAGCAGTTTCCGTGCCTCTGACTGCTCTGAAGCCGGACTGGTGTTCATGAAGCCAGCCAACAGATTCAATGTGATGAATTATTTGGGAGATGACCAACTTCTCAAAGAGCTTTTCCAAGAAGTGGGTAGTGGAGATAGGGCGGTAGTTAGCTGACCAGGAATGGTCAGCAGACAGCTTTTTAATGAGATGGTGCACAAGGGAGTGTTTGAGGTGTGAAGGGAAGGAGCCAGTTGTAAAAGAGTGGTTACAAGGAGGGAGCAAGTGAGGTAATGTTGAATTTGATAGTTCTAGAAGAGCAGGGAGGCACATGTGTGGAGGAGACTTTCATAGAGCAGACTGTCTTGGTGATCTCATCCGGTGCTGTGGGGGAAGGAGGAGAGCAGCAGAAAGGGGACAGGGGCGGGATAGGTCTGCATGCAGGTGGGGGAGGGAGGGGCGTATAGGAGGGAGAGGAGAGAGACGCCTCTTGAATTTCCTACATTACCATGGGAACTTGTAGCATTGGACATATTTGGTCCAGTGTCTAGGCAGGGTGTGAAGACATTTATTTTTGTGTTGGTAGACCTGTATTGTAAATGGGTTGAGGTCAGGGTCGGATGTTGATTTTTTTGATGGGGTGTTTCAATAAGAAGGGTTTCCAAGAAAGATGCTGACGGACAATGGAGTACAGTTTACTTCAAGGATTATGATGGACTTTTTGAGGAAAATTGTTGTGAAACAACAAAGACACCCCTCTTCCATCCCTCCGCCAATGGTGTGGTGGAGAGATTTAACAGGACTCTTGTGCAGTGCATCAGAATGGCTTTGTGATGCCTGTGGAGTTGATTAGACTCCATAACCAAAACGAAACACAGGGTATAAAATCACATTAAAATACATGAGAGAGTGGGAAAAGAGTCTCACTCTCTCCGGGTAAAGAAATCAAGTTCTCAGAATCCAGTTGCTGTTGCTGGGGGTCTCTAAAACATTTTTGAGAATTGTCCCTAACACTCATCGCCCCCAGACTAAGGGACAGGAGGATTTAATCCACCCTGGATGAATCTCCTTAATCAGGACAGTCATACTTTCTGGAGAGCCCATCAGCATTTTGGTGATTGCACCCTGATCTGTGTTCAATGGTAAAATCAAACCTCTTTAGGCTGATTGACCATCTTAACAATTTAGGAGTCTCCCCTTCATCTGCATTAACCATCTCAGGGTTGGCGGTCTGTTTGAATCACAAAAGTAGATCCATACAAGTATGGTCTAAACATCTTCAAAGACCACACAATGGCAGAACATTATCTTTCTATGGTTTCCCACCTTGTCTCAGGTTCCTTCAGTTTTCTACTGATGAAGCAGATTGGGTGTTCCCTGCCTTTCTCATCCAGCTGACTCAGAACTGCACCTATACCTGTATTAGAAGCATCTGTCTGTACAATAAAGGATTGGCTGTAGTCAGGAGCTCTTAAGATTGGAGCTTGACAAAGGGCTTCCTTAAGTCCTTCAAATACCGTAGTGCACTCCTCATTCCACCTGACCGTCTTGGGGAATTTGGGTGAGGGAATCACATTTAAGGGAAAACCTATGGACCCATAGTTCTCAATGAATTTCCTATAGTAACATGTGAGACCTAAGATGGCTCTCAACTGGGTTTGAGTACTAGGGGAGGCCCAGTCTTGTACAGCATGTACTTTGCTAGGCAATGGCCTTATTTCACATCCTCCTACCTTATGTCCAAGGTAGATCACTTTATTCTGACCAATTTGACATTTATTTGCCTTTATGGTCAGATTAGCCTGCAGTAAATATCCTAGGTGGTTGAAATGTTCTTTCTAAGTAGGGTTGAACACTGCAATGCCATCCAAGAATGCCATGCAGAAGTCCTCCATCCCATTCAGAACATGATTCACCATCCTTTGGAATGTGGCAGGTGAATTCTTTAATCCAAAAGGCATATTCTTAAACTGGTACAGGCCTGCTGGGGTTGAAAATGCAGTTTTCTGCTTGGCATGGTCTGTTAGAGCTATTTGCCAATAGCCTGAGTTTAGGTCACATGTACTGAGGTACTTGGCTGAACCACGTTTGTCCACCAGAGCATCTGCCCTAATTAAATGATGGGCATCAGTTATGGTGACTGCATTAAGGGCTCTATAGTCCACACAGAATCTCAATTCTTGGGATCCTGCCTTTGGTACTAGTACAACTGGACTAGACCAAGAACTTGTAGATGGCTCTATTAACCCAAGATCAAGCATCTTGTTGACCTCTTCCTTTATGTGGGTCCTTACATGGTCTGACATTCTGTAACCTCTGCTTTTAACAGGTCGACAGTCACCAGTGTGAATCTTATGCTGGCCCCAAGGGGTTAAGCCTGGTAATAGTGAAAACATAGGGGCAAACTGATTTAACAGAGCTTGGAACTCCTCCTGTTGTTCCAGTGTCAGATCAGAAGAGAGATTAACTCCTTCTATCTTTCCATCTAAAGGTTGTCCCCTGAGGAGGTCAGGTAGAGGCTCACTCTCCTCCTCCTCCTCCTGATCAGATGCTAGAAGCAAAGCACCCAGGTCTGAGTCTAGAGACATAGGCCTTTAGTCGGTTGGTGTGAAAGACTCTGGCGGCCTCCTTAGGATTGCTAAGTCCACCAAATAATTGACCTCTCCAAGTTTTCCCACAATCTTGAAGGGTCCAATCCATTTGTTCTGCAAGGCCCTCTGCCTTGTAGGCACCATAACTAGAATGAGCTGGTTTTGAGTAAACTCAACCATGTTGGTCTTCTGGTCATACCAATGCTTCACCAGAGGCTGACCTGCGTTTAGGTTTTCTGAAGCTTTTATCATCATTTGTGTCATTCTCCTTCGGAGACCTAGCACATAGTCAGTGACTATCACGGGCTTGTAGGGAGGAGCACTCTCCAACCCTTATTCGATTCGGGCCAAGGGACCCCTGACCGGATGACCATAGAGAAGCTCAAAGGGACTGACTCCAACCACTTCCTAGGGGACTTCTCTATAAACAAAGAGAAGACATGGCAGTAGAGGGTCCCACTTTCTTCTAAGGGGTTCTTCGAAAGCCTCTATCATGCTCTTCGTAGTTCTATTAAACCTCTCTACCAATCCATTTTTCTAGGGATGGTAGGCTGTTGAGAACTTGTAGGTCACCCCACATTTTTTCCACATGGTCTGCATGTAGTGGGACATAACATTTGATCCCCTGTCAGAGATAACCTCCTTAGTAAAAGCTGCTCTGGTAAAAATACCAAGTATGGCCTTAGCAACTGCCTGAGCAGTAACAGTCCTCATAGGTATAGCTTCAGGATACCTGGTAGCATGGTCTACCAGACCCAATATAAATTAGTTGCCTGAAAATATATGTGGGTCTAAGGGACCAACAATAATATTGATTCCTACCCTCTCAAAAGGAACTCTCACCACTGGGAGGGGCACCAAGGATGCAACATTCTTGGCTCCACTCTTGCCAGATGTCTGACAAGTGTGACAGCCCCTACAGAATTTATCTACAACAGACCCCAATTTAGGCCAGTAGAAATATAGAGAAATCCTTTCCTTGGTCTTCTTAAAACCTAAGTGACCAGATAAAGGAATCTCATGGGCTAACTGTAGGAACTGAGATCTCACCTCCTGGGGCACTACAAGTCTCCTGTAGTCTCCTGGGGTAAACTCAGGAGGTTCACTGTAGAGGAGGCCATCCTCCTGGTATAACCTGTGCTACCCTGGCTCTTGCCGTTCCAGCAGGGAAGCTGCCTGTTGGCGAAGTCCATCAAGAGTAGGACAGTCTTTTGGACCTCTGCTGAAGTCTGCCCTACAGGGGCCACCTTCTGCCAGTAAAGACTGCAGCTCAGGATGGTCGTTAGGATACATATCTCCAACTGGGGGAAGGTCTTCTTCCATCTCTGAATCATAAACCGCTGACTCAACCTCTCTTGGTTGGTTCTCACACTCAGCCTCAGCTGATGGAGTAGTCACAGGTGTGACTTTGGACTGTCCTCTCGGGGATGTCCTGGTTAGATGCACAGGAGTGCTATCTTTCTTGTTTCCTGAGATATTGGGTTTCCCCTTTGTCTCTTTCTTCTTGGAAATAGAAGTTAGCTTTTCATGTGGACTGGGTGTTATAGGTTCTTCTGTAACAACCCACTGAGAGTCATTTAAAGTGAGCTCTCTGGCCTTCCTTGTCTGCTCCTGCTTCCTTTTACTTGGAGGCCTGGGGGTGTTTGATACAACTCCAAGAGTTTTTAAGTCATTCCCCAGCAGGACTCTCCCACACACCTCACTCTGTACACTAACAGGTATTGTTACAATCATGTTGTTGCACTGGATGAGAGCTTGTAGTATTGGAACCATCTGGATAGGGCCTCCAGCAAGCTTAGTGGGACATTTGGGTGCCTTAGCAACATGCTCAGGTTTGTAGAAGTGTTCATCCACCACTGTGATGCTGGCCCCAGTGTGTCTAATGGCAGGGGCCTCCTGACCATTTACAAGTACACTGTCCTTGTAGTATTCTTTTGTGTTATCAGATATAGAGTTATACACATCTATATTCTACTGTTACCACAGACCCAGCGACACTAAAGAAACACTGGCAGAGACTCAAATGGAGTCTTCAGCCAATAGTTGAAAGTTTTCTCTTGCAATTATGTACTTCCCCCCTCAGGGATGAAGACTAAGGATGCAGTGTGGAAACCTGAAGGTTTACCCTTGGATCTGGGATTCCCTTTCACATGGTCAGTTGACCCACAAGCATAACATGTTACAAATGTTTTCACAAATGGGGGCTTCTACTGACCTCGCTCTGGTTTGGCACCAGAGGTTTCACTAGACTGGCCTGGTTTCCCATGTGGCTTACCCTTCTTCTGTTTGTGGCCCTCTTTTGGATTGGAGGTTTTAGAATTCTCTTTGTCACCTTTCTTGTGCTGCTTCCCCGCATCCTTTTTATGAGTGGCCCCAAAATCCTTGTGAGTAGCTGTGTTGGCAACCCACAAGTCAGCAGCTTTTGCTAGCTTATTGGAATCAATCTCTTTATAGTCAGCCAAATGCTGCCTCGGCTCAGGAGAGCAGGCATCAAAAATAGATTCCAACAAAAACATATTTGTCATTCCTTCAAAAGAATTCACTCTGTAACCCTTAACCCAAACATCTAAGGTTTTCAAACATTCACACACCCAGGAAGCCCAAGGGGTACCATCAGTCTTTTTGAGGGTCCTAAACCTCTTAAGATACTGGGAAGGAGTTTTCCCAAATCTAGCTATCAAAGCTAACTTCAGATGTTCATACTCCAATCTTTCAAGTTCCCCCACATCCATTACAGCATCAGTTGCAACCTCGGGTAGCCTAGACAAAAGCCAAGGAATCAAATGATTCCATGTGAAACCCTGAATCCCATAGTTATATTCAAAAGCACCCAACCAATCCAAAATATCAAGTTTCGCCTCATAGATACTCACAGCTTCCTTAGGCATTTGAGGTCTCTTAGGACTGGAAGACCTAGAAGACTCTGGGATGGAAACATTTTCAAGAGACAATTTCTTTATTTCAAGAGCATGTTGTAAATTCCATTTCCCTTAGTTTGAGATCATGATGTTTGGCTTCAGTTTGGATTTGTAATGTTTTAAATTCTAACTCAAGACTCATTTTTTCAAGCGAGGCAAATTCTGGACTCAGTACTGGACCTGGTAGGGTCCCTGCGGCTAAAGGTTGAGGTCTCAGAGCTGGTTGAGGTAGGTAAAGAAGGGTTCTCTTCCTGAGACTCCTTTAACTCTTCAACAATATAATGTTAGAGTTAGACTCTGAATCATTATCATCCTCATAATTTTCCAGATGTTCTGGTATAGTACGTGTGACAGACCTACTACCCAGACTTTGATTATCTAACAATCTTGTAATTATTTAATTTGTCTTTCCTTTAACAGGAAGAGACCTGATTTAACACATTTATTTCAGTTAACCTACTGTTAAAATGATCAGGGCTTCCTGTCTGAAGTTATCCATATCTTGCATGTTACAATTGCTTTTCCAGTGGAGTTTAGCCTTGTGAAGGTTTTTAGTTGAACAAAAGTAAAGCAAACTCTCAATGTAACAACTCTATAATATATCCCACTGCTGCCACCAGTGTTAGGCAACGTTTGAATGCAGTACCCTCTGGGAACACTGCAAGCAACTATGACTACAGATATAGGCAACCCAACCTTTGGTATAAGCTTGTACTACACAGTTTTGGTAGCGTGTTGAGCAGCCAGGCTTATCTCAAGAGTGGAAATGTGAGCTGTAGTGGAGTTACACAAAGATGCACAGTTACAGTTATTCAAATAAACTCTTACACTCAAGGTTTCTTGCATAAACAATTAATAATTTATGTATCAGTCAGTTATAAAGCCTTCTTCAGAAGGGAGCAATAGAATAGTAACACACATATATACTTCAATACTGTACACTATGAGTTTCTGAATCAGACAGGACTCTTTTGGGATGGCCCAAAGCCACAACCTACACCCACAGGGGACTTCAGTAAGAAGGGTGCTGGGGACATTAATATCTTACTGTTGGCATTCAGAACACTCTTAAAAAGTTGGTAAACGGAAAAGGTGATTAGAACACAAGAAATTACAAATATTCATAAGCAGGGCAAATACTTTCAGATAGCATTTAGAAGACTCATTCAAATTGAATAGGCTAAGCCAAAGTCAATGGGCAACAGTCTTTGTATAGGGTGCAGCACTTCAGGTAAGCAAATGGAAAAGTCTTTGAAAAAGTTCTTAGGAGTCTTTGATAAAAAGAAGAATCAAATGTAGGGCCACAAGCTGATTAGACTTGTGAGTTGCAGAAGTTACAAGCACTTCCACAGTAAGAGGTAAGTTCTCTTAGACTTGTTTTACAGTACCTTGGTAAAGATGAAAAGATGCAGCTGAAGACTTCTGTTCCTGTGCAGCTCTGCAGATCTCACTATTCCTGGGCCTCAGTCATGGGGACAAGAGGGAGGACGCTGGGGGACTCCTGCACTGCACTGGCACTTTCAAAACTGGCAACCGGCCAACTTTACTTTCAGTGGCTGTTTCACATTTCAGCTCCTTGCGGTACAGCAAATAGCAATAAGTGCAGTTCCTGGCTGTCAAGGTGGACCTACCTCACATCTGAGGTCCCGCACTTGAATGAGGGGGGGTCAGGCTTGGTCAGTCCTGCTTCGTGGGAGTCCGGAGGATCTTTCAAAAGCTTTGGGTCAGCATACAAGCAACGCACACAATCTGGTGTCCCTCTCCCTGGCTCTACTGTTTCCTGCAGCAACTCTAAGGAAATTCAACCAGCTCCGAGATAGGTGTCCAGATGACTTACTTGAGAGTTGATTGGTCCCACCAACTCAAAGGTAGAAGTCGTCCTTACCGCCACAATCGTAATGAGGCACATTATATGCATACAGGATGGTGCCCCATGCCACGGCAGGGTTGGTACTCTTTGAGGTGTTGACAAGGAGGAATGCAGCTACTTTCGTGTGTCCTCCCTTGCTCAGAAGAATGGCTTAGGTACCATGGGATGAGGAAGCACTTAGAGAGTATATATTGGTAAGCCCGCCAAAGGCGAATGAACAAAGAGACCAAACCTGGTTTGGTGCGCAGAGAAACTCTCTATAAGGACTTTTACACAAAGACCTGGTGAAAAAAGAAGACCGGGCACCATTTTAGCAAAGATGGCTGGATGCCATTTTGAAAAAGATGGCTCCTGCGGTTAACGTTACCGGGTCTGCGAACGGTCGTGGTAAATGTACACCTAGGTAGTTCAAAACGAAACCAGTGCCACCAGCCAGTCAATTGAGGAAAGGGTAATATAAACAATGTTACATTAACATTTAAACACAGGGGATACTAAGTAACCCCTCCAACACTCTACTGTAAGATAGGGTGTGCTGGCTCTAGCAAGTACAATGCTGTGTAAAGTCAATTTCACTTTACTGCTCTGGGAAACAGTCGTTGATCCCAGAGAAGGTATTTAAACCTTTGGAAATCTGGAAGACTTCCCTGTGGTACTGCACTGAAGGTGCTTTGGGGCACAATTGTAAAAGATGATGCCTATGGAGTTGGTTAGACTCCATAACCAAAAAGAAACACAGTGGCCCTCATTACAACCCCGGTGCTAAACCATGGCGCTGTTAGCACCATGGTTGGTGCCGGTGTTGTAACGAATCGGCCATGGTGGAATGGGGAAATACCGCCCCATTCCAAGGTTGGTGGGGCGGTATTTCCCCATTTCACCATGGCCCTTCCCCATTCCCATTTTTGCCCCATAGGGCTCAATGGGACTGGGGAAGGCGCTAAGTACGGTACTGCAAATTGCGGTACCGTAATTATCACTGAGGTCCCTTTGCGGCACCCTACTTTAACGGCTGGTAAAACCAGCCGTTAAGGTCGGGTCCCGCAAAATGACCTTTTAATCAGGCGGTAAGGGTTTAACAGCGCATTTAACGGTTTAACGGTTTAAATTTAAATTTAACGGGTTAACGGTTTAACGGTAGCATTGCATACAGGATGGTGCCCCATGCCACGACAGGGTTGGTACCCTTTGAAGTGTTGACAAGGAGGAAAGCAGCTACTTTTGTGTGTCCTCCCTTGCTCAGAAGAATGGCTTTTGTACCATGGGATGAGGAAGCGCTTAGAGAGCATATTGTGGTAAATATTGAGAAGATGGAGAGGTATGATAGTGAGAAGAAAGCACACCTCACTAGAGATGAGGAAGGTGATAGGGTGTGGGTTAGAAGGCCCTGTGGAGTACTGATAGGTCAACGTAAATTTGCAGGTCCCTTGGAAGTGAGAAGAGTGTTTAGAGATGCTGTGCAGTTGGAATATGGAAGGATGTGGAATAAGAGCATGTTGGCAAGGAGACTAGGCGGTGATGAGATGAAAGGAAGAAGTGTGGAGTTGGGTGGAGCTAGAATGTCTGGAAGGGGTGTGTGTTAAACTTTCCTTTGCATGTTAATGCAATGCATATCAGGAAGGGTGGTGTGTCAGTTATTGTTCTAACTCTGGATAAGATGTTTCAGTAAAAAGTGTATATATTGTACATAGGATCTTGTCATTATAGTACTGTGCATGGATATGTTTATTTAGGCATCGTTTGGGTTCAAACCTCTGTTTACTTTCATTCATGTCTATTTAGTTTTCCCAGGAGCACTGAAATGTGTATCTGGTTGCTGGGGTGATTAGTCAAGACTTTTAGTTCCAATGTAGATTATAAAGTGCCCTGCTCACAGAGTAAGAGACAGATGCCCCGGGTCACTGTGGAGGAGGGCAGCATTACTTCTTTACTCAATAAAAGTTGTTAAGGACTTACTAGTTTGTCTACTTTATTGGACTGCGATCTTACAATATTGCAACTCACCTCGGAGTTCTATGGCCTTATAAACGAAGTAAGCCTTGTCCCTCTATTTGGTCATGGAACCCCTCTGTGACTTTCAATATCCTTATAACCTAAGTCAGGGTATGCTTTATCACATAAATAAAAGCCCAAAGAAGATACTACATGAATTTGGAGGCAGTCAGTAAAATCCAAGCATTGTTGTTGAAAGAGGAGTATGAGCAGGGAAGGGAGACAATAACCATTGATGCAGACTGTCAGAAGTTAATGAAGGCTGAGGAGCCTTCAGAGACATTTCCATACTATTAGGAGGTTGCATTTAATAACGCAGATAGACCAGAGGGGACCAAATAGGCTATACTAAGGTATAACCTAATAAAACGTCTCTCATTAAGGGATAGAGATGGATGAGAAGGGGGGATAGTAGAGGGGAGGGGAGCAATGAGGGTAAAAAACAACTGTTCTCCAAGATTTCAATGGCATTCGATTAATTGAAAGGGGATCATTGAAAACTGGGATCTTGGCTATAAGCGTTTATGCTATCTGAGGGGAGAAATAAGGGCTATATGACACCAGATATGTGGCAGGAGCAGATGACAATTAAACTTGAGGTAAAGCCCTGAGGATGGTGAGCCACACAGACCCTTATCATTTGTGAATGCTGGAACTGAAGTATGTGTGTAAGTACTGGCAATAGTACAGATACAGATAATTGGACACATCATCCACTCATCTAATCTTGGGTTTTTGCAGACATTTAGAACTAGGTATACTTTGAAAAGACGAAATACATGAGCTATGATAAATGGGTGACTTGTGGTCCTCTCATTTAGTCTACAAAGGCTTTTGATAAATGGAATAGAATTACTTGCTCATCACAGTACTCGGTAAGATAAATCTGGGCCTGGATTTCTGTGATGGGTTACATGTTTTATTGCAGGCTTACTGCACATATGGGATTGAAATTATTCCTATGCCAAGAAAAGACCACGGAAAGAGGAAATACTATCCTACTCCTTCTGTTTCTTTTTGCCGTTGCTGTTGAACCCCTGTCAGACTGTGTGAGGGGTGACTAAGGGAAATACACTGACTCAATGGGTCATAGGACCATTTTTTATATGGCAATGACATATAGCATTGCCGACATCAGTGACTCATCGTAGGCATGAATGAAAGTGGTGGATATGTTCAGTGAGTTCATATCACATGCAAACTGCAGGAAATAATACAGGTGCATCACTCGAGATGCCCATAGATGCCATGAAGAAATCATCGATCAAAGTTCGAATTCCTGGGTCTGAAAATTGGACTTTTCGAGAAGGAGTTTGTAATCAATAACTTTGAACCTTTGATTAAAAAATGTAAAGAAAGTGCTGAGATGAACTTTCCGTCTCGTTATCTGTAAAAGTACCAATTTTCAAAATTATTACTTTGCCAAGATTAATAGACATGCCACTGGAAACAGTGCAGACAATCAACCCTGCATTTTCCAATTGACTGGAAGAAGGAGAAGGCAGCCACAATTATCTATTGGAAAAGAGGGCGGCGTGAGTGGTGCTGGATGTGTTTTGTAAAGCCACATATAGTGGTAGCTGCGGAATGCCAGATTTACAAAAGAATATTATCAGGAAATGCAACTAATATTGATACATTATGTTGATAAATGATTGGTTCTTTGAACAAATGAACAAGACCAAGAATAATGCACAATCTAGAGATCGTGAGCAAACAAAACATAACGAAGAGGCTGTAAGCAGGGAAGATACCCGGAGGTGTGCAGGCAGCAAAGAGAGACAATATTGAGCCAGGAGTGAGGGATCGAAAGACATGGTATGGAACAGAAATATTCATGTGAGTGAAGCCACAATGCCCTGGGAACTACATCAGGGAGGGAATTTGAGGGAATGGTAGGACAGTTGGGGTGGATACCGGAGATGTATACCAATTCATGAATTGAAATACATACACACTTGGGGAGCCACCAAACTAGACACCACTAGAATCAAATATGCTGGGAGAGGATATTTATACACAACTGTTTCGCTCAAGAAACCGTGTGACTGCTGGGTAGAACATTCTACAATAGTGTAAGGGGGATGAGGGAAGGTCTGACTCACAATGGTTCAGCATAGCTATCTCCATCACATATGTTGTAGGAGACTGCAGAGAATGGGCAAAAGGGAAATAGAGAATGTTGGGCGGTGTGGGAATGTGTTAGGAGAACAGAATCACATGACACAGACGCGCCCTTGAAAACTCTGGCACAGGGTATGGAAACTCTGACTCTGGGCCTAAGCTGGCACTAAAAAGGACCAAAAGGATGCTGGTGATCCTAGCAGCAGCATGTGACAAAAGACAATGGAGGGTATTTGTCTGCACAGCAGGGGACATTGCCAAGAGGATCTCTGGCTGAATGGAAAAACCTAGAGGCTCCTGGCTGCAAAAGTGTTAAGAGGGGTGGATACATGTTTACAGTAGGAGACTCAAGACTACAATTACAGAAGGCGCCCAGGGAGATGGGGGTAAACCTGGGGAATATGATTGGACCAGACGGATGGAAATTGAATGGAGGAGGCCTTAAGGGATGTGAAAAGAGGATGAAGAGGTGAGCATGTACAGGCTCTCCTTTGGTGGGAGACAGGAGTGCTCAGAGTGAGGAGGTCAGATTCCTACTTTGGCGGCAAAGACAGAAACAGAATGTAGTGTGGAATAATGATAAAAGTAGTTTGTGGGTAACGTGGGGTGGTGGACTCCCTAACTTACCTGATTCATGGGGACATGTAGCACCGAATATTTATGCACTCTGATTGTAATGTTTTGTTGGTCTGAAAAACAAATGAAAACATATTAAATAAATCAAGGCTACATGGTCCAGAGCAAAAAAAGGTGGTACCCGGGAAAGTAAACTTTATGAAGAATACACTAATATACAAATAGAACTGGACATCGCTCCCTAACCCCACACAGTCTTTGGCAATTCTCCAGCATGCAGCTGCCTTGAAAATATGCATTACATTTATTCATTTATATATGTGTTTATGTATGCATTCAGTGAAAACACTTTGTTAAAGGGACTTTATGTGTTAAGTTGCACAGAAAAAACCCAATCAAATTCAGTGAACAATCTTTGTTAAAGGGACGTTATGGTTAGAAGCAAAATCGAAAAACCCAAGAAATTCGCCAATTATGGTAAGCTATGCAACCATAACACAAGCCGCCACCATGCACTGCTGACATTAACACCCAGAACATCAAAGATGACGTCACAAATGACATCATCAATGACATCACAGATGATATTACTACTGTGTAACAATGCAAACGGAAGGTCTGTATAAGGGGTAGTGCTTACAGTGTCATTTATAACATATCAATGGTGATCAGTAGCCTTATAATAAACTACTCCATGTCACAAAACAGGTGCTTATTGTAAAATAAACTTTGTATTGAGTTTTTTATTTTAATACAGCGATCAAATAATACAAATACTAATAAAGCGAAGTGTATTGGGAAGTGTTTTGCTGTGTTTGATTTGATGCTGCTGGCTGTGTTCTGCTGCTCCTCTGACTGCGTTGCTGGTGCATGTGCCCTTAAGGATTGAGGATTCAAAGGACTTAAAAGCACTCCCACAATGCAAAGCGTTTTTTGCGAAGTGTATCGGGAAGTGTTTTGATATATATGCTTTGGATCCGGCTGGTTGTAATCTGGTGGTGGTGCATGTGCCTTTAAGGATTGATGATTCAAAGGACTTAAAGCACTCCCACAATGTGAAGCATTTCGCGAAGTTTATCGGGAAGTGTATCGGGAAGTGTATCGGGGAGTGTTTTGCTGTGTTCTGGTGTGTTTAGGTGGTCGGGGAACACATTGCACATTTGGAGAAAGACTTTTGTGAGGTCATCACCTGGAACCTGTCAGAGAACCGGTAAGCCGGACTGCAGCATTTATCCACATGTGACTTTGCTTGTTTCCTCGGGGGCAGTGGTAGCGGTAGCTGGAAAAGGACAGAAAAAAGTGCTGTATTGGGCAATTATTTTGAATCAATAATCCTATAGGGGGGAGGCTCTCCAGTGTTTTGTGTGCCACCATATCGCCAAATAATCAATGTAGGCATTGACTATAGGCATCACACATTAAGCAGCATGACAGCTTGGAACATATAAAACGGTGGCCGAGCAGAGTGGCCTGTGGTGGTTTGCAGGGAAGCTGTGATGGGACACCACCCCTTACCTGACTCCCTACCCTCCAATCGTCAACTAGAACATCATTTTGACTTTTCCTCACACTTTACAAGTAAATCCATCGTCGACCTGACAGTAAGTCTTACTGGGTGGTTTTATAAGACTATCGGCACATTCACTATCGTCGCATTCAAAATATTACAAGTCCACGGTAGTGGCCATGTAGTTATGGTTAAGTTGCTGTTTCCATAGGAAGATCACTTTTTGGCTGGCTTATAACTTTGCTCCCCCTGGACGAATCCTCACCAAACTTTGCAAAAAAAGTATATGGCCCACTCTGAATTTGCAAAGTTTGGTGAGGATTCGTCCACGGGGGGCAAAGTTATAGGTGGGGTCCCAAAACTTTTTTTTTTCCCATAGACTGAACGGGGAAAAAACTTTGCTTGCGCCTATAGCCCAAACAGCTGGACGGATTTTCACCAATTTTGGACCAGGAGTAGCGGCTTGATCCCGAAAGCGTGCCTTTGCAGATTTGGTGAAAATCCGTCCAATAGTTTTTTTTTTAATTACAAAAAAGTAGGTCATACAAAATTAGTGAAATCTGTGTTCGTACCGTGGACACACTTCCCTGTTCGCTCTGCGGACAGTGTCCTGATTGGCCAATCGGCTTGCGTGGAGTGTGAAGTGCGTCATATTTTCGGTAGCTTCCGCCATCTTGGATTCGCGGACGTACGCGGACAGCGCGGTGAATCTTGGTTTAAAATTTGTATTTAGTAGAGTGTGTTGGAGTGTAAGAGTGTTTGGGGAGGGTGGGAGAGTATGAGGTTAAATGTTGTGTTTTTTTATGTGGTGGACGCTCTTGTTGTGTTCGATTTGTCTGCGGACAACACGGCTGTTCTGAAAAGTTCTAAATAAACTAAATGGGGCGGTGTTTAGAGGACGCAATATGCGTCAATTTTGTTCGCAAGCAAGCTGAAACTGTTCTAAGAACACTTGCAGTGTCCTGAAATGTTCGTAAATAAACAAAATGGGCATGTCCTGAGGACGCTGTCCGTATTGTTCTTTGGTAAGTTGAATGTGTTCTAAGAACACTTGCGGTGTCCTGAAATGTTCGTAAAAAAACGAAATGGGGGTGTTCTTAGGACACTGTCCGTATTGTTCGTTGTGAAGTTTAAAGTGGTCTAAGAACACTCGCAGTGTTCTGAAATGTTCGTAGGGGGTGTCCTGAGGACGCTGTCCATATTGTTCTCTGGCAATTTGAATGTGTTCTAAGAACACTCGTGGTGTCCTGAAATCTTCGTAAATAAACAAAATGGGGGTGTCCTGAGGACGCTGTCTGTATTGTTCGATGGCAAGTTGAATGTGTTCTAAGAACACTCGTGGTGTCCTGAAATGTTCGTAAATAAACAAAATGGGGGTCTCCTGAGGACGCTGTCCGTATTGTTCGATGGCAAGTTGAATGTGTTCTAAGAACACTTGCGGTGTCCTGAAATGTTTGTAGGGGGTGTCGTGAAGACGCTGTCCATATTGTTCGCGGTCAAGTTGAATGTGTTCGAAGAACACGCGCGGTGTTCTGAAATGTTCGCAAATAAAAAAAATGGGGGTGTTCTGGGGACGCTGTCCGTATTGTTCTCTTGCAAGATGAATGTGTTCTAAGAACACTCGCGGTGTCCTGAAATGTTTGTAAATAAACAAAATGGGGTGTCCTGAGGACGCTGTCTGTATTGTTCAATGGCAAGTTGAATGTGTTCTAAGAACACTCACGGTTTCCTGAAATGTTCGCAAATAAACGAAATGGGGGTGTTCTGAGGACGCTGTCCGTATTGTTCGTTGTCAAGTTGAATGTGTTCTAAGAACAATCGCGGTGTCCTGAAATGTTCGTAGGGGGTGTTCTGAGGACGCTGTCCGTATTGTTCGTTGTCAAGTTGAATGTGTTCTAAGAACAATCGCGGTGTCCTAAAATGTTCGCAAATAAAAAATGGTGTGTTCTGAGGACGCTGTCCGTATTGTTTGCTGGCAAGTTGAAAGTGTTCTAAGAACACTCATAATGTCCGCGGACACTAACAGGGTAATTCATAGAATCCAGCGCACAAGTAGCGCACGCGGCTGGCGCACAGCGTGCGCCTGCGATAGTCTGCGCCAGGCACGTGCGCTAAAACAGATTTCCGCACACAGCGTATTCATGGATTTCAAGCTCCCAAAAAAGCCGTGGCGCAGAGAATCGCAGCGAGCCTGCAGCAGCGCCAGTAACGCCCCCAAGAACGCCCTCGCGCACGGAAAAGCCATCAAAAGCGCTAAATCATCGCTAAGGGCTGCGCTAACCCCGGACCACTTCACAGGGCAGGCAAACAAGGAAAGCAAAGCGGGCAATCTCCAAATCAGGAGTACGCGGGAAGTACTACACGCGACTAGGCAGGGAACGTGAATCACAGGGGTACGCGGGAATCATCACACGCGAACAGCCAGGGTGCGTGTATTACAGGGGTAGCGGGAAGTACAACACGCGATGGGCCAGGGAACGTGTATCACAGGGGGACGCGTGAAGTAGAACACGCGATAGGCCAGGGAACGTGCATCACAGGGGTACGCGGGAATCATCACACGCGAACAGCCAGGGTGCGTGTATTACAGGGGTAGCGGGAAGTTCAACACGCGATGGGCCAGGGAACGTGTATTACAGGGGGACGCGTGAAGTAGAACACGCGATAGGCCAGGGAACGTGCATCACAGGGGTACGCGGGAATCATCACACGCGAACAGCCAGGGTGCGTGTATTACAGGGGTAGCGGGAAGTTCAACACGCGATGGGCCAGGGAACGTGTATTACAGGGGGACGCGTGAAGTAGAACACGCGATAGGCCAGGGAACGTGCATCACAGGGCTACGCGGGAATCATCACACGCGAACAGCCAGGGTGCGTGTATTACAGGGGTAGTGGGAAGTTCAACACGCGATGGGCCAGGGAACGTGTATTACAGGGGGACGCGTGAAGTAGAACACGCGATAGGCCAGGGAACGTGTATTACAGGGGTACGCGGGAATCATCACACGCGAACAGGCAGGGTGCGTGTATTACAGGGGTAGCGGGAAGTTCAACACGCGATTGGCCAGGGTACGTGTATCACAGGGGTGCGTGGGAATTATCACATGCGAATAGGCTGGGTGGGCCCCCACAGGTGTACCCTGTACACCCTCCCCGGCCCCTGCAGGCAGCCCACAAAACAGTGGACTACCCTGCACACCTGATCATGTCCCCCTGCACCCCCATCCACCAGGGGCACCCTCCACCAGGCCCCCACCCATGTCTCCCACCACCCCCACCCCCCAGCAGTGCAGGGGCACCTGCCATCAGGCCCCCATCCATGTCTCCCACCACCCCCAACCCCCATCCACCAGGGGCACCCTCCACCAGGCCCCCACCCATGTCTCCCACCACCCCCACCCACCAGCACTGTGGGGCACGTGGCCAGCAGGCAGTCAGGCAGCAGCCGATGGCAGGTGGGAGCGTGCTCAGGGTTCTTGGGGACTTAAATTCGGCCTCCTGGCCAGGAGCGTGGTCTTTCGTGTTAGAACGCGTGGACAGCCTGATAGGGAGTGATTTTGCACCTGAAAACCCCACACTCATCGCGCGAAAACCCGTCACCAGCATATGTGCGTCAATAGTTACCTGCACGTGCAGTGTCAAAGCGTGTGATTGGTGAAAAGTGAGCGACACGCAGGAGTGTCGAAGCGCGTGATTGGTGAAAAAGGATCCACATGCAGGAGTGACAAAGCGTGTGATTGGTGAAAAGTGAGCTACACGCAGGAGTGTCGAAGCGCGTGATTGGTGAAAAAGGATCCACATGCAGGAGTGACAAAGCGTGTGATTGGTGAAAAGATACCTACACGCAGGAGTGCCAAAGCGTGTGATTGGTGAAAATGGGCCAAGCACGTACACGCCGTAAGTGACGATGTACGTGTGGGCCTGTATAAAAGGTAGTGTTGAACACAATTTCCTTGTACGTGCTTTTCGTGGAGAGCGAGTGGGTGAATTCGGTACTTCTTGTCGTTTCACACGCGATTTACTTCACGGCGTTTCCAGTTCGTACTCCCTGTTACCTCTGACAGCTCTTTTCTCTTTTTCCTCTTGTACTGGTTTTCCTGGGCCTGTTCCCTCAAACAGTGTCCCCTTCTACAGTTGTCCTGTCTCCTCAGACAGCGTACACCTCTTCTTTTGGCGGGGGTGTTGCCAACCAAAAGTGCTATTTTTTCACGCTCTTTTACCTGGCAGACGGTGAGTCACGCACGTATCTAACATCGGTGCTTGCCCCGTGTGTAGCCTACCCCTTCAGAGGTCAATCTAGGCCGCGTGTGACACGCATACGTTCATTGTGTTACTGGATGCCACAGCGTAGTGCAGGGTTTTCCATCAGCACACGTGGTCTAGGAGGGGTATTGTGCACGTTCCTTAACTTTTTTGGGGTGCCTGTGCGTTGCGTGACCCGTCATCTTTCCCCAGGGGTGTCATATAGCCTTGCCACTGCACTAGGGTACGAATACCATCTGGTACCCAACCCCTTTGACACCCAATTGCCCAGGACAATTGTGCACACCCACTCCCATACGCACAATACCATCAGTGCCATGGTTGGGAGGCGTGCAAGCCGTAAGGGTGGCAAAGGTGGCCGAGCCACACGTGGTGGCCGTGGAGGATCCAACAGGGGACGTGGTTGTGACTTGCAGGGCGCCCCTGTTCCCCCCAGTCTGGAGGAACAGTCAGGGACACCCATGCCCCCCCCCCCCCCCCCCCAGTTGAGAGTCATGTGGCTGATACCAACCCTGATCAGCCCATGTCGGACCAGGCCATTGTGGCACCAGACCTGTCCGAGGGTGATTCCATCGCTGACATCCAGGTCAGCAGGTCCACTGCACGTGCACCGGTGCACATTGGTGTCATCAGGGCACGCGCATCTATGCCAGATAGGTCATCTGCTGGCCCCCGTAGCCAGGGTGTGGCTCAATCCACCCCACCTCTCATACACCCTGCCAAGACTGTGTCGGTCCTAGTTCATGCACCTCAGATCAGGCCTGACCCCATCCCACTACCCCCAATGCCTGCACCTACTCCCATGCTGAGTGGGCAATCACACACACCCAGTACAGAGTCCACCACGGCTCCTGCCCCTAGTGTCCACAGCGGCGTAGGACACTCTGGATCCCCACCCCCTTCCAAGCGCAAGAGGAAGAGTGCACGTCCGGCACAGGCTGATGCCCCAGACACGGCTGCACAGTCCGGCCCATCAAGGAAGCCAAGCTTCACAGACGCCGAACTTAATGCACTTGTTCAGTATGTGTCAGATCATGATAGGGAAATGGTCATCGTTGCAGGGTCCAAGACCACACATGCCAGACGCCAGGCACACTGGCAGACCATTGCTGACAGAATAAGTGCCCTTGGAGTAGTGAGGCGCACAGCTAGTGATTGCCAGAAGCGCTGGAATGACCTTAAGCGCAGGGCAAAGGATAAGCTGGCCTCAAGTCATGCCGCAACCTTGGTGACTGGAGGTGGGTCCCCAGCACAGGAAATAGAACTCACACCACACGAGTCCGTAGCTGGATCCTACGTCACCGAGGGACAACTCCAAGGTGTGGGAGACCTCCCTGATTACGAGGCATCATCCGGTGAGTGCACATGCATGTGTGTATTATCCATGTGCATGGTGTGTGTGTGAAGCATTCATGTTGGGTGCCTGTCAAGGGGGTGTGTGGCAGAGTTGATAGTGGCACCCATGTGCCTCATCCAGTATGTTCAGTGCAACACCATCTGGCCACAGCACTATCCCTACTGGCAACAGTGCACATATGGGCCAACACCATGGAAGTCGCCCTTGATTAGTAATTTTGTCACTACATTGTTGCTCATACTCCCCTGTCTATTCATCTGATGTCTTACATACCATTCCTCTCCTTTCCCCCAGCCATTCAAGTTTCATCTTCACATGCCTGACATGCAATGATACCACATGCTAATGCGTCCTCTGTATATAAATGCCTACCAACATGCAGTCATACTGTGGATGTAGCCTTGACATCCACCTCCTTCCTGGGTCCTTTGGTACCGTCTGGTTCCAAGCCCCATTCCCTCACACTCCATGCTGCTCTTCATGGTCTATCTTCCATGACTTCTACAGTTCAGACCATCGTGCCCTACGCACGACACCTGCTTGCCAAAAGTCAAATGAGGGCAACCTGCCCTCAAATGCGACCCACCCTATTGCTGACCAGTGCATCTGAGCCTACTCTAAGCTAACTCTCACTGACATCTGCTCATACATGCCTTTGCCTGTCCCATAGACCCTTCACATGGTCCCTGTCCTCTCTCCTTGCTCCTCTTCCACCATCATAGGTGGGACCCGTTGGGGTGTACTCCTGGCCTCCTTCCAATCCTCAGATACCACTATTGATGTGCATGGTAATGGGAGCGTCTCAGTCCAAGGCCCTTAGGCCAACCTCAATCTCCTTGAGAAATGCTACCCACATCTCATCAACTTCCTTACCTCTCCTGCTGTCCCCCCTCCTCTCTCCTCATCAATCCTGCACTGCCTCCCTGCACCCTCCCATGAACCTTCTCCGCCTCCCACTCCAACTCCTACACATGCGGCACCTCTGATCTCTAGCACTCCCCGTAAGTCCTACAAGGCTGTCAACCTCCTCCACAATTACACTCCTTTCACTGCGGCTGCATCAGGCATTCCTCCGATAACTGTCACTTACATGAGGTTATGCACCTTGACATCCTTGGTCTCATGGAAACATGTCTGACGGCCAGCTCTGTCTGCATCCTTGACCCTCTCCTTGGCCCGCCACTACTGTGCAGGGGGGGTGTGCCCTTGGCTTCCCTGAGGGTATTCCTGCCACTGTCACACCTACTTAGACCTACTCCACTCTGGAATGGCTTGTGTGAGGTTTCTGTCCACCACACCTTGACATTCTCAAACAGTGCGTACTGTGTCTGGGAAAACTGGTCAAATGTACTACTTCCTTTCTGAGTGTCCTCACCTCTCCTCCTCACTCATGTCCCCAGACACAGAATTCCTCATCCTTGGTGCGGTACGCATCCACCTGCATGCCTGTTGACGCCCCCACGTGACCTTTCTGTGACCTCAGCAACTCCCTCTCACCCTCTAGACTCCCGTCTGTCCCTACTCATTCTGCAGGGCACACTCTTGATGCTCTGATCTCATCTGACTTTCCCCTCTCCGTCCATCTCTGCACTCCTCTCTCCTGGAGTGATCACATTCTCCTCTCCTCCCAGCTCACCCTCAACACCCCACAGGCAAAGCCACCCTCACCACTGTCACACACCTTCTTGGTATTCCGACCCATGAAGTGTGTGTCAGTCGAGGCTCATGCTGCCAAAATCTCCCCCCCATCCAGCTCCCCCTTAGGCTCACTCCCATCCTGACAGGGCCCACTCCATGCTCCACTCCATGTCAGGTACACTGGATGTCTTAGCCACGGTCATGACCACCTGTCTGAAGCCCCATGCCAATGCAGAGTCCTGGCATGACTCGGATCTTGGGAACCCAAACCACAGGTGCCGGGTGGCAGAGAGGGAATGTCCTGCATCATGGCCATCCTCTGGCAAACTGGCCTGCTACATGCTCCAAAGGCAATAGCGCCTCACCCTTCTCACCAAGATGAGATCCCCAATCCAAGGGCACATATCTGCGGCATGTGACAACTCTGCAGGACACATAGAAATCTGAAAGGACCTTGCAGAGCCAGAGGCAGTGTGTACCTCCCCTGTCCCCTCCGAGCCCACAGCACAGCATGATTGTCTCTGTACCCCTATAGGCCACCCCCCCAGCACTTGTCTGCGCCTAACACCATCTGCCCTTGACGTCAAGTCCTACTTACCTTGTACAGCACTTCCAGCCGCCACTCCCCCTTGCACTTCATTGTGCCACCCACCCCTGCACTTGCGTGACATGAATGACACCAGCACCAGTAGTATTGTTGACTGGCATCCCCTTCTGCCCCACCACCCCTCAGTGCTCCGCTGCACCTACAAACATTACTTGACCGGTGCTTCACGAATGCAAAATTATTCCGTTACAGGTGTTGGGGAGGTGGAATCACAATGTTTACTGCATTATGTTGATGTAGACAAGGCACTGTGCATCGTTGCCAATTTGGACTAGCAGATCCATGTACAACATGTATACTAATTGATGTGACGATGCAATGTCAGGACCAGAGTGGTTGAAATCCAAAAAAGTAGCCCTCCTCTCCCTCTTCACTTGGTGGCTATGTCACATGCCATGTGTGTGATGGCATGTGCCTTTGACATGGCAATCACCGCCCAATGTGTGATGGCAGTGCTAGGCATCAAGGTGAGCAGGCGTTGCTCTCCAATCAGTACATAGTATGCCCTGAGCCTCCCCTACAGACCCAGTGATGGTGAATGCATAGGAGGACTCCCAGTCATGTAGGACATGTGTCGTAGGACTACTGCCTATGTTGTTCATCAGCCCTTGTTGCATGCCATGGTGCTAATGCCTGTTTCCATTTTTCTCTTTCATGTCTTTGCAGGGGACGAAGCACTTGTTGATGCTGGGGATGTGGTGGTGGAGCCGTCCCAGGAGGGCAACCCGGGCCGACCTACCACAAGTGAGGCACGTGGTGTGTTTGTGGGTGAAAACCCACAAGTGCTGCAGGCCGTGCTGTCGAGGGGTGTCTCTGGGGGTTCCTCCCCCGAGCAGTATTCAGGTGTAGACTCGGAGGATGACACCTATGTGCAGTCGCAGGTGAGTGTTCTTGGGAGAGAATCTCCTCTGTCCGACCCACCTGCAGCCAGGCCATTGGCCTCAATGGGGATGTCAGTGTCGGCAGATCAGCCTCTGGTGGTTACGGATGCAGGGCCACACCACCCAATCTCTGATCCTGTTCCTGGGGCTGCAGATCAGAGAGGGAATGCAGTCCTGCAGCCTGAGGCCTTGCCGGCACAGCAAGGCGCAGTCCGCCTTGCCCCAGGCAGGTGTGGTGCCCGTCAACGTGGTGGCCGTATGCCACCTGGCAATACCGTATGGGAGCAATCCATCTACGGTATGGCCACCCAACAGGCAGCATCATCCGAGATGATTGCACAGGCCATGGATAGGGTGGCCACTTCCATTGTCCCCCCAGAAAGGCTGATGGAGCGACTGGAGCAGGCTACAGAGTCCATCTGCCAGGCACACAGGGAGGATATGTTGGCGTCCAACATGGACAGGCGGGCGGCACTGGCGACTCTGGGGGAATCACTTTCCATGGAGTCCCAGCGCCACAGGGAAGCCCTGAGGGAAGAACTCCGTCACCTCAGGTCGACCCTGTTAGAGCTTGAGGCTTCATCCCATAGAAGGACAGAGGAGCAGCTGGAGCGTCTGACACGGACGCTCTCGGCCGAGATGCAGGCAACTCGTGCGGAGGTCAGGTCATCCCGGGAGTTACTGCATGGGGACCTCCGCATGATTATAACCCAGAACCAGAACTACCAGACCCGCCTGCTTGCAGCCATGGAGGAGCAAACTCGTGCTTTGCGTGGGCTGCCTCCCATTGTCACACCATCTTCTGAGGCAGCTCCCCCACCTCCAGAGTCAGCTGCAGGGTCTGGGCAGAGCCATAGCGACTCATCTCCCACAACAGAGTAGCCGTGTGGGCCACGAGCCTATGGGGTGTTTTCCTTTCCCATGATCCACACAGGTGGATTGTGGCGTGCATCCTGTCCTCGGACCTCATAGGTGGCCCCCCCCCCCCGCCGGCCCTTTCATGGCCATTTTTTCTCTTTTTCATTTTTATTTTGCAAGAGTGTTGCCTTGTGTGGGTACCTGGGCATACACTGTATTGTGGCTGGGCACATGCAGGCTTGTCCTGAGTTTGGTTTCGATGCTTGGGTAGCAGACATCCACACCCCTCCTGCTTCCCTTTCCATGGGCTTGCAAAGGGTGTGCCCAAGTGACAGCAAATTACACGGTGACATTGGACTCCCATGAGCTGTTGGCCAGTCCATAGTCAATACTGTGTAGACATTCATAGTGTTCATTGTTGTTGCACCTAACTATGCATGATGGTATGATATGTGCCTCTACTTACATATGTTGCTCATGTTTTGCAGGTATTTCACACAGATCTTCACAAGGGCATACTCTCTGGAGTCACACTACATGTCGGTAGATGTGCACTGACACTTTTGCATGGCGCCATCACTGTACATCTGGACGGTGAGGACATACCAGCTGAATCAGGTAATGAGACTACCATTGATTACATGCAATGTGTCTTGTTTGGGTGGGCTTCAGGGTGGGTTGGTGTGTAATTTGATAGAAATTACTCTTACACAGGTGTGTAGTAGTGGCTCCAGGGCGGTTAGCTGCTCAAGTGCGGCTATGTTCCATTTGGGGCACTGCTATTTGTGACACTGGTGTCATGTTGTGATGGCCAGTTTGTTTGCTGTCACATACCATGACATGGTGTCCTCAGTGGCGGGACTGTGAAGGGAGTGGGTGACATGGCAATGTTGTCATGTAGTGAATCGCCCGTGGCAATGCATTTTAGATTGAAGGAGTTGTGTCTTTGCGTTGTGATGCATAGCTGGTGTATGTGTAGCTAGGGGTGCACACATATTGACACTTCCATGTTAACAATCTCAGGCTGATGTGTATCTGACAGTTCATTGTCAAGTAATTTTCGGAGATTGTCAGGTAGAGTCATCATTGATTGTCAGATGGTATGTGCCAGAGCAGTGTGCACTAGCCAGCACTGTGATTCCTAGGTGAAGAAGTTGGCCACCAGTTGCGTACGGGCTGCCTCCCCCCGTGCCCTTTCCCCTCCCATGCGCAGCGGGCGTGCATGTGGTTGTGGATGTGGGGGCACCACCATGTCCACGGGCAGGCCCCGGCGTGTTGCAACGTTGTGCAGGACACATGCTGCCACTATGATCCTGCACACTATTGGGGGAGCATATAACAGCTGCCCGCCAGAACGGTCAAGGGAGCGAAAGCGTGACTTGAGCACTCCGAATGTGCGCTCCACTATGCCCCGTGTAGCAATGTGGGCTGTGTTGTACCTTACCTGGGGTGGCGTGGTGGGGTTCCGGATTGGGGTCATCATGTGGGGGCTGATAGGGTAGGCACTGTCCCCTGCGGAGGTGGTGATGGGTATCATTAGTGGTGTTGTGTCATGACCCAGTATCTGACATGCATGCATGTGGAGTGGCATTCATGCTCACCAAGCAGCCATGTATCTCCATGCTGGCCAGCCTCTAGGTCCCGGCATAGGGTAGACATTCTGTAGATGAAGCTGTCGTGGGTGGACCCTGGATAGTTGGCATATACTGATGTGATGATTCCCTTGGCATTGCATACAACTTGGACGTTGATGGAATGCCAGTGCTTGCGGTTTCTATAGATGTGCTCTGTTGCCCTGGGTGGACGTAGAGCCACATGTGTGCAGTCAATTGCACCAAGCAC
The DNA here is from genome assembly GCF_040938575.1 of Ambystoma mexicanum. Lineage (NCBI taxonomy): Eukaryota > Metazoa > Chordata > Amphibia > Caudata > Ambystomatidae > Ambystoma > Ambystoma mexicanum. The sequence goes on from NC_090927.1 coordinate 526,117,121, forward strand.
TTTGGGGAATTGAGACACACCATAGAATTCCTGGATGCACGTCCGCCTTTCTGCATGAGTCCTGGGGAGATATATGTGCCTGCGGACTGAAGGCCGTGCAGTGATGATGTTCAAGACCTGGTGTAGACAGCGTGACTGCGTGGCCTGTGACACACCACCCACTATGGCACTTGTCCGCTGAAAGGATCCAGTGGCCAAGAAGTGCAGTACATTCAGGACCTTCTGCAGGGGGCTGAGTGCTTGGGAGCACAGGGTGGGTGATGTGAGGTCATCCTCCCACTCACTGACCAGGTCCAGTATGATGTGTGCTGGAAACCTGTACCTCCCATACACCTGGTCATCAGGCATCCCGAATAGGCTGGTTCTGGGTGTGAATATTCTGGCCCTGACTCTCCTCCTCATCCTCCTTTGGTAGCCCACTGCCACTGCTGCTAGGAACGGTATGTTCATCCTGGCATCTGGCTTGTTTATTGAAAAGTGCGCAAATTAATGCCTTGCGCGTGTAGTAGGCAGCGTGTGAGCCTCGCACCCCTGGAATCGGGTTCCCACTCCTATCGCGTGTGGAAATTCCCACGCTGCAGGCATACAGGTGCGCTGACGTACTTGCCTGTGTAAGTGGCCGCGCGCCCCTGAAATACACGTACATAGGCCAATGGCGTGTACGCGCACTTTTGGCCAATTACACGCGATGACACTCTGACGTGCAGGATTTCCACGTGTGCTCCGTCTTCACGTGCTGAGTGGGGAACGCCCGTGCGGATCACGTCAGACGCGCTTACGCGATGAGGGACTCTGGTCCAATAGAATCGCGTATGCGTGCTGACGCACTTACGCGCTAAGGGCCTTTCCTCGGATTTCACGCTGACGTGCAGGAATTTCACGTGCCAAATCACTCCGTATCAAGCTGGCCACCCGAAAACACACGGAACACCACGCTCCTGCCCCGAAGGCCGAGTTACTGCCCCCCAAGTGCCCTGAGCAGCCTCCCACGTGCTATCTGCTGCTGCCTGCCTGCCTGCCTGCCTGCTGCCACCGTGCCCTGCCATTTGGTGCCTGCACATCAGCCATCTGCAGGGGTCCAGTTGCTGTGTCCACCCCTGCTGGAACTGAAGACTCCCAACTGGGATTACATCGCTCCAGAGCCCAGCCCCAGGACCCAGTTGCCCACCCACACCTGCCTCTGGGGTTGCCATGTCGGGCACTTCTACATCTGGCACCAGTGGCAACCCCAGGCCAGAGGGGCAGAGGGGCACCAGCTTCACTGCCACCGAAGTTGGTGTCCTGGTGGAGCATGTCCTGGGGCAGTATGATGCCCTCTTTGGATCGTCCCGCGCCAGCAAGGAAGGACGGGAGAGGATCTGGGCCGACTGTGTGGTTGCCATCAACGCGGAGGGGGTGGCAACCCGCAACGTCTTGAAGATCAAGAAGCGCTGGGAGGACTTGAGGTCCAGGACCCTTGTGAAGGCCCGGCGCCTCGTGGAGGGGGGCCGGGGCCACATGAGTTCCATCCAGAAGAGGGTCCTGGAACGCGTACGCCCAGCGCTCCACGCCCAGATCCTTGAGAGGGAGACCCGTCTGGAGTTGAGCGGTAAGTGTCCAAGCATCACTGTGTGAGACAGGGCATGTTGCGGTGTGCTGGTTCTATGATACTTGCCTGTATGTGTGCCATGTGCCATGTATGCATGTATGTGTGCTGGGACATCATGGTAATGCATGTGCGACCAGTGATGTGTGACCCACATGGTTGTTGCATGTGTAGAAATGCGGCATGGGGAGCACTATGCAGATTTGGGACATGAGAGCATGCCAGTCTCTGTACCTGGACATGGATGGGGGTGAGGATGGGTGCTGATGCCAGGTACATATATGGTAGCCATGTCTGTGTGCCTGACCTGCATGTCTGTGACTTGTGCATGCCATGGATGCATGACTCATGTGTGTGACAATGCACAGATTCAGTGACGCACCCACCTTACCCTTGTTTTGCCTGTGTTTGGTGTGATTGTGGCCAGATGGATGTGACTGAGGTGTAGTGTGTGCATGTGATATGCATGAGCCATGATGCATGTGAGTTACATTTCATTGAATGTTTCAAGAGTCAATTGGACATGCATGGAAATGTGCATGGCATGCACCATGCCTGTTACTGTGTGTGTTTTGCCTGGACTGACCCATGTGTTGTGGAGGGACATGATGGAAGTGTACTTTGACAGGGGTGCTCATCTGCTATTGCTTCCTGTCTAGGGGACCATTGTACAGTAGCCTGATGCTTGTGTTCTTTGTCTCCCTCTACGCAGCGGCTAGTGAAGAAGAGGGCGGAGACGGCGCTGTGGAGCAAGGCGGCGGGGATGCCCCCACGGCTGCAGCGGAAGGGGTGGGTGAGCCCCCACAGGGGCCTGCTACGGCGGGAGACGGTGAGGAGCCATCCAGGTTGGTGGTTTGCACAGAGGAGGAGGAGGCCGACACTGGTGCACACATGGGCCCTGGTGGGAGCATCCCTGCTGGTGCAAGTGGTGCAGTCCAGGGCCAGGGGCAGGAGGCAGCACAGGTCACCGTGGAGGGGCCTGTGCATGTCGCTGTCCCTGACCCTGTGAGTGCACCACCATGCACCAGCAGGGATGCCCCGTCCCAGGCCCGTCCGCAGGTAGAGGGGATGTCCATGTCAACTGACTCCCCTCCACCTGCGGCCGTGGGAACCCCTGGCCGCGTGGAGCAGGTCCTGATTGGGGTCGCGATGCGCACGGCTGTGATTCGTGATGCCGTGCATGCTTCCCAGGAGGAGCACGCACGTCATCACGAAGTGCACCGTGCCGACGTGGCCCAATTGGGATCGGCCATGTTCGGGGGGTTCCTGCATGTGTTGGCCAATCTGACGGCCCTCTCCTCCTCTGTGCAGGCTATCCACCAGTCGTTCTCCTTGCCGTCTTCCGGCCCAGATGCCACCATGGCCCCCTGTGGACCTGCCCCGACCAATGCAGCCAGCTCGGTGGGGATCCCATCCCTGCCACAGTTGGGAGTCGGAGGTCCAGCAGGGGTGGACGACACAGCAAGTGGACCCCAGCAGATGGAAGATGTGCCGGCATCATCGGGCAGGGCACGTGCACGACGGCGTCGGTGGTTACCATCAGCCTGGATGCCGTCGTGCTGGCAGAGGCAGTGGCGTCGCAGGCAGCAGCGGGCTCGACGTGGGAGGCATCATGGCTCAGGGCCATCAAGATCGGAGGGGCAGGCATCGGCCGGAGGGCAGGGCAACCCTGGCATGGCGGTGTGTTCCGTGTGGGAGGAGTTTGGCCAGCGGATAGGTGCGGAGCGGCAGCGGGCGGAAGAGGAGCGGCTCGCCATGGCCAGGGCGGAGATCTCCATGCATCAGGCATTGAGGCGGGCTGAGTGCCTCGAGGAGGCTCGCAGGGAATTTGGAGAGCACATGGGGTTGTCCCTGCGAGACCTCGGGGCCAGGACTGAGTCCCGCCTCCAGGACATTGACGTGGAGTTCGAGGATGCCCTGGCCAGCATCACCAAGTGAGCCGCAGGACTAGCCCGCTGCCTTTGTATATAGTTTTTTAGTTAGTTAGTGCTAGGTTTCCTTTATTTTATTTTTTTTTTTTGGACCGCTTGGACAATGGCCACTTCTTTGTACATATTTTTTTAAATAGTTAGTATTAGGTTTAATTTGTGGTGTTGGGCTCATGGACCCTTGAACAATCCTGTAAATATAGTTATTTTTTGTGAGATAAATTTTTTAACTTTCATATTGGTCACACCATGTCGTAATGGTTTATCTTTCATTTCATTCTACATGTGTTTACTTTGGACAAAATCTATTCATTTTTCTATCCTTTGTTTTTTGGTTTCTCATTTTTGTTCCCGGACATGGACCTTTTATTTGCTTTACCAGATAGTTGTCAGAGTTTACTTTATTTTTATTTTTTAATACATTTTGATATTATCTTACACTTGTGTCATTTTTTCTTTGGTTTCTTACATGCCATGATATGGGTTTTGACATTGACTTGCACCCATTGTGTATGTGTGTGTGGCGGACATGTGTTCTTTTGCTTACTTGCCTTTGGGGTTGTGTCATGTGATTGCATTCACTATGTGGGTGCATGCAATCCTTGCCTGGGTGTTTGTGCTGGGTATGCTGGTCATTACTGCCATTATTGTGTATCGTCAGGACCAGGGGCCAGGGGGACATGGGTGGGGGCCTGGTGGCAGGTTCCCCACAGTGCTGGGGGTGGGGGTGGTGGGAGACATGGGTTGGCCATGGGTGGGGGCCTGCTGGCAGGTTCCCCACAGTGCTAGGGGTGGGGGTGGTGGGAGACATGGGTTGGCCATGGGTGGGGGGCTGCTGGCAGGTTCCCCACAGTGCTGGGGGTGGGGGTGGTGGGAGACATGGGTTGGCCATGGGTGGGGGCCTGCTGGCAGGTTCCCCACAGTGCTGGGGGTGGGGGTGGTGGGAGACATGGGTTGGCCATGGGTGGGGGCCTGCTGGCAGGTTGCCCACAGTGCTGGGGGTGGGGGTGGTGGGAGACATGGGTTGGCCATGGGTGGGGGCCTGCTGGCAGGTTGCCCACAGTGCTGGGGGTGGGGGTGGTGGTAGACATGGGTTGGCCATGGGTGGGGGCCTGCTGGCAGGTTCCCCACAGTGCTGGGGGTGGGGGTGGTGGGAGACATGGGTTGGCCATGGGTGGGGGCCTGCTGGCAGGTTCCCCACAGTGCTGGGGGTGGGGGTGGTGGGAGACATGGGTTGGCCATGGGTGGGGGCCTGCTGGCAGGTTGCCCACAGTGCTGGGGGTGGGGGTGGTGGGAGACATGGGTTGGCCATGGGTGGGGGCCTGCTGGCAGGTTCCCCACAGTGCTGGGGGTGGGGGTGGTGGGAGACATGGGTTGGCCATGGGTGGGGGCCTGCTGGCAGGTTCCCCACAGTGCTGGGGGTGGGGGTGGTGGGAGACATGGGTTGGCCATGGGTGGGGGCCTGCTGGCAGGTTGCCCACAGTGCTGGGGGTGGGGGTGGTGGGAGACATGAGCAGGTGTGCAGGGTAGTTCCCTGTGGTGTGTGCTGCCTGCAGGGGCCGTGGAGGGTGTACAGGTAATGCCTGGGAGCTCACAGCCAAATCGCGTGTGCAACTTCCCGCTCACCCCTCAAATCCACGTTCCCTGCCATATCGCGTGTGGAACTTCCCGCGCGCCCCAGAAATCCACGTACCCGGCCATTTCGCGTGTGCAACTTCCAGCGCACTCCTGCAATCCACGTACCCGGCCATATCGCGTGTGGAACTTCCCGCGCGCCCCTGAAAACCACGTACCCGGCCATTTCGCGTGTGCAACTTCCCGCGCACCCCTCGAATCCACGTTCCCTGCCATATCGCGTGTGGAACTTCCCGCGCGCCCCAGAAATCCACGTACCCGGCCATATCGCGTGTGGAACTTCCCGCGCGCCCCTGAAAACCACGTACCCGGCCATTTCGCGTGTGCAACTTCCCGCTCACCCCTCAAATCCACGTTCCCTGCCATATCGCGTGTGGAACTTCCCGCGCGCCCCAGAAATCCACGTACCCGGCCATTTCGCGTGTGCAACTTCCAGCGCACTCCTGCAATCCACGTACCCGGCCATATCGCGTGTGGAACTTCCCGCGCGCCCCTGAAAACCATGTACCCGGCCATTTCGCGTGTGCAACTTCCCGCGCACCCCTCGAATCCACGTTCCCTGCCATATCGCGTGTGGAACTTCCCGCGCGCCCCAGAAATCCACGTACCCGGCCATATCGCGTGTGGAACTTCCCGCGCGCCCCTGAAAACCACGTACCTGGCCATTTCGCGTGTGCAACTTCCCCCGCACCCCTCGAATCCACGTTCCCTGCCATATCGCGTGTGGAACTTCCCGCGCGCCCCAGAAATCCACGTACCCGGCCATATCGCGTGTGGAACTTCCCGCGCGCCCCTGAAAACCACGTACCCGGCCATTTCGTGTGTGCAACTTCCCGCTCACCCCTCAAATCCACGTTCCCTGCCATATCGCGTGTGGAAATTCCCGCGCGCCCCAGAAATCCACGTACCCGGCCATTTCGCGTGTGCAACTTCCAGCGCACTCCTGCAATCCACGTACCCGGCCATATCGCGTGTGGAACTTCCCGCGCGCCCCTGAAAACCACGTACCCGGCCATTTCGCGTGTGCAACTTCCCGCGCACCCCTCGAATCCACGTTCCCTGCCATATCGCGTGTGGAACTTCCCGCGCGCCCCAGAAATCCACGTACCCGGCCATATCGCGTGTGGAACTTCCCGCGCGCCCCTGAAAACCACGTACCCGGCCATTTCGCGTGTGCAACTTCCCGCGCACCCCTCGAATCCACGTTCCCTGCCATATCGCGTGTGGAACTTCCCGCGCGCCCCAGAAATCCACGTACCCGGCCATATCGCGTGTGGAACTTCCCGCGCGCCCCTGAAAACCACGTACCCGGCCATATCGCGTGTGCAACTTCCCGCGCACTCCTGCAATCCACGTACCCGGCCATTTCGCGTGTGCAACTTCCCGCGCACCCCTCGAATCCACGTTCCCTGCCATATCGCGTGTGGAACTTCCCGCGCACCCCTGCAATCCACGTACCCGCCCAGCCCATATCGCGTGTGGAACTTAACGCGCACCCCGGTATGCACGCACACGTTTATTTTTTCTCTCTGCGCGTGTCTGTGTTTGTGGGTACCCCTTTGTACGTCATTTGTCCAGGAGGGCAACAGTATTGTACATTGGTCATGTCTGTATATAGGTGCTATTTGTTGGCGCGCCTTTTAGCGCACATTTCTTGCAGGCGCAGACGCGCTACCGCCTGCTTTCTTGTGGCGGTCGTGTTTGTGCCTGTTTGTGCCTGTGCGCTGCTTTGAGCGTGCGCTTTTTTGCCCTATTCTATTCCATGAATACGTGTTGTATGCGAGCGTGTGGGCGTTCCGCGCACTTGCCTCCTGAACTTTCCCCGTGCCGCCCACATTCTTCCCCATTCCGAGTGTTGTGCCCCATTTTATTCCCCATTCCGAGTGTCCCGCCCTGTGTTCCGCCTACTTTAGAGCTGTGCGCTGCGCTCGGAGTGATGGCGCAGTGGCCGTGGCGCACGACGTTGGTTGACCTGTGCGCCGGCCTGCGCCGCGCGTTATTTCCGCGCACGTCCTCTGCTTTTCTTGCGCAGGGACTTCCATGAATCGACGTGCGCTGGTTTCCCTGCGCTTTGCGCTGATTTTCGGCGCAGCGCACGCATTGGCCCCTCTGCGCCAGGATTTTCGGCGCACATTTATTCCATGAATCGGCCTGTGAAAGTTTCCATAGGCCATAGTTGAAATGTTTGACTCTATGGGTGTGATTTGCTGCGGTGGTGGCCATTTGGCCATGCACCCAAGACTCTATGCCCTGGCCACAACCACCACAGCATATCACACTCATAGTTGCTTATAACTTTGAGTCAAAAACAAATTTATAAGGAACAAAGTTATAAACCACTATGGGTGTGATATGCTGCGATGGTTGTACTTATTATAATATACTTACTGTTTGGTTTAGTAACTGGAGTACATGTATTTCTTGTTCATTTCTGTGATAAAAGAAAATAGCATGTTAGTATTAGTATTTTGTAATGACTTATTACATTGTATAATCAACAATAATTTTTTTTTGGACCCTCATATTTAGTAGATTACAAAACAGAGTACTGTGCAATTTGCTCAGTTTCTGTGTTTGTTGCTTAAATCATTGGGTCTGTGGGAGAAAAAAAAATCCATGTTGGATTAAAAAAAAAAACCTTTTTCTGTTATGCTACAGTTTATTTGTTTGTTTGTTTTCAGTGTTCACTTGCTGTTTCTGGCTAATGCTTTATACATTGGCTTGTTGCAGTTTTTTGGAGCAGTAACATATTATTTATTTGTTTGGATATTGTAAAATTTTGGAGCAGTTAGATACCAGTAGGCGTATTCAAACTGTCTATTTTTTGATATATTTTAGTGGTATTGATTTATCTGTTTGGATATTGTTAAATTTTGGGACAGTTAGATACCAATTGGCGTATTCTAACTGTCTATTTTTTGCTCTAATTTAGTGGTATTCATTTATCTGATTAGTTGTTGCAGAATCTTTGGGCCGTTAGATAGCTTTTGGAATATTCTAACAGTTTATATTTCTTTACTATAAGTTTACTTAAAGTTTAAGTACAGTTTAGTTATCAAATTTTGGTTTTAAGAACATTAAATTAAATAAGCGTTTGTAAGATTTGCTGGTAATCTCTGCTTTAGAGTAATGGTACTATCATTACATTCAAACCATCCACAATACTTTTTTATATATGCAGTGTAGTGCCCTGAATTGGTTGTGGCTCCTGCGTGGTAGATTATACCTATTGTTGTGAAGGTTTTCTTACCAAGTGATATTTGACCATGTGTGAATCCAGTCAGCTTGCAGTTGTTTTTGTTAAACAACTGCAAGCTACATCTGCATTGTAACGTAGAAGCATTAGTATTACGTATTTACTATTTGTTTGTATTACTAACGTGGAGCGATTATCCGAAGGTAGTACATAATCTACCATGGTTTGCATTTTGTACAAGTTGCTGAAATGGAATGGATTCACAATTAGGTATTGATATATATATATGAAGCGTTCATTGGGGATTTCGTCTTGTGTCACATTGTTGCAGAGAGTGCATGTATGTTTCCACATGTATGAAATCTGGAAGATTTCATTTATAGGTATGTTTTTATTTTCCAGGTCTTGTAGTAAGTACATTAGAAATTCTTGTGGATCTTCCTGTGAGTTTATAGTGAATTTAACCATTCCTGCACAGTAGTCCAATTGTTGTTTTATTCCATAAACACTATACGTGTTATCAGAATTGTTTGTTGCATTACTGTGAAGTACTAACATTTGAAAACACGATTGGTCTGTACTGTGTAAGTAAATGTTGTCAACAATTGGTGGCAATTAAAATAGAATATTCATTGCTACATTTGCGTAGCAACTTACTCCTACTATATTTGAGAGTTTAAATGGACCAGGTAGTTCTGTATCTGATTGATTTTGTTTTAGTTTGTCTTCCTTCTTTGATGAAGTACCTGGTTTACTTCCCCTAATGGGTTCTTTTATGTTTGTGGTACTTGATGAAGTTTTAGTTTCTTTTACTCTCTTTGGAGGATTTGCAGTGACATCCTGTTGCATTTCTTTTTGGTTTAGTTTTCTTTTACAACGTTTTACTTTTTGTGGTACAGAATATGTGTTTAGATGGGGGGTGTATAGTGAGCGAAGTCTATTGTATTCTAAAATTCAAGGAATATCAGCGTTTACTTTACTTGTATCAAAGTTGATTAGAAAAAGACTGTCAAGTGTACGTAAGCGTGATAGTGCTACGTAGCTCATGCCTTCTTTAAAGACTGTGTTACCAATGTCTATCATTGCTTTGTCTAGGGTAAGACCTTGTGATTTATGAATGGTGACTGCGTATGCAAGAGTTAGAGAAAAATGTTCTCTGCGTATATACATGTCTTTGAAGAGAAGGAATCAAGCTGTTGAGCGTCCTATCCTTTTTACTTCTGAAAGTTTGTCAAAGAGAATATTGACAAACTGAATTTTGTTGTCACATGGGTTTGTTTGAAAGCCAACAACTGTACCTAGTGCTCCATTAACTATTCCTTGGTCCACGTCAAGGTTATGTTTAAGCATTACTCTGCAATTCAAGGATAATTTTAATATCTTTTCCAATCCTTCTGTGTTTGAGATTGATTTTTCTAAACTATTTAGTCTTGTTGTGGCTTGGTCACACATGGGTAGTGTCATACCACGTACATCTAGTTTGTCTGTGGCGCAAATTTCCATTATTGGTTGCATTTCTTTACTTAACATTATTTCATTGAATTTGAAACAGCTTGCAAGAGTAAGGCCATACAATTGACATTTTTGTGGGCTAATTGTTCCATAACATCTGTAGCAGATGCATTATCACCATAAAGTGCATGAATGTGCCGGGTTTTCAATTTGGTTCTGCTTCTTTAGAAAGCGTACCAACTCTGATACTTTTTAAGATGTTGGCATAAGTGAGATCTGCAGATTGCCGCATGTTTTCTGTTAATTCTCTGTATTGGAAATGTTGCCAAAGGTTGACATTGCCAATGCTGCCAACAGTTTTACGGCAGAGTTTGGGCCTCATTACGACCCAGGCGGTAAGTTACCGCCTGGGCCATGACTTTACCACCATGGCGTAAACTATGTTTATGCCATGGTGGTTGGCGGACTTACCGCCCCATTCCGACCTTGGCGGGGCGGTAAGTCCCCAATCCCCATTTACCCTTCCCCATTCCCATTTTTGCCCCATAGGGCATAATGGGAGTGGGGAAGGCGTTAATTACGCCACCGTAAATTACAGTGGCGTAATTAACTCCATGGTCCCTTAGCGCCATGGATTTTAACACCTGCTAAAATCAGGTGTTAAGTCCGCCATGGCGCTAAGGGACCTCGTACTCAGGCGGCAAGGGTCGGCGCTGTTTACGCCGTCGTAAAACCCTTACCGCCTGAGTCGTAATGAGGCCCTTTGTGTCTTAATGTTTTAAAAATAGGCTCACCTTTTACTGGTGTCAATTGAAGAAGATCTCCGAAAACAATAATGTGTTTTCCTGCAAAGAGCTCTTCATAGTTTGTTTTGAGTACTTCTTGTAATCGGAGGTGAATCAAAGCCAACATTAGGTTGGACACCATGCTCACTTCATCTATTAGAAGCATTTTCATTTGTTTCAATACTCTGCGTAGTTCCATTGCAGCTTCTGTAGATTTGTTTTGGTGTTCTACTGGCAGGAGTAGTAATCGGTGTAAAGTGACACCACCTATGTTGTAGGCAGCTAAACCTGTAGGGGCAGTGACAACAGCTAACAGTTTCTTGTTTGTCAATTGTTGAAGGAACTTACTGATGATTTTGAATAGGAATGTTTTGCCAGAACCAGCTTCACCACTGACGTACAATAGTATACATTTGTAATTTTGGCAGGTGCATTCTTTGTTTTCATGCTGTACACCATGTGTAATTTCTTTTGTTACTTCTTGAAAAATGCTACGTTGGTCATTGTTTAGTTTTGATTGTAGTATAGTTAAGCCTTCTTTATCTTCATACTGACACATGGTGTTTTCTACTTCTAACATAGCTAATTCTGCCTCATTTGTTATTAGTGGCTCTCCCAGTGGTTCTTGGCTTCCTGTTACAGAAGGTTGACTACTGTCAGGAGTGCCCTTATCTGGTTGGGCCTAGAGTTCTTCTTTGTGTTGCTGTTCATTGTGCAACATTGTTTTGTACTTTGTAAAGTTTACATCAGTTATAGTGCTTTCATTTGCTTTGAAAGTGTCTTCACATGAGTCATAGTTATCTAGTATTTCTTCTTCTTTTCTCTATGGTTTAAAGAATTGTAGCAAGGACATGTAATATACTTCTTTATGTTGAGGAGTCTTTAATGACAATTTGATATGATTAATTAAATTTGGTTTGGTGAATTTTACTAAGCTGCCTTCACAGTTTGTCACTCTGTATTTACTGTTTTTTTCAACAGGTTTTATATTATTTTTGTATGTGTAGCTTTGGGCTATGTGGTATAGACACATGGTTTCCAAAGTGGTACTCCTCTTTGGGTAGTATGTGTCCAATAAATTGTTTTTTTAAAATGTCTTGGCTGTTGGGATCATGTTTGGCTATTGTTTCTATATCTTCGTATGATTTTAGAACTCTTTTTCTAGATTTAGCTGGACCAAGACTTAGCCATACTATATTTTCAGATTTTCCATACAAAGCAGTACTGGTTAAACGATCTGCTGCTTCATAGGAGCCACATTCTCTATGGGAGAGCATTTTTATGCCCAAGCTGTATAATTTCTGAGACAGTGTTTTGTCTGATGACAGGTCATTCCAGAGGTCTTGGAGCTCTGTTTTTTCTGCTTTGTTTAAGTATGCTGTAACATATTGTGCAACTGCAGTGGAATTGTCTGCAATGTACTGCACATCTATGTTTGTATTCCATAAGTGGGCAATGATTGCATAGGTCTTTGGCTGTACCATGTAGAAGAATGTTATTTAAATTGGCTAGTGCTAAGGCCGGACTTTTAGCATAGTACAGTTTATAAACTAGATTTCTTATAGTTGAATGATGTGTTGATATCCTTTTGATATCATGGAAGGTCGTTTTGCAAGTAGGGCCTGTAATGGAGGCCAATGAATGTCCTTGTAGTCCTGTGTACTTGTGTACTGGACAGGTAGCCACATTTTGCAGTAGTTCAATTTTGATTTTGTCTTTGCTTTTCACATATTGATTGAGGAATTGGCGTAAAGACTTGAAGAATTGTTTGCAAATGTTACACATTGACGTGCATGGCCATTTGTACACTAGATGTTCTGATTCAGTTGAATGGAGGGGTAATTCTAAGTTTTCAGGACATATTTTTGTAAGGAGTACTGCTTGTTCCATTATGGTATTATTAACATTTTCATACCTCGACCACTGCAATGTATGGCAATTGTATTTGTTTGCTTCTTCATTAAAGTATGGTTCTGTGCTCTTAGTGTGACTCCATTCACCTCCGCAGATACTTAAGAAGTTCTTTCTGTTGACATTTCGTTTATTTAGAAGTCTTTAGTTTTTTTAGTGGTTTCATTTTGTTTAACACTAAAATAAATAACTTTCTTTTGAGAAGAATTGCACTGTCTATCAACACTTCTAAGATTCATTTCCTACAATAGGTTTTAAGCATTGAACCTGGTTTTTCTCCTGTTTTTATAAGATTTTGAAGGACTTTGTGACAGTACATTTTTGGCTAAAATACTTTTCTTGGTATGCTTACTTTGAACTATATCAAGATTTAAAGAAGCAGTTTTATCTGTAGTGATAGCTGATTTTCTACTAATTGTTTTTTGGTTTGGTTTACATTTTGATAGAGGAGGCAAAGTTTTTGTACTTGAAACTTCTTTTGTTTCACTAAATGACTGTATTAGCTGTTTTGTTTCAACTTTTTTTTCAAATTGTGCTAGAGATGGATGATTATGTTGGACACTTTTATTTTCATTTGCTATACTTCTGTGTTGCTTTCTACAGACTTAATTTTTGGTAGGCATTCTTTAGGGTCTGTTGAAAAAAATAAAGAAGGTATGGGTTGTGGTGTTCTGCAATATATGTGTGCTGTGTGCATGAGTGTTTGAGTAAGATGATAAAGATGTATGTAATGGTGTGTGATTGTGCATTGGGAACCACAACTAGTAGGGATGGGTATTCTTGAATTAATGTGTTACTAAACTGGGGTTCAGATGACAGAAAAAAGTAAGCTACTGGTGCGGAGAAGTATAAATAGTATATCTAATGCTATGCAATTAAAACAGTTGTTTGTTCTATAACATCTAAATTCTAGCGGTTGAGTTGGGTAATTTGTGTGTCCAAAAATAGGAATTTGTGGGCCATTCTGGCTGTAAAACACTGTTTAAGACATGGGGATTTTTGGACAGAATGGTGCAGAATCTCTATTTATAGGCACAGAAATAGCATGAATTAACCTTACAGTGTGTTTGAGTAATAATACAAATATTATTGTGATATTGTACTTACTTTTTTTCTAAAATGAACAGGTTACTTCTTAGTTGTTCTTTGTACTTCAAATTAAGTTGCTTCTTTTCAGGAGAATGGTCTTCACTGCAATTGTAAAATAAATAAATTAGTAATTTTGTTTGTATATAGCACTGTTTTTAATTTAGACATTGATTTTTTCAATTGAAATCCTCAGCGCCTTCCTCAAAACCATTAAAACTATCTTATTTACATAAGATACATCGCACCAGTTGAATACATATGATATGTTCTTAATGAACACATTGTATTGCAATGACTAATTGTAGCAAACAAAATATCATTACTATGTCTTGTGAAATTCATAATGTACCACTCAATACCATTATTCCTGTAACTAAGCTCTTCCAAGTAATAGTGCCTCAATGTCATGGGCTGCTTGTCCTATATAAATGTAAGTAATTAAAGAAATAAAGAAATTAAAAAAAAATATGTAATTGTACAAGTATTATTGTTTGTGATTTGAACATAGAGTGTGCATGCAATTTTGTTCGACTATTTGTAGTCTATATATTTCATTTAAAAAATGTTAGTTTAACATGATTTGAGTGTGTGTGTGTATAAATAAATTAAATAGTATAAAGATTTGTAAGTGACAGTTGATTTTAGGAGATTGAAAAAAGACAGTAGATTCATTTTACAGATTATACAAGCTAAAAGTCAGTTAGAAAATGTGTTCATGTAGTGTACGTATGCATACTTGTAGTTTGTGTTGATGCATAAGGATATGCATGGAGCTGCAAGTAGAAATCTTGGAGACTTGTACAGTATTTCTTGTAGATGGTGCTTGCCAATGATATGACACTTGTAAGAGAGTCACAGTACATTTGCAGTGCTGATCTATGATGATGCAGAGATCTTGAATGTGATTGGTGGATGGTCATGTGACTTCTTAGCTACATCCAATGAGGGAATGGCACAGAGAGTGAACTGGAAATGGTAGAAGGGCTGCTCATGTTACGATATGTCCGCAGACATGGCGGTAATTCGCAGACATCGGGTGTTACATCCGGGGATTTTTGGGTTCAGAAGTCATGCAAATGAGAATGAGCACTGAAAGGGATTGGTCAGGAAAGTTTAGTGGGTGTGTTGTGCCAGGAGAGAGTTTCTCAGATACTCTTTTTGCTGAGAGAAGAGCTGATAGCTATGGCTGTGTGTTTCAGAAAACAGATTGTTTGGATTTTGGGAGACTCGTGGATACATTGGTTGAAGGTGCATGCAGAAACCTGTGGAGTAGCTTTAGATCTTGGATTCCCACATGTGGAAGTAAACTGGCATGGAGTACATGGAATGAAGTGGTTGGACGTGCTACCTCTCTGTGCTACTTTGGAGACAAGCAACATCCAGATATAATTATAATTCATTGTGGAGGGAACAGGTTAGGACATGTGTCTGGAATTTCTTTGCAATTTGCAATGAAAGAAGGACTTAGGAAGGTCATGGACATGTTTCCAAATTCTCAAGTAAGTTTTTCACGGATTGCGCAGAGACAAATGTGGCTTTGTTCTTCTTCATTTGGTCCACAAATGGAGAAAGCAAGGCACAATGTCAATAAGGCTGTTTGTGCCTGATTTTGGCATGTCCTCTTTTCACAATGAAAATATTATGTTTCGTAGTACATACATTTTTCGCAGAGATGGAGTACATCTAACTTATGCTGGCAATCAGATTTTTCTAAGAAACATACAAAATGCATTGCAACCTTTTTTAGAATGACAGCATTGATTTTGAATTAGGTATTGAGTATTTATAATTTTTGAAACACAAACACCTCCCAGAGGCTCTTTTCAGAGCCACCACTTCCTCCCAGAGAAAATTACAATGGTTTTGTTAGGGTAGTACCCCAAAATTTTAGATGTCGGCGGACTTCTAAAAAATACAAAGGGCCCTGCTTCATTTATTTTCACTTCTATTTTTTAACTGTGAAAGGCGGCTCTGAAAAGAGCCTTATTTTTTTGGGATTTTTATTATTTTATATATTTTTTTTTATACACAACACACTAATAGAGGAGGGGAAAGGAGGGTAAAGGGGGGACACCAACCACAGGGATAAGAAAGGGCGAGCTGAGAGAGGAAGATGTAGAGTGGGTTTTATTTGGGTAGTGAGCAGGCCTTCTCGTGCTCTGAGACGATAGTCTCAAAAGCACTACGAAGTCTCTCCCCCCTGCAGAGTACTGTGTCGCAGTACATACACATAACTATGACCCTCGAAAGGTAAGGGTCATCAGCATTATGTATGGCCTGTGAGACAGCTTGAGGAAGACGCTGTCCCACAGAGGTGTTCCTTGTGGTGACAGGATCAGAAACGGAGGATGAAGTAGAGGAAATCAACCTACTACGCTCCTCGCAAGGTACAGAGTGAAATGACCTTAGGTGTCACTTCATGGTAGTGGTCCCAAAGCTGTACGAACCATGCCTCCCGCGAGTACCATTTTGCACTCATTGCAGGTGACTCTGTTCACACGAGCCTTAGGACCATCCCCATGAATGGTAAATAACCGCCACACCCAAGACTCACGCCGTGTGCGGGTAGTAGGGATTTCCACTACCTCATTCTCGTCATCCTCTTCTTCCTCCTCTGCATCCTCACTCCTGTTCCCCTCTTCAGGCCCTTGGGGAGGTGGTGGTGGTGGAGGGGGTGGGGGTGGTTCTGAAGCAGGTGCAGCACCACGTGGCAGTAGTGCAGCCATGGATGCCATCTCGATGATGGTGTAATCTGCAAGTTGCAGGAAAAATAGCAGTGCTCTGAAGAATAGCCAGAAACACAATGAGAATAAGCTCTAGGGCGTGGTCTTTTATAGGGGTGCTTGTACGCGGTTCGCAGACATGCGCGCTGTCCGTGGACAGATCAAACACAGAAAAAGGTTCAAAAACTTTCAAAAAGTATGTAGAAACTCAGGATTAGTATGTGGGACTTGTGCTATGGTGAGTTTTTATTGAGAAATATTGTGGATTACTTGAAAATGTACTTTTAAATTGTTCGGGGACACGAACAGTGTCTGCATTCAAAACACGCGATCAGCATGGGCCCGGTCACATGATCGCTTCACGAACATGTTCACGAAGGAAGCGGCTGTTCGCAGGAAACCAAATGCACAGACATTGGTTTGCGCATGCGCGTTGATGTTCTATGGACACTGTTCGGGTCCTGAAGTAATTAAAAGTGTGTCACACATCAAACCTGTTTGTTCTTAGAACAGTTTAACTTCCTTGGAAACAATACGGACAGACATAGCATCCTCAAGACACCTCGATTTTCATTTATTTACGAACATTTCAGAACAACCGCGCTGTCCGCGGACACCTAAATTGTTTAAAAAAAAAAAAACTGAAACACAATATAAAAATGTAACTTTATTTAACATATATTAACAATTCATGACAGAGAAGGTGAGGCAGAAACGGAAACAAAAACAGGAGAATTAGGGGTTTCAACATGATTGGTATCTGGTGAAGAAGGGATGGAAGTCTCATCAAAATGTTTTGGGTTATGGAGAGGGTTTGGGGATAATTGACTGGGATATGGTGAGAGGGGACAAGTACATGTGAGACAATGGTATGAGGTTTTTGTTTTAAAATGCTCCTCAACAAAAGTTTTCAAATTATTAAAATTGGTCAACGATATATCATTTTTTTCTTTTATGATGTCAAGAGTGTTATCCGTAATAGTTTCTTCAGAGGTATTTTCTATTTTGGTATGCTCTGTACAAAAAAAACATATATGTTAAATGTATAGAAAATAATAATAATTAAATGGTTTATATTGTAAAGTGTGTACCATTAGTTTCACTATCTTCTCACATGTGAGAAATGCTCCTCTAGCCATTCCAGAGTACTAGACATTTCTGTGAGAAAAAAAAAGATAATATACTTTTTTTTATCTAATACAGAAAGTTTATAAATATATGAGTAAAATGAAGTACACTTACTATTTCAGGTAAGATATGTTCTGAGTACTCTGTAGGTCTGGTCTTGCTCTTAGTTGTGGAGTGTCTGTGAGGCAATTTTGTTGGAAGCCAATTTATCTTCTTTTGGTATATTCCATTTTAGAACATATTGTGGGTAATTCATAGAATTTAGCGCACAAGTGGCGCATGCGGCTGACGCACAGTGTGCACGTGTGAATCTCTGCACCAGCAGTGTGCGCTAAAATCCATTTCCGCGCACAGCGTATTCATGGATTTTATCTACCAAAACCAGCCGTGGCGCACAGTGGCGCAGCGACCCTGCAGCAGCGCCAGTTATGCCCCCAAGAACGCCCCTCGCGCAGGGAAAAGCCATCAAAATCCCCAATTCAGCGCAAAGGGCTGCACTAACCCTGTACCAGTATAAATGGCCGCCACACAGCACACGGCAAGCGGGGAACGTGTATTACTGGGGTTCGAGGGAAGTTTCACACACGATTGGCCCTGTGCGAGTGGGGTACGTGTATTACTGGGGTTCGCGGGAAGTTTCACACGCGATTGGCCCTGTGCGAGTGGCGTACATGTATTACTGGGGTTCGCGGGAAGTTTCACACGTGATTGGCCCTGTGCAAGTGGGGTACGTCTATTACTGGGGTTCGTGGTAAATTTCACACGCAATTGGCCCTGTGCGAGTGGGGTACGTGTATTACTGGGGTTCGCGGGAACTTTCACACGCAATTGGCCCTGTGCGAGCGGGGTATGTGTATAACTGGGGTTCGTGTGAAGTCTCACACGCAATTTGAGCAGGGTACGTGTATTTCGGGGGGTGCACGGGAAGGGTCACACGTGATTGGCCCTGTGCGAGCGGGGTACGTGTATAACTGGGGTTCGTGTGAAGTCTCACATGCGATTGTATCCGGGTACATATATTTCGGGGGCTGCCGGGAAGTTTCACACACGATTGGCCCTGTGCGAGTGGGGTACGTGTATAACTGCGGTTCGCGTGAAGTCTCACACACGATTTGAGCAGGGTACGTGTATTTTGGGGGTGCGCGGAGAGTCCTACACGTGAATTGGCAGTGTGGGTCCTCCCAGGTGTTCCCTCTACACCCTCCACGGCCCCTGCAGGCAGCCCACACCACAGGGGACTACCCTGCACCCCTGGTCATGTCCCGCAGGCAGTCCATCCACCATGGGCATGCCCCCCAGCCAAGCCACATGTCAGCTTGCACTACTGATCACCAACTCATGTCCCCCAGCACCCTCACCCCCCAGCAGTGCGGGGCACCTGCCAGCAGGCCCCCATTCATGTCCCACTCATGTCCCCCTGCAGCCCCACCCCCCAGCAGTGCAGGGCACCTGCCAGTAGGCCCCCACTCATGTCCCACATGTTGACACTTTTTTTATTAACATTACACTAAGAATCCCTTGAACAGACTTTTCATGAAAGGTAAATAAATGCACATGTGATGTCATAAATGACATTTGTGATGTCATCTTTGATGTCCTGGGTGTTAGGCTTAGCAGTGCACGGTGGTGGCGCGATTTATGGCTGCTTAGCTTACCATAACTGGTGAATTTCAAGGGTTTTTCGGTTTTACTTGGAACTATAACGTCCTTTTTACAACGTTTTTTCACTGAATTTCATAGGTTTTTAGTAGCGCAACTTAACCATAACGTCCCTTTAACAAAGTTTTTCACTGAATATATATATATATTGTGTTATTGATTTCTTTGAACAAAATGTCTTGCACGTATACTTTTGAAATCAACTATATAATCAAAGCCTCTTCACTTGTACAACCTTGGCCTCTGCAGTCAGCCATTCTTCTGCCACTAGGCCCTTCTACAAAAGAGATTGTATCCTCCCTCACTCGAGGAAAGGACATTCGACTGTATATGGAAGAAGCCTAAGAAGCCAGTTACACCATTTGTCAAAGGCAATAACAATTTGTCCAGCTTTAAGCTCTGTTTCCTGCCCTGCTGACCAATTGATATTGTTTACTGATATCCCGGACTCTGCTCTCATGCAAATACCAATTCATCTGGAAGGGTCTTCCTTTGGTGACCTGACCTCACAACTGGAAAATGTCACTGCTCACAAGGAATCCCCCTGAGTTGGAGCCACAGTCGTCAGACCTTGAGATAATGGAGCGAGTCTCCACACCTTTATGTACTACTACCGTGCAAGTCCATGGTGCAAAGAACCAGCCCACACTTCACTCTCAAATTGAGGGACCACTGCTATGCCGCCAGTCAGCTGTATCAATCAATCCTATATTAGCCAGCACTGGATGACAATCCCAGTTTACCACTTCACCAGCAAGTAGTCAATTACTTTATCACCAAGAAAGTGATACCCCAGAAGAACACATGAAAGATTCATCAGACTCCTCTGTTCTTTTAAATCAGAGTGTGAAATTATGGGCATCTCCGACATTCTATCAAAATTCCATGGATAGCTCTGATTTATTAACATCCTCAGCCACTTCATTTGTTCATCCAACTCCAAGACAATCATTTGGGTTGATGAATCAAATCCCCCCCCCTTGAATTGATAGTTACCGCAATGAATGCATCACTTGCTGCATTGCTGAAATTATATGATCTCTTCATGTCAAAAATTGCAGCTCAAATGAATCTGCTCTCAGTACTGATGCAAAGGGTGTCTGTTATTGAAGAGAGACTCATAAACTCAACCTCAAAGATCCCTTGTGTCATAAGCGATGACAAACAGGCAATTAATAACATAAAATCGCAAAGGGGAGATCTGGAGGTTTTAAACCCATTACAGCTATTGGGAGACGTGATCCTAATTTCACCACCCTCAATTGTATCTATATATCCTCCTCAATTTGCCTGCAGAAGGACTAATGATACTATTGAAAATGATATTGTGAGTGACGGGATGTTGCCTGTGGCTGACCCGACCCACTTCCTATTTGAAATATTTCAGAAGAAGAAGCAAAAGAAATTGAACTATTTGAGGACCACAAGTAAAAACTCTCACTTGACCACAAAAAACTTCTTTTGGAATGTGGGAATTTCCTGTATAACTCAGAATAAAGTCCCTACGAAGCAGAAACACTTAAGAAAAAATGAAGAAGAGAACTACAATAATTGTATCTTGCTCATCAATGGGAGAGAACTGTCTAGATTCATCTATAGCCCAAATGCCACAACCTTCCAACACAAAGCCATTAGTTGATCTAGCATAATTATCGGTCTACTTGGATGATGAAGAAATGCCTGCTATATCACCCCAACCACTGAGAAGACTGCAGTTACCAGTGCTCCCTCTAAGCCGTCTGGCTAGTCCTTTTATAACAATGGAGGATAGAAGACTTCAACTATCGAATCCTCATGGAGAAATGACACCCACCGTAACTGATCCTTTTCTAACTGGGGATGCTGATGTTTGTGGTTATTTGCATGTTTTACCTACATAAGGAATACATGGAAATACCTATGAAATATCGAATTGCAGAGATGTATATGACCCCAGGGAAATACCCACTGAGAAAAAAAAATATGAAAAACTAGATGGTCCTGACAGAGGTAATTAATCACCTTTTACTTGAGCGTCTGGATATAAAGCCATACCAGAACGATCTAAATAGACTAAATGTCCTGGCTTAAGTCCATCTGATCCCAGCTCTACACCAAGTGTCATCAAGAGACATCCAACAATTTGAATTTGTAACCCTTTATGAGCCTGATCGGGTCTTCCTTCATATTTCTTCAGATATGGTTAAACACACATTCATGGATGCATGTTTATCTCTTCGTACTTTGGGCTATTTCATTTTTGAGGTTTTTTAACTGGGAAATGCAGAAATTAAAACACCCACCTCAACCATATCCAACACTGACTGAGGACTTGCATGCAAAAAGAAACACCCAGGTTGTATATGCTGCTAATCAGCCTCACATTGATGATTGCCCCCCCATTAAGAATAACTTGCGCCTGGAAGGATCAACAGACCTTTCTACATATAGACTTGCAAAACATACAAATGGGGCATAATGAGACTGAAGACTGGGCTTGGCTCCCAGGTGCTTTGCAAACTTATAGAAAAAACAATTAGCCAACAAAACAACTTGGGCCAATCTCCCTACAAATTGGAACCTGGAACGCTAGGGGCCATAAGCATCTTTTACAAAAGTGTGACAATCCCTTGACAGACGTAGGCGTTTTCTGCTCGCAAGAGACTTGGGGGGTCATTATGAGTTGGGCGGTAAGGGATTACTGGCACTGGTAAGGCGACCGGTGCCAGTAATCCCCTACCGCCCAATTCCGAGGTCCCTTAGTGGGTTGTGTGGTTGGACCACATGTCCTTTACGGGTCACGCTAAGGGACCAGGGCGCTAATAACAGGCATGCCATTCGCGAGCCTGTTATTAGCGCCCTGCCCATTCCCATTGAGCCCTATGTGGGCTCAAATGGGAATGGGGAATGGTTTGTTCAATGGGGACTTACCAGTCCCTCCATGGTCGGAATGCACCGGTAGGTCCCCATTGAACAAGACCAGTGCCGGACCTTGTATTGGAGGCAGCCATGGCGCAAATAGCGCCATGGGTACCTCCAATCTCGGAATGAGGCCCGTGGTTATCATAGAGTTCCCCAAATGATTTTTCCCAGTTGACAAAATGAGTTTGATCTATGCATGGTGGTGATTCCTGGGGAACTATAGGTCTGATAAATTTGTATTGGAACCCAATGGGAATAACAACTTCAAAATGTTTGTCCAACGTAGCCTCCCTGTTGGACATATGCACCCTTGATCTAAAATGAATTGGTGTGGTTATTGTGGGTGATCTTAACATCTCATGCATAGTAAAAGGTAGCCCAATTTACAGGGGTACCCCTAAAATACAGGTACCCCTAATCACGCTCACACTAGAGTAAATGCACCCCTCAAGGGAATTAAGGCCAGGAGTCTTCATCTTGCAAGGATAACAAAATTTAATCTGTACAAGGATGAGGATTGGGGGCAGAATACTCTGCCCCCTTGACCAGCATTCTGTCTTCTCTGGCTGGCTCCTGCAGACTGATGGCAAGCAGGTGCTTTTATATACTGTTTGACTTGGTTACTGGATACTGGCATAGCTCATCCAAAACTGTTCTTCTTCCTTAAAGGGGATGCTGCAGTCTCCCTTCTTGCATGGCCAGGTTACATCCTACTTAACATACTGCTGCCTCTGCAGGAATACATTATAGCCCTTGTTTATCATACTTTTCTATATTATAAACAGTTATAAATAAACACACCTTCCCGCCATACTCTCAACACTTCACTCAATATTCTTATATTTTGTTTGGTCCAGTAATTCTCCTTAAAACCTTGTCTCCATAATACTGTGTATGTTGTGCATTGAATCTTTTAGTCTCCATTGGCTTTTGATGGACAGGGAACAGCTGCCAAGTTACCTCGTGCTCTCTGCCAGCCTTAGCCGACACCAGGCAATGTCTGTAGTCTATTTCTAGCATAGGCTGCATTCACCATGCTTTGAGAAAAGCTAACTACAATTTAACAGTTTTACAAATATATTCAGCTAAATAATTATTTGCACCTTATATTTAAATCCTAACTATCTTCATTTAGTGACCCTCCTCCCCCCTGGACTCTTATAGTGCTTACATAGGTGCTTAGGAAGCTTGGGAATGAAGAAAACCACAAGCTCCTTCCTAACATTGCCCCTTTCGTTATTTCTACAGTAACAAACTCATCCCCACCCGGCATCTCTACAACCCCATAAATATTGAGTTTTGCTGTTTATTGTATGGCAAGGTGTTTTAGATCCCCCAACTGATACCATCATCTTTGCACTATTAGGGATTATATGAACACAACATCAGAGACCCAATTGGCATGTGCAGAAGAGAATCAAGAAGAACACGATCACAGGCCTCAGTAGTTTTACTACTGCCCCAAGCCATGACGGGACCCAATCAAAGGCAAGCGATAGCCAATCTGTGTTCTGAACTCCACCTTCTTTCTACAATTGAACACCTAGATTGTGCACCGCCTTGATGACGTGGGATAGTGACCCATTCTCAGCATCCTCCGGGGGTATAAAAGTGCAGCAGCTGCTCGTACCCAAGGAGCCAAAAAAAGATGAAAAAGAAAGTCTCTGCTGGGCTAAAAAGAGCAGTGCGGAAGAGTCTTTTGAGACAGTTTGATCTCTTCTTTCTTCACTGGCATTGAATTTGACCATTTTTTGCCAGCATACCAAATTCTTGTGTGATCTGCAAGCTTCTTTCTGCTTCTTTAGGTGCTAGAGTGGCTGTTGGCCCCTAGACAGGCATTTCTTCTCCCTTCAGGTGTTCTTCCAGGATTACTACTAGCACTGAATGCAGGGTGGCCAGTGAACACTTGCCCCTCCAAGATGGTAGGAGGTGCAGGTAGGCTTGTCGGCCACAAACCCAGTAGTAATCCATCACTGCTGCCATACTTTTTGTCATATCAGGAATCACAAGAGTGTCGTTGCATTGTGTGTTTGCGCCACCGGGAACTGTTCCTTCATTGAGTCTATGTATTCCCACTGGCTCCTTCATTGTTGCAATCTGTGTCAACCTTGTGATGTGATGGGACCATATTTGTGCACACATAGTCTCTATTTGGGATATTGCTTCTCCACTGTACTCGATCAGTCCATCTGCCGGGCACGTCACTGTGGTGCCCTGCCATTTGTTGTTACCATTTGAGCAACCTCCCAAGGAAAAATATGGTCCTTGTAGACACTGGCAGTATTTTGTGTTACCATTGCATAACACTGGGTCTAGATCAATACTCCTTAACTGCACGCTCTGTGCCTGGAATGTGCCCTCTATCCCCTATCGTGCAAGATGTACCAAGCATTGTGCCTCTGTAATTGAGACTGGATGTGGAACTAAAACCTTAGGAGCCCCTGATGTGTGCGAGTGAGTGCACACACATAACAGCTTTCATTGATTATATTCCTTCCTGCAATGAGCATATCAGAGTACCAGCTATTCAATGTTTCTAAATGCTGGATGTCAGAAATAGTGTGAAAGCCCAACCCCTTATATAAATCACACGTTGGTAATGCTTCCCATTTCATTCGTCTAAGAAAACTCGTAGGGGTGGCCGGCAAAAAGTGAGCCATTTTGTATTTCCTTGTTTATAGACATATTAGCATTTTCTTTCCAACTGTCCACCCCCGACCCATTTATATAGCCACCCCATATAACAGACATACCTTCATCCACTACAACAACCACGGCCAGTGTCACACAAAACAATTATACTACTACATTTCTACAATACATAAAATATGGCCTTGTGTAGACTATGTAGTCTAGGATCCATGCACTACAACAATTACATAAGCCCAAAAGACTGCTACATTTCCTTCAGATTAATGGGCTTAGGGGTGGCGCGTACTGCCGCTACCGCCCTATCTGGTAATAATTTTACCTGTTTACAAAAAATGAGTTGTTCCAAGTATAGTATCTCCTGTTGGCAGTATTGTAGCTTCTTTTTATCTGCCTTGTATCCCTTGTAAGCCAGCAATTACAATAATGCAACAGAATCCCTCCTGCACTGATGTTCATTTTCACTGCATACCAGCCGATCATCCACATACTGGATGATTGTGCTAAGCATGTGACTTCAATGTAATCTTTACTGGGGTCACATCTCTCAGTAACCCAACATTGTGTGGATTAACAGTCCCTACTTGTGCTGGCACATCTTACAGGTTCTCCTCAAAAATAAAATATGACTGGGTCACCACTGCCATCAGGGGTACTGTACCTGCCTATAATGCACCATGATATCGCAGGGGATGCAGATTCCCAAAATAATCTCCCCATTGTATTCATTGTCCTCAAATAACTCCTCATCAGTCATTTTCTTTAATTACACTGTCAGGTCTATACAAAATATTGTGCGCCACTCGCTCCCGTCCTGGTCTGTTCCAATCAGGACTACTCTTTTGTCCGATGCTACTAGTCCTTATAAATGTAATCACAATATTGTCCCTGTCACCATCTCGGGTGGCACCATGGGTTGGAAAATAAAATCTGTAGGTACTTGGCAACATTCTGTCACAATTAGAGGTACTGCATTTACTAATACCTTGATACCATAGAAAATGTATCTGGGACCACAGGAACCCCATGTACTACTGACTCCCTTGTTATTGCATTGATAATTACCATTGCTCGAGCTACACACTTCCATGGAGTGGAACACACACTACCCCTTGATCTGTGAATGACATAGTTACATTTATTATACAGAGCAGATCCCTACCCAACAAGTTCACAGGGGAACTCTCTGAATATAACAATGGGGCTCATCCTACCTCCCCTCCCACTTTTATATCCAGCTCCTCAGTGTATGGAACTGTATAAATAGCCCCAGAGAATCCCTGCATGTAAAGAGTTTTACCCGATAATGGAAAGTTCCCCTCCATGATGCATGACTTAGTTGCACCTGAATCTACCATAAATATAAATTGCCTGTTTCCTATTTCCTCTTCCACCAAGGGCTCCTCTTCAGGGTGTGCGGTTATCAATAGGATTGGACATGTGGGTGGCCCTTGGTATCCCTGCCTTGGAGATGATGGCCCATAATTAAATACTATCCCAGGCCTGTTCCTGCATTCCTTTGCGAAATGCCCCCATTTCCCGCAATACAAGCACTGTGATGTTCCCAGTTCTCCTGCCCGAGGCCCTATCCCCCCAAAGCCTCCTGCTCTTGCTCCTCAAAATCCTCTTCTTCCCCTTAGTGCTCCTTCATACTGCCATCGTGGGCTGGGGTACTGTCCCCCCACCACATTGTTCCTGTCCTCCTTCACCCCATAGTGCCACAATTGTAGCATTCCCAATTTGTTGAGTGTCTCCTGTCCTTTCTCCCTGAGCCGGTGCTTTCACTGGTGCTTGAACGATAACCTTATTTAGTTTCTTTTCCACTAGTTTTGCCTCGTCAGTTTGCTGCTTCTGCACTGTCCTCCTGTCCCACTCCTTGATTCTCTTACAATTGTGGACTATTATACTTTGTATCTCTGCCCACCCCTTGGCTTCAATTCCCACAATTTTATTTATTTTGTAGTCCCCTCTTAACAACAACATAGAACAATGGTACTCTCTCAACTCTCCACATTTCCTGTAACTTAAGAATAAACCTAACTGGGTCCTCCTCATCACCCATTGTGCACTGTATTAAAGAATGTAAGTCATGGGTATCTGGGGACATCCTTCGTAGGGCAGGCCATACCCTTGCACTTACCTCATCAAAGGCTGCTCCATCATGTTCAATATCTGCAAGACTTACCGCAGCCCTTGCCCCTACTGCCCAGCCTGCTCCCCAACTATGGTGACCAGTAGACTCTGCTGTTTGTTTTTCAAATTCATAGATCCATTTACTAGCTCCGGCTATAGGATGGGGGAGAGCTTTACTCAAATTATTTTTGTCCATTTGAGGCCATGGCACATACTGCGTTATCCCTACTCCTTCATGTATTAGAGGTATCTGCATATCTATTTTGTCTTCTTCTCCTTTAGTATTCTTCTGATCTTGAACTACCATGATTAAATCTGGTCTATTTCTTGGTATGTCCCTCCTCACTGCCTCTTGTGGCAGGGACGGGTTTCTCGCCACCTCACATCCTTGATCTCCTTCTTGCCCCGCCTCTGCCTTATTTCTACCTTCTTGATCTTCCCCTCCATTTTCCCTTGCTTGTTCTACTTCTTGTCCCAGGACCGTCCATACCCTCTTCCCATCATCTTTTTCAACACAAACATTTCTTATTGCCCCAGGGTTAAATTTAACCAAAACATCTCCTGACTTCCAGTCCCCTATTTTCTGCACTGGTACCCCT
This sequence comes from Ambystoma mexicanum, assembly GCF_040938575.1. NCBI lineage: Eukaryota > Metazoa > Chordata > Amphibia > Caudata > Ambystomatidae > Ambystoma > Ambystoma mexicanum. Next base: position 526,144,494 of record NC_090927.1, read on the forward strand.
ATTTCTGGTGATACTTCTTCAGGTTCTTTTAACCTGACTAACCTTTCCCGCAATACTCGTAACTCGTTGTCTATTTCTACTTGTGGACCGTCTGGGTACACCAATGGTATGGGCATATTAGCGCTTGTGGATGGGTTATATGGAGGTGCAAAAGCTCTTGAGCCCTCCTCCCCCTAGTTGCCAATTCTGATAATCCTGTTGACACTCTCTCTACCACTGGAGGCTTTTAGACTGGGTTTGTATACCCTATTTCAAGTTTAGGTCTAATGTTGCATATCCCCTTACATTGGATCTCTTTTTCACCTTCCTGATCTTTCATATCCTCAACTAATTGACAGAGATCTAGAATCTCCTTTCTTTTTTTGGGACTTGTTCCTTTCATATTTTTCTGTTAAAAAGATGGAAATGTTTTCTAGCATGTTTCTGTTATAAGAGCCCTGCTCTGGCCAGGAGCAGGACGCCCCCCCCTTCCTTTGTTTCTAATATCCATTGTTTATTTATTCTGTCACAATAGAGTGGCAAAACCCTATGCATGTGTTTTATTGGAGTTTCTTCCTCCATAATGTTGCACGTGTCCCTAATACTTCACTTAGACCGTATTGCATTCTTCAGCTTTTTACACAAAAATACAGATTAACCCACTTTTTCTCCCCACCCCATATACTTTATCCACTTCGATTTCACACATACACACACGCACACTGTGACTCATCCACCTTCTTTCCTTTTTCACCACAAAGCAAAAGAAAATATAAAAAATAATTCACTAAAATCCAGGCCCATTACTTTATACTGAGCCACTACTTTTGTAATATCACCTTCCCAGTATTTTTTAATGTGCAGAGGATCCTATTGCTTTTATCATTATAAAAGAATAATGTGTGGTACTACCTTCTCAACCTATTATGGCTGAGGATCCCTTACTTCCCAGTATTTATAAGCTGAGGTTCCCTTCTTCCATTATAAAAAGTAGAAACACAATATCAATACATAGCCCTCCTCGTATCCAATCTACTCCTTAACACATCACCTGAAATCCTATCCAATCTATCCTATCCAATCAATTCCTTATCACCAAAAAGCCTATTCCATAAAACATCACCAAAAGTCTTATTCCATAATACATCCCCAAAAGTCCCATTCCATCTATTCTATTGCCCTGGTGCATCATTCACATCACCATAGTATCTTTCACATCACCAAATATTTTGTTCACATCACCATATCATACATACATGTTCCCATGTTGTTATCACTTGCAAGAGGATACTCACGTGGGCGTTGTTCACTTGAGTTTCTTCAATTTACAGGGTTACCCCTAAAATACAGGTACCCCTAATCACGCTCACACCATAGTAAATGCCCCCTCTAGGGAATTAAGGCCACAAGTCTTCATCTTGCAAGGATAACAAACTTTAATCTGTACAAAGATAAGGATGGGGGGCAGAGGGCTCTGCCCACCCAACCAGCATTCTGTCTTCCGTGGCTGGCTCCTGCAGATAGATGGCAAGCAGGCGCCTTTATATTCTGTTTGACTTGGTCACTGGATACCAGCATTGCTCATCCAAAACTGTTCTTCCTTAAAGGGGATGTTGCCGTCACCCTTCTTGCATGGCCAGGTTACAACTTACTTAACATACTGCTGCCTCTGCAGGAATACATTGGGCCCCATTACAAGGTTGCCGGTCTGGGAACTACGGCACCGGTAAGCATGCCGGTACCGTAGTTCCCAGAACGGCAAACTACGAGTTCTGCTTGCATGTGCCATTGCAGCCACCAGGTCCGTACCGGCACCTGCGAGAAGAGCATGTTATAAATGGTGCCGGTGCATCCGGCTTCCCCATTCCCATTGAGCCCTATAGGACTCAAATGGGAATGGGGAAGAATATTTTCCAGCACCCAGGAATGGGCAAATACTGGGTCCGGCAAGGGCGTAATGACCCGGTAATTGCCCATTCCTGGGCACTGGAAAAAAATATATACTGGTGGCAGCCTCGTAATGAGGCCCATTGTTGCTCTTCTTTAGCATCATTTTCTATATTATAAACAGTTATATATAAACACACCTTCCCGCCATACTCTCAACACTTCACTCAATATTCTCATATTTTATCTTGTCCAGTAATTTTCCTAACAAAACCTTGTTTCCATAGTACTCTGTATGTTGTGCATTAAATCTTTTAGTCTCCATTGGCTTTGGATGGACAGGGAACAGCTGCTGAGTTACCTTGTGCTCTCTGCCAGCATTAGCTGACACCAGGCAATGCCTGTAGTCTATTTTTAGCACAGGCTGCATTCACCGTGCTTTGAGAAAAGCTAACTACAATTTAACAGTTTAAAAAATATATTCAGCTAAATAATCAACTTTCTTCATTTAGTGACCCTCGTCCACCCTGGACTCTTGTAGTGCTATAGAAAACAGTTAACACAAGTCTTGCCTAATTCTAAAGTGCTTGGGAAGCTTCGGAATGAAGAAAAGCATTAGCTCCTTCCCAACAATAGGACCTTCAGATGTTAATTCACTGTCCTGGAAAAGGGTTTGGCTGGAACTGATGAATTCCAGGGGCTTAATATTGGTTAATTGTTCATTGCCAGGAGATGTACCAGCAGCACCTACATGGTCTAGGGTTCCTCAACATACTACCTTTGACTATTTTGTTGTTTCAAGGGAATTTTTTGGTATATTAAAAACCTGGTTGTTATCCCACAACCAAATAGTGACCACCAACTAGGTAATAATACTTGGATGTTACAGATGAGCTAGGAAATCCACAAACAATATACTGGCCCTCATTACGACCCAGGCGGTAAGTTACCGCCTGGGCCGTGACTTTACCACCATGGCGTAAACTACGTTTACGCCATGGTGGTTGGCGGACTTACCGCCCCATTCCGACCTTGGCGGGGCGGTAAGTCCCCAATCCCCATTTACCCTTCCCCATTCCCATTTTTGCCCCATAGGGCATAATGGGAGTGGGGAAGGCGTTAATTACGCCACCGTAAATTACGGTGGCGTAATTAACTCCATGGTCCCTTGGCGCCATGGATTTTAACACCTGCTAAAAGCAGGTGTTAAATCCGCCATGGCGCTAAGGGACCTCGTACTCAGGCGGTAAGGGTCGGCGCTGTTTACGGCGCCGTAAACCCCTTACCGCCTAAGTTGTAATGAGGGCCACTGACTATGTAGAGGTGTCTGCAGCAGGGAATCGTCTCTGCTGCACCTACACCTCATTATTATGCATAAGTAAACACCTCATGTCTAATCCACATCAAATAAACGACTAACCTATGATATTGCACCAATTTATAAGTAAACACCCTGTACATGGTCAGCCGCCCTTAAAACATAAGCATAGTTTTTATAGAGAAATAGCTAGTAAAAAGAAACAAAAGAAGAGCGAAATTAGTTAACTAAAGAAAAACCGAGAAATTGATATTCCATTTGAAATTAAGCAGTTTAAACAACAATGAAAGCACTGGCTTAAGCACCATAAAATAAGTATGCTCCAGAAACAAGCAGAGGAGATGCTGGCTGCATTGATGCCCAAAAATAGTGTGGGCATATGGTCATTGTTGACGAGTACAAATACTTTGACCCAGATAGCTTTACAAAGTAACATTATCTCAGAAACTAGTTGGGTCACGTATTTTGAAACATTATTTATGGTCTTCCCTATGGAACAATGGCCTAGCTGCTCTCAGTTAACTTCAATCTGGAAATTGGATTTTGATTCTGATGACCTTGAACAAATCATACAACGTAATCCAATTCACAAGCTGTTGGACCTGATGAGATATCTAATAAAATGTTAAAACAACATCTAGGGATGTGGGTGGAGATAGTGATTACACTCTTTAACCATATAATAAAGACCCAACAACTCCCAAAATCATGAAAAAAGTAAGTAATTGTCCCAATTTTTAAAATGGGAGACCGTCAGAACTACTACTGATAGCTTTGCTGAATGTTATGGGCAAAGTATTTGCAAGATTTGTCTTAAGAGATCCTCTGAAATGGATGAAGAAAGAGGAAATAATTGATGCTTTCCGATCAATGTTGCGTGCAGGACTAGGAACTGCCCCTAACCTTATAACCCTATCTGTAATTAAGGAAATGGCACTGGCTTCTGGTCAACCAATTTTCCTAGTCTTCATCGATTTCAAATTAGGATTTGATGTAGTGGATCGAGAGATCTTATGTACAAAATTGAACAGTAGTGAAGCCTGATGCATTTGTTGGAGATTATAAAAGACATTTACTCAGAAACCACTGTACAAATCCATCTGAATCAACAAGGGCACTTGACCTATCAGACAAAGACAACTTACAGACTGAAGCAAGGATGTGTCCTGACTGCAATGTTATTCAGTTTGTCTATTAAACACCTTGGTGATAAACTTCACCAGGTCTGAACAATCCCCCAAAAATTGGGATCTGTTGAAGTCCAATGGTTATTATACATGGATGATCTTGTTCTTATTGACCAGACTCCCATTTGACTGCAACGACAATTAAACATAGTGGGTGAATATTGCCAATTAAATAATGTAACCATCAATATTCAAAAATCTAATATTATGATCTTTACTCTAGGACCCCGTAGAAAATTGACTAGACTATCATTGACAATTCAAGGTATTCCCTTGATGGTTACATCTGAATACAGGTATTTGGGTCTCTTATTAAATGTGAGAGGCTCCAAACTGATGTACAGAGAAGACTTAAAGAATAAAGCCAACATTGCAGCATCACAAGTTTTGATCTATCAAAAAAAAGATGTCACTTTCTCTTGCCTCCCAATTTTGTTATTTTATACAGAAAAGGAAATCCTGATGCTAACCTATGGATTGAAAGGTAAACTAGCTGGACACAAGATTAACTGAAACAAAATACAAGGTATGTTTTGGAAGAGGACAATAGGAGTCCCATATAGCACTCCCATTCGGATTACTTTCCCTAAAAGCTTTTGTGAAGTGGAAGGCTCTATCCTTATGGAGAAAACTTTTCACTGGTCCTCAGAATTCGATCGTTGGAATACTAGTGGCTTCACCAGAAGACTTGGCTTCCAACCCTCTGACTAAATGGAAGGCACAATGCCTGACTTGGTTAGATGAAGTCAGTGCATCCTGGGAACCATTAGTAAATAGACCTGACTCAGTAAAACTTAAAGTTTGGAGAGCAGGCTGGTGCAATACAATTGATGAATGCCAGAGGTATAAGAATTGTGCACATTTACAGTGAGAACCTGAAGCTTGGAATGTACTACCGACCTATCTTGAGTACTTCAGAAACAAATGCATTTGTTAAGATTTTGTTTAAATATGTGTGCAACGAAAGAAGAACTAGAAACGAGGGATCAAAAGAAAGAAATATCAAACCTTTGCCTGTTGAGAGGAAATTGAATCTCTAAAACATTTACTTATAAGGTGTCCAAAGCTGAATGGCCAAAGGAATATATTCTTGAAGAATCATTTTAAGATATTATTGACCTTTCGGTAGAAACTGTCTGGACATTGATTCATAGGGGAGAATATGTCTCCTTAATTTTAGATATGCTTAGATTTTTAGAGTTTATAGCCATTGAACCATGACATTGATTGTGTTATACTGTTTTGCTAATATTTTATGAATTGTTTTTAAGGAATTGTTTCTAATGATTTGTTTAATGATTGATAAAATGCAAGCAAAAAATAAAAAATAATACATGAAGAGAAACAATGAAAGCAGTATGGATCATAGAACTAAATAACTAAAGTATTCTTAAAATGGTATGTTTAGTTAGTACAATGATACGTCAAAGCATATCACATTCTTGAGAAACTTGTTATCTGCGTGGGGCCTGCTTCTTTTTCTATGTTTGTGCATTAAGACTTCAGGGCAAACCCTACGGAAAAGAACTTCAGAATATAGCACAAAGGCAAGCTCTACATGCACAGTACCTTCATTTTATGTGGATCATTGTTTCAATGTAGTATAACCACATGAAGTCATCAGCTTAAAATGAATACTGTCATGTACAAAAGAAACCACCCCAGATATGTGATGTCATCAGTGATGTCATGCCCCAATAAGCAACTCAGAGTAGACATGTGTCCTTGCCGAGGGCCAGGCCCACTGCCCAGGCACAAGGGTTATATCACTATATTTTGTATTTATATTTTGACACTTCGAAAAAGTCAAACACAGGACAGATTTGTAAAAGCATGCTTTCAGGTCCTTGCTGATGTTCCTCACACATGTTTGCTGCAATCCCATAGAAGCACTTCGGGCTGTGGTCACAAGCAGAATTGGTTTTCCCACCCAAACTTACCAGATTTCAAATGTATTTACCACATAGCCGGTCCCTGGTGGCCATTCCCACTTTAACCCCATTGCCAGTCCCACTGGCCATGTCCCTAGGCAATACCTCAGTCACCAAAGGTGTATGACTATTTCTTGTACCTGCCTTATGACACTTTTCAAAAAATAAAACAGGGACACATTTGTGAAACCGTGCTTTCAGTCCTTGCCAATGCTCCTCGCACAAGTTTGCTGCAGATCCATCCATGTTTTATTTTTTGAAAAGTGTCAAAATGTACATACACAAAATAGTGATATAATGTAGCCCCCAAATGACAAAATCTGTTCATAATTTGCAAAAACATGTGAGGCTGGATCTATAGTCATTCTCCAGAATGATGTGCAGATTTATCAAACGCCACCAAATATATAAGCCATCTAAAAATGTTGAGATCCCCTTCTAATTTTGCCCCCTCTTGACAAAATCCCACCAAACTTTGCAAAACATTCATAGTTGGGTCTAAAATCTCTTTGCAAACCTTTTTGCAGATCTGTCAAACCGCAACCAATTTATAAGCCGTTCAAACATTTTGGAATCCCCCTCTAATTTTGCCCCCTCTTGGTGAAACAGCACCAAACTCTGCAAAACCATTTAGGCATGGGTCTAAAATGACATTGCATAATTTCATGCAGTTTCATTGAGAGCAGCCAAAGTTGTAAGCCATCCAAAAATGACTTATCGCTGACTACATAATGCAGAAATATGCATGGATGGCCTCGAACTGTTGTCAAGTTCGTGAACATCCCAGCAATGCCCCCAAAAATCTGAGATGTTTGTGGACTTTGCAGAGGAAAAACACCTACATTTTGGCTTTTTATGGCCTATTCCATCCCATCTTCATCACCCCTCACCTCCCCACAGATTGTTTAGTTAGTTTGACAAGTGTAATGTTGTGTTTTTTAATGTTTTTACCGTGATGTTCACAGACTACGGGCACAGTTTGCAAATCCAACATGGCGTCCATTTCAAATGTTTTGATGCACCTCACGTTTTTAATTGACCAATCAGGGGGCAAATGCGATGTCTGTTAATGTCACACGACTCTCTGATTGGTCCAGACGTATCCGCGGACACCAAATAATGAATTGAGTCTGCAGACCAGACACATATCATTAATGGGGCTTTCTGATTGGTCCAGACGTATCCGTGGACACCAAATAATGAATTCAGTCCGCAGACTTGACACATATCATTAATTGTTTTTTGTCATACTTTTGGGCCACTTTAAAAATATCAAGTGGACGGATATACACCCAATTTGCAAAAGCACGCTTTCGAGACCAAGCCGCCGGCCTCACGCAGGTTTGGTGCAAATCCATCCAGTGGTTTGGGCTGCAGGCGTGAGCAAAATGTTTTTTCCATGAGGATTTCAAAGGTTTTGGGGGCCCCCTTATAGCTTTGCCCCCGTTGACAAAAACCGCAGCAGCAACTTAACCGAAACAGCAACTTAACCATAACTACAGGGCCGCTACCGCAGTCCCTGTGATGACGTTTTTTAACTGCTTTGCCAAAAGGCCACAGAAAATATTAATAACAACATTATAATCATTGCGAAGTGAATGTACACATTGCTAGATCGGTAGTTATGGAGAAGCATTAAGCATAGTCTAATTTGCCTTGGGCCAGAGTGTTAAATGGAGATATGAAAGTGAGGAGTAAAGCCTCCATTTAACTCTCTGCCCCATTTGGTGCACTGGCAAGATGGAGGAGGTGCAAGGAGAGGAAATAAGATCTCTGCCATGCATTGCTCCTCCTGAGTGTGCCCTGTTGTACGCCTGCATGAGATTTTCATGCAGTACGTGTGATGTCGTCATCCTCGTCAGAGACCCACATTACGTGTTGGAGGACAGGGAGACACGGGAAGGGGAGGGGCGGGAAGCGGAAGTAGAAGTCAGTATAATGTTGGGAGTTAATGAATAAAGGTGTGTCCAAACCTTCCTCCTGTCTACGCCTCATCTGTGCAGTGGCACAGGCCTTGGGCCGTGTGGGTACTGATCATAGTCAAGGAAGATTGTACACTGGTGACAAAGGTGAGAAGAAGCTTGCGATGGCTGTGTGCACCACGCTTGTGTTGCACCTAGTCTGCAGCCACTAGAGATAGAGACGCAAACAGAGACGCGAACACAGAGGCCAGCACTCGGCGCACGAACAGCCCAGCCACACCACGCTGGCGTGAGACTGCTACCGCACATTGTTCCCCGTCGGGACCCGCTCACATCCAAGAGCGGCTCCTTAGCCAGCGCCTGGGCGGGCTGGGGATACACTCCGCCAATGGCAGAGTGCCGCAAACATAGCTGGTGTGCTGGACACCCCCTGAAAAGGGAAACAGATACGTGGACCGCAGCTGTGGCGCGGTGGGGGAAAGAAAGGGAAGCACGAGGAGTGATAAAGCACTGCAGAGCATGCGGCCTGTGAACAAACAGCACCAGCTGGTCCGGAAACAAGAAATTACTGCGTTTGAACGCATGTGGCTCCAGAGGGCGCCAGCACCACGCAAAATCAGCAAGAACTGTGTAACACAAGAAGGAAAGCACAAATCACCTTACAAACAACTTGTTTCACCGTGAGAGATGAAAAGAACCCCCCCACGCATTTTCCTGCCGATCAGCAACAAACAAAGGGCAGTTTCACAAGGTGAGCAACACCGAACAGCACCTTACACTGCGCAGAGCACATTCACTGCAAACAAGGCCACAGTCAAAATATCAGAAGATGATGCACTAACTGTTCCGCTGACTCCAGCTCGGGCACTACCCACCAGAATTCAAGATAGCCTCATCTCACAACTGCCTACAAACTTTGACCTCACCGATTCCAGCACACTGGGCCCCCTCTGGAAGAGGTGGATAAGAGATTTTGAGGTGTTCATAAAGGCGATAGGCCCCCTAGACGATGAGAAGAAACACAGCCTGCTAATACTCTCCATTGGCTCAAATGTCAGGGACATAGTGGATGAACTTCCCTCAAGTGCCACTGATACGTATGATGGATTATTTTACGCTGCACTCAAATGTGGATTATAAGAGACATATATTCCACACAACTGAGAAGACCAAAGGAGAATCCAGGGACGCTTTGTGATGCGTTTGAGACTCAAAATGAAGCACTGTGATTTCAATAACTACTTGCATGAGGAAGCTCTATGCTCTCAAATCATAGTGGGTTGTGAATGCCCAGACTTTAGGAAAAGACTATGGCAGAAGACACAAAATTCGGAAGAAATGCTGCATCTGGCTCGCTTGGATGCAGCATTGGCTTCTCAAGTCGAGGGGCTAGGTGAGATAAAGATCACCCATGGCAAGAGTGAGGGCATCAACAATCTGGAGAGCACATCCAAAGGAAATGGTGAACCATTTTGCTACCAATGCAGTTACTAATTTCCGCATGAAGGAACATGCCCAGCTATAGGCCAGCAATGCTCAGCATGCGGGGGAGAAAATCACTTCAAGGTGGTATGCTGCATGTATTGCAGTCAAATGAAAGGAGAAGGCACAGGTGGGAAGCCACCATTGGACATAGAAGGAGTGACACAGAGTCCACCCAGGGCACTCAGCCAGGCCTATAACCCTCCTCTACAAAGGCGCAAGGAAGAGAAGCCAGAGAGAAGACGAGACCGAGCCTCAGGAGACTGGAGATACAGCAATACACCATAGTCCACGTGAAGGAGGAGGCCGAGGAGATATGTACACTATCTGGTCGAACACTCACAACCCAATAGCAGATCCAGTGCATCCTCGGAGGAGAACACCCGAAGGAGCGAGAAACAGTGGGAGGAACCACGAAGGAAAGGGTATCGATAAGCTCTGGGAAATTCTGCTGCTGAGTTCTTAGTGGACACAGGGGCATCAGTGAACGTTATCAGCGAGGAGATATACAACAAAATACCACATGCCCCACACCTACGGCCTGCAAAAGCAGTAATCTACCCATATGGAGCAAAGCCACCCCTACCCTGCAAAGCTAATTTTACAGCATCGTGCAACTATAAAGGACAGTCAAAGGAAATCCCCATGCACATGCTGGAAGCAGATACAGAAAGCGGGTGCATCCTGAGCTACAAGGCAGCAATCAACATGGGCCTTACCCTTATCCTATAAAGGACATGGTACACTTCTTAAATGGGGCAACAATGTTCTCCAAGCTGGACCTCAACAAGGGGTATCATCAATTAGAACTGAATAAAGCGTCCAGATATATCACCACATTCGCCACCCACCTTGGGCGATATAGATATAAACGCCTCAGCTTTGTGGTCTCTTCCGCGGCAGATATTTTCCAGTCGGAAATCCATAATGTCATTAAGCATATACCAAACTGTCTGAACTACAGTGACGACATCCTAGTATTCTGACAGGACCAGGAGCAACACGATAATACACTCATGCTGGAATGCATGGCCCTCGAAGAAGCCCGACTCACACTGAACAAGGACAAGTGTGAATTTAGAAAACAGACACTCTGTTTCTTCCGTCACATATTCTCAGCAGAAGGGATGACTCCGGATCCAGAAAAGGTTATCGCACTCACAGATGCTAAACCACCAAAATCCACATCAGATTTACGATCCTTCCTCGGGCTAGCCAGCTATTATACTAGCTACATACAAGGATACACTTGAATAGGTCAGGATATTTGCTCGAGCACTCTCCTTTACCCTGTCACCCTATGCGTTTACGTAAAGAAATCAATCCTTTGTACCCAGTTATGGAAAACTTTTGATTTTATATAAAGTTGCATGGATCAACATAAAATGAGGTATGAGAAATATAATATCAATTGGTTTTCAGCCGGTCATACAAGGAAAAAAAAACAAAGGTATACAAACTAAGGAATACAGTTGCTTGTGTGAAGGAAAGGGTATGAGTCCTTTACTGTCAACACCTAAAAAGACAGTATTGTACGGGGAACAAGTGAACATTTGTGACAAAGAACAACACAATGAGTAACAAAAATTCTTCTTTCGGGGGACAGCGATGATACTCTGCAGTTTGAAAAGTGCGTCTACACCGGGGTGTTTCAGCCTTCTATGTGGGCTTGCTATGCCTCATCTCTTACACGGGCTTCTTCAGGACGGGGTGCTTTATGAATATGATTTTTGTGCTATGGGTAATTATGGCCACATGCACTCTGGTGGGGGTCCAATCTCATCTGTAAAGGTCCCTATGGGATCCTCTAAATAGAGGCTTCGGTCTCTTTAATGTGAGAAAAGTTCACCTTGTCTTGCCAGGAGGAGGTGTCCCGTGGGGCTGAGACGCTCGCGAGTTGTGTGCGGCCCAAGCGAAAGCTCCACAAGGAATGCAGAGTCACTCTGTGGGTGCAGAGACCTGGAAGCAAGCACAGGTTAGTAATGCTGTGCTTCCAGGTCTCCGCGCCCACAGAGTAACAGCATTCCTTGTGGAGCTTTCGCTTGGGCTGCACGCTACATACAAGACTTCGCCTCTGTCAGCGAACCCCTCAGGGTGTTAACTAAACAGAACACAGAATTCACCTGGACAGAAAAATGCTAACAGGCCTTCCAGCTGATCAAGCAGCACATATCCGATGCCAAGAATATGGCATACTTCAACTCAAAAAGGGAAACTGAGCTAATCATGGATGCCAGTTCGGTTGGCTTAGGCACCATCCTGAAGCACATTGATGATAAGCACAATCAATCAAGACAAATCGTATCCTATGCCAGCAGAAGCCTATCTAATACCGAACAAGCTTACTCACAGGCAGAAAAGGAAGTTTTAGCTGTAGTTTGGGACTGAAAGCACTTCCACCTGTTCCTATATGGAAAACGGTTCACAGTTGTCACAGACCATCAGGCACTGTTGTTCATCTATGGGAACCCTCAGACTAAGATGCCACCACGCATTGCGAGGTGTGCTCTAAGACTGCAGGGCTACAGTTTCAACATAATCCATAGGCCCGGCAAGGATCACAACCCTGCGACACCCTTGCAAGGAGTCCCTGCCCCCACAGTCCATTGCAGATCAATACATTTGCTATGTGATACAAGTTCCCAGACATGCAACTGGTGCCTTCCATCTCGGCCTTCCATACTTTTCCAGCACTTGACAGAATGTTCACCACCTACGGAATTCCAAGAGACCTAAAGTCCGACAACGGGCCGCCATTCATGGACAAGACTTTAAAACATTCTCAGAATACATGGGCTTCCATCACTGCAGGGTAACTCAGCGGTGGCCGCAAGCTAACGCCAGAGTAGAACGCTTCATGGACAATATATAGAGAAACGTACAAATTGCTCGACTCACAGGGGTGCCTATGGAGAAAATGCTATGTCAACTTAAGAGTGATCCAAGTAAAGGGATCTCTCATCACAGCCGAAGGTGACAGGAAAACCATCACGAGAAACTCATCACATTTTCGGCGGATGCCAGGCATCATTCCAGTACACAACCATTCTCCAGCCGTCTCAAGCCCTGTGTGGGATTCATCCTATGAAGGAGATGGGGAAGATTCTAGTGAGGAGGCGTCTCCATGTCTTCCAAGAGGTCCGTGAAGACCACCCAGCCCTGAGGCCTAAGAGAGCACAAATAAAGCCTCAGAGACGAATTGAGGAAATGAACTAGAGAGCACATAATGTTGAGTACCGGGGGGGAAGGGAGGAGTGTGGTGTTGTCATCCTCGTCAGAGACCCACATCACGTGTTGGAGGACAGAGAGAAACGGAAAGGGGAGGGGCAGGAAGCGGGAGGGGAAGTCTATATAATGTTGGGAGTTAACGAATAAAGGTGTTTCTAAACCTTCCTCCCGTCTCCGCCTCATCTGTGCAGTGGCACAGGCCTGGGGCCATGTGGGCACTGATCATAGTCAAGGAAGATTGTATAGTACGCCTGCATGAGATTTTCATGCAGCATACAACTTATGGATTCCTCTGGAATCCCCCTCACACTAAAACCTACTAATAAACAGTCAGATTCCATATTAATCTATTGTAAACATAGCCTGCAAAGTGTATTTGCAGGCAGTGTTTACATTTCCGGGAGACGGAGTGTAAAAACAAAAGACTAAAAGCAAGTGTGCCTCGGTTTTGCTCTTGCCTCATGCACTCTGCGATGTGTACAATCGCATGCTGGGATCGCACCGCATATAAGTGCTGATGGTGGCAGTCCACTGGATGCAATTTACGATTTTCATAAAATAAGGCTGGATTGTTCACAAAGTACCAGTAGTTTCTCACAAGTTCTTATAAGCATTATAAAGCCTTTTTATTTGAATTTGTTCCTGTGCTGGAAGCGAATAAATGAGTATTTATATGATTTCATGATATGTTTTGCCTGCATACAAAGAAAAGAAACACTCACTCTATACGGTTTCTTGCATTTGTTTTCGCTTTTTAAATGCTCATATGTATTCACATTTTGAGATACCGAGAGGCTTTGGTGATGGGCTCAACTGCCTAAACTTCACTGTAATCAAATTCACTGTTAACATCCTGACAAGATTATGATGACAAATGAAACACCGGCATCAGTAATACTTCCTTAATTTGAGGGACGTATGAAGCTTCCAGTGGCACCCGAAAGTGCACGTATTCAGGGTGGTGACTGCCTGTCATGCAAGAAAGCACCTACCTCGACTCAAAATCTCACGTTTCAATCCCATAAGAGATTTGTAACAATTTCAAAACGTATGACGATAGCTACATTTTTAATAAAAACATGAAGATAGATTTGTACTGCAAAGGCCCACACGTGATTCTGCTTATTTTATATTAGAGCAGCGTCTGCCCTGTGAGTCTTTTGTGACAGAAAAGGAAAACAACCCTATTTTAGGAATGAAAAGAATTGAAAGAATCACAGTACTGAGGCAAAACATAACACGTGAAATGAAAGTGCGCAAATAACTTCAACTCGCAAATATGGCATCATTATGCTTTCAGAGTCAATAACCTGCCTACGGAAGAGTTCCGCTCAAAGCTAGGTATTGTGAGCAGTATTAGGCTGCGAGGAAGCAGGTCTTGAGCAGCCAGAAGCCTAAATAGAAAGTGGCCATTCACGCGCATCAGTGAGTCATCTGCTTCTACAGAAGGCTTTAGTGCACTAAGGATCAAGGCAGGTGATCATACTTCATAGGCAACCGAGCATTAAAACTGCTTTCCGTGATGCAAGCGACATCCATTTATATTCTGCGAAAAAAAGAAAAAGGAAGCCTAAAGCATTTATTGAGCTTGTTTATGGAAGTTTAGTTCCGATTTCTATAAGTCATATCCAGACACGTCCTTTCTGTATGCCTTGGTCCCCATTTCATCATCCTGCCTTTGACAGATTTATATATAACAGATGTATCTATCATTTTACTTTGCTGTGGAATTTAGAAAATTCACCTGTATTCAATATTTTCTAATTTATAAAAAGCTAATGTGTGTGCATATTCATTCATTTCTTGTCTCCGGCTCATTTAAGCTTTCTGTTTATTTCTTTGGCTAGGCGAGGACTAGTACCTAAATTGTACAATGTGGAAAGCATGAAAGTTAAAGTGAGCCTGGGCTTCACTACTTGAAAACATTATTCGTGCCTTTGTAAATCACTGAGATATGGGGTGAAGTTGGTGTTAATTGTTATACAAAATGGGATCCGCTGTCCAGGAATCATGAATAAATAATCTTAATAGTGAGCTTTGACAAAACTTGCTAAAAAGGAACAGAATTGACTGCACGCAAACTAGCACACCAAGCCAAGGAGAAGAAAACACGTTGGGCCTGATTCATAGAATTATTTGCACGCTGAGAAGTGACTTTGCGCACTTCTCGCAAAACTACTTTTACTGATTCATGAATCAGAGTTTGTGTGACTTTCCGTGACTGTGCGCGTGTCCATTGCAATTTTGCGTGCAGTAGAGGGCTTTGTACGACACACACTGCAAAGTGTGGGACGGGCCTGCGTATTCCCCATTCTCCCTGCAAAATGAGGAAGAATGAGGAATAACGTGGTCTTGTTGCGGGAGATCGTGGGCGTGTTGAGGGAGGCAGAGATCGCATGCCCAGTCAAGTTCGACGCCAACCGAATTCATGGATTCCAATGCACAACTTTACATCGGGAAAAGTCAAATGCAAATCTTGTGATCTTCCCACCACATGATCGGAGCTGCAAAGTAGAAAGCGCAAAGCAAACATATATGAACCACGCAATGCACACCATTCAAACGTTGCCCGCTCAACCAGGATGAATGCAGGTATACGGGGAGCAATCGTACATGTCCATATAAAGAGGAGGAGGAAGAGGATGATGAGAGACTGGACTTTCCCACCACCTACTATGCTCTTTGCGATGCCAAATGACCAGGAGTATGCAAGGTACAGGTTCCCACCCCATGTAATCCTAGACATGGTCAGGGAGTCAAGGAAAACATTGCATCATCCACCACCTGCTCCCATGCCCTCACACTCCTGGAGAATGTGCTGACAGCCCTACATTTCCTAGCCACAGGATCTTTTCAGTGCACTACTGCCATTGCAGCGAGATTTATTCTTGGCCTCAAGTCCAGGGGCCCCATCTCTCCTGCCCTAAAATCTCTTCAGTGGCTCCTGGTTGTTGCAAGGATCAAGTTCAAATCCCTCTGCATCTTGCTCTGACTAAATACTCTCCCTCTAGACCTCTATGATCCTATTGGACCAACTCTCTGTGTGTCAATCGTTTTGCTAAATATAGGGCTGGAGGCCGATCTCTTTCCTTAGCTGGCTCCCTCTTATGGAACAGCCTCCCCCTTCCTCTTCGTCATTAGCCGGACCTCATCAAAATCCAGAAGCCCCTCAAGACTTACCTTTTCACTCCCTCCCTCCCTTCTTCCCTCCTCTGCTAATCTCATGGTCACTGTGATTGGTGACCAGGGCCTTTATGTGTCCTTTAGGGCCTTGGCCTTCCATACCCAATCACCTTCAGCCTCCGCCTATACACAGCACTTGCCTTCGCCACTGTAGTCCTGCACTTATCCATTTATTTTCTACAGATGAAAGTTCCCTAGCACTTCCTACTCTGGCATGGGCACCCCAACACTTACCCCCTCTCCCTCTTCCGCTCTCCTCTTTCTGCACTTGTACGCTCTGAATGCTCACAAGGCCTAGCAGGTTCATCTTTATCTTCCAGTGTATTAATTGTTTTCTATCCAATCTTCCCTACCTGTTGCCCTGCGGGCACTTTGAAACACAATTTACTTGTTGTATAAGCACCTAACAAATGCTCAATAAATAAAATAAAAATATTGCAGGGCATGCAATAACAGTGTTTGCACCAGGTATTGGGCTGCATCACATCACATGCATGTGTGTGTAGGCACATATACATGCCACACACACTGCAGGCAAAGCAGAGAGTGTGCCAGGAGTTTTATGACATAGCACACTTCGCATGTGTACTCAGAGCCATTGATTGAACGCAGGTCGCACCACCGCCCCCCCCACCCCCCAATTGACAGAGCTCATTTACTGCAAACGGAAGCATAGGTATTCAATCAACAAACATAATCATCATGCATGTCAATGCCAATTTCCCTGGAAGAACACATGACAGCTTCATTTACTGTCAGTCACCACTCTACTGGGCCCTGCCATCATGAACCTTTGGCTCATTGGTGAGTATCAACTGTCATGCACATGCTTGCAGTCACGTGAAAGCAAAAGTGCCCAGATACCCTTGGGTTCGGCATGCTATATAAGCAAATAAACTAAACTAAACTAAGCTAAAAAACAGACCATAACAATCAATGCTAATAACAACCATTTAGACATTTGCAGGGGACAGTGCCTACCCGCTCGCAACATTCTTGCTAACACCATTCAGGAATTCTGCCACACCATATGAGGTAGGGTACAACGCAGTACACATAGCCACTAGGGTCCTAGTGGAGTGCACATTCGGGGTGCTCAAGTCATGTTTTTGCTCCTTGACCACTCTGGCGGTATATTGATATATACCCCACCAGTAGTATGCAAAATCATTGTGGCAGCGCGTGTCCTGCACAATGTTGGCGCACAGCATGGCATGCCAGTAGAGATGCAAGAGGGATATCACCCTCAGCCACAGGTACCACCCGTCTCCTTTGTTGGCCAAAGGGCACAGGGAAAGGCTGCATGCAATTAGCTTGTGCAAACCTACTACACATGACTGCCAGCCCCCTTGGAGCACGCACAGTGAAGTCACATCCCTGGTGCCATTCAATGACGAATTGGGGACAATCCGTGAGCATAAAAACACCCTAGGAATATGTGTATTGGAGAGGCAAACTGTGTGTGTCCATAGCCATCAAATCTGCACCAACCACTGACAGAGTCATAGCAAGTGGAAACAACTGTATACATGTTGCTCACACCAAAGCACACAACACAATCTGCGAAACCCCTACCACTTTCACATGCACCCCACCAATTATTGTGCACGCAGATCCCCAACAACACAGAGGAGAACACAAGTAGGAAGTCACAGCACAAAATGTAAGCAGTAACTAACACTTGTGAGGACTTCCCAGGCCACCCTATGCAACAATATGCAGGTGTAGTGGCCATCCCATTCCCTGACAACAATCATGCTCACAATACACAACTACATCTAAATAGTCATACAGACTGAGAAAAATGTAAGCCCACTTCAAGAAAGATTCGCATTTCACCTCACATCTTTACCATTGCGAGCCTGCTCCAGCTGTTCCCAGGAATGTATCCAGGCTCCCGTCCGTGTCCAAACCAGCTTGCACTGCTGAGGTGTTGCATGCAGGCATCCCATGGCACTGTTCCCTTGAATAGCAGCAACTATATTCCCTTGCAGAATGCCTCATAGAGAAATATAACACACGGTCAGAGCAGGTAACACATCCATGCACCCAATGACACCACACCCTGTGCACCCCTGATTGCCATGCAACAATTTCAAGCAATGACTCACCAGCATCCCATCACCATATGCACTCATGCAGCTGGACCCACAAACCTGGGGCCAATGCAATAAAAAATACCCCACACAGTGACAGCCTCCCTGCCACCAATGACACCACAACCTGTTTCCCCCATACCTGCACAAGGTACACACCTGTCTCACATCCACAGCATTTCACCTGAAATAACAGTCTTAGCTTGCAAAGACATGCATTGCATGAAAGTAAACAAATAGTAAAGCCTTGATTTTAACCATATGGAACAAGGTAATTTGACAAGCATGGTCCACCCACTGTCAACAACCGGAAGGCCATATCAAAGAGCATGAGCAACAATCAATCCAACAAAATCACTAGCAGTGAAGCAATCACACTCTGGACAAAGGGGTTAGCCTGCCCTGGAATGTTGGCACAAGCTGGGCCAGTGATAGTAGGCATACAAGTTGCACACACCCACCGTAAGATGTCATGTGTGCCTTTGGGTCACCCTTGGATGCGGGGAGGGAAAGGATCACAAAATGAGGAGGTGAAGGACTGGTGAGTAGAGGTACACGTGTGGAAGCTGATGTGAAGGATGAAAGGTGGCAAGAGGGAGAGAGGAGACAGAGTAATGAATGTGCAGCTGCAGAGGTGGGAGAGAGAAGAATTGGGGAGCAAGGAGGAGTCTGGCTGGTGGGGAGAAGAGGAGAGAAATGTGGCTGGTACAGTGGGTGAGGGCAGAGAGAAGGGGTAAGAAGAGGAAGACAGAGGCAGAAGGACTGGAA
Source organism: Ambystoma mexicanum (assembly GCF_040938575.1). Classification (NCBI taxonomy): domain Eukaryota; kingdom Metazoa; phylum Chordata; class Amphibia; order Caudata; family Ambystomatidae; genus Ambystoma; species Ambystoma mexicanum. Next base: position 526,163,475 of record NC_090927.1, read on the forward strand.
AATAAGGCCGCAGGGGCAGAGATCCTGGAAGGCACATCAATAGAAAATTAGCACAGGTTGGGGGTGAAGAAGGACAATAGAGGGTGAAGGGCAGACTGGGAAACAAAGGCCACCTATGAAAGGCAACTCCTCAGCTTATCACAAAAACAACATGGTGAACACACCATGGCATGTAATCCAGAAAGATACCAATGTTCACAATATCCACGCAAATGAGGCTGCTCCACCCCACTCCAGACTCTGTAGCACCCACCAACCCCCCATGTTGGACACCACAGTTCATGGACAGGTCATCACTCCACAGCTGTTGCCACCCTCTCTAACAATTCACACACCCTGGACAAGCCATTCCCAGGAAGGTGGAGGTGATCATAGGGTGTACTGCAAACACTTGCACGGATGACAGATGAACAGAAGCTGTGGGGAGGGGATGTTGCACATTCATGTGCCCACAATGAACATCCACATAGGTGCAGTCACTCATAGTGTTGGATTAGAACAAAAAGTTATGGAACCACAAGTCATGCACTACATTCAGCAGGAGAGGACTTACAGAAAAACAACAACAAGAAACATGTGACTTTTATAGGGAACACAGGTAAAGGCTGCCAGGGGTCCATATGTGCATACCAGTACAAACCTAGATGGTCCGAGTAAGCTAAACCGGTCCTGTGGAGTGCATGGAGAGATATGGTCAGATCTTCATTTTCTGAGCCAAGGTCTTGATGGGGAGCAGCCAAATGGATCTGTGAATGGATGTGTGTGTAAGACATGTAGTTGTAGCAGGGCAGGTCATGTGACTAGGAAAGGGTGTGGAGAGAACTCTGGTACAGGTCCAAGAGTAGGATGGACAGGGAATACAACTGCAGGACCCCGTAGGAGACATAGGGGCCAGAGGCTGGTAGGAAGAAGACTTAAGAGCGGACAGCGAGGGAAGAGGTGAACCATCAGAATGCAGTTCAGATGTCCAGAGATTAGAGTCTGAGGATGAGGATGCTGTCGTAGACTTCCAATTGCTCAAGGGGATTAGTGCCGCACAGTCTCCTGAGTCTGATGTCCTTTGTGGAAGTGCAACCATAAAACCAATGCACATGCATGAATGTTCAAGGGGACATACCCACACAAACATGTGGACAAACTCAGATCTGCACAGACATTCACCATCCCAAAATCACATGACCTATCAAAACCCTACATGTGCCACTGAATGCCAACATTGGGGGTCATTCTGAGTTGTGCGGTAAGGGTTTGAGGGGCACCGGTAAGGATGCCGGTGCCGGTAAACCCTTACCGCCCTATTCCAAGGTCCCTTAGTGAGTCCCAGCAGGAACGGCTGGTCTGACCAGCCGTTCTCGGCGGGTCCCGTTAAGGGACCTTGGAGCTAATAAGGGAATGGGGAATGGTCAACTGAATGGGGACTTACCGGGTCCGCTTATGTCGGAATGTCCCGGTAAGTCCCCATTCAGCCAGACCAGACCCAGACTCGGGTTTGGAGGCAGCCATGGCACTAATAGCGCCATGGCTACCTCCAAACTTGTAATGACCCCCATTGTTGTACACACTTAACCAGACATTGACATGATTGACAGTGCACAATCTTACCTGCCGACAGAGCTGCCCTGATATGATGCCTTCATCACCTCCACCAAACACTGTTTCTCCTCATTTGTGAATGGAGATCTTCACCTGTACGTGTGATCCTGTTGCAGTCATGTGAACCTTGGCAGTTGACACCACTGCGCATAGCTGTATGTCCAGTTCCTCATTTATAAAGTCCTCAAGAGGGCAACTACACATTTCTGAAGGTTGAAAAGAAAAAAAGGATAAAGAGGTCCATCCGGGACAAGGGTCAATGAACAAAAATGCATCAATCCTGGACAGGGGACAAGGGAAAAAAAATGTCTTCAATGTGTCCATCCAGAACAGTGGTGTAAAAAATGAAAAATCACACCATCCCGGACAGGTTTGTGAAAAATAAAATGTCCATCTTGGACTTGGGGAAACAAAAATGCCCACCTTGTAGGGGGGAGGGGCGGGTGTGTGTCCATGTCCACAAGAGTGGATAGAAAAAAGTCAACACCCCAAATAAATAACCTCTACATGGGCTCATGGACAACAGGGCACAGGCAGTTGAGGTGGCGTGGGTGGAATGCATCTGCCATCCTGTGGTGGATCATCAGGTGGTGGTGGGGGTGATGGTGCATCCTGTTCATGCAGTGCCAAAACCTGGTCATCATTTGCTAGGGCCAACCGTGATACAGATGCATGCACTAGCCTTCCAATGGCTGAGAGGTCACAATGAGCTTCCTCACGAGTGACCACAGAGTCTGCTTGTGTGCTTGCTCATGATGCACCAATTTACTGGGACAGTGTATGTTTCAGGGTATCCATCTCTTTGTGTAGCTGGGACGTTGTGGCTGAAAGTTCCTCATGCAGTGAAGCCTTCAAGCTCTCAATCGCACAATGATTGGAGTTGCTATATGCCAACGTCTCCTGCTTCAGGGCTTCTCTATGTGCCCTTGCATCTGCATACATGGAGTCCTGCAGACACTTCAGATCAGCCCGTCAGCCCTTGATGTTGGCCTCTATCCCCAGTTTGTGGGAGAGCCTTGAGGACCGCATCTCAGCCTGCATTTTATTCTCCATGCTAGACAGCAGTTGCTGCTGATGTCCCTGAAAGTCAAGATGTGCTTCCGGGCAACTGGTGTGGAGATGTTCTCGGCCATGCAATGCATTTCCCCGGACATGCAATACATTTCCCCGGAAATCTCATGCAACTTGCCGCCATGCCAGATGGCCGCACGCAACATCTTCTGCTCCCACACTGTCTCTCCAGCATACACACGCCCTTCACATGTACAAGGCTGACGGCGGTGGGATGCCAGGGTCCAGGTCCGCCGCAGTGGGACCCCTGTCCTTCTCCGCAGGTCTGCAACTCTGCATTGGACATAACCTGAATCTGAACCCTACTCATGTCAGGGCGATCTTGCAGCTGTAACCACCCTGGACGTGGGGCTTACCACTGACAGGACCTGTTAAGCCTAGTCCACCTCCTCAGAATCAACGACCCAATCTGGCCTGCCCATTTGGTCTCCCTCCATGTCCCTCAATTTGTCACCCACACTTGGTTCTGCAACCTCACTTGCAGAGTCAGAAGATTCAGAAACATGACAGAGGCTTGTCTGTAACACCTGTGGATGTTCGTGGCATATGACACCACAACCTCCACTGGTGGACTGATGCACGACCACCTCCTCTTCCTTCTCATCCTCTGCATCTGCTGCATGATCACTTGCACATAGAAAACATTTTGAGTCATGAGAACCTTGCCAAGCATGCATATGTGTATTACAATGCATACAGACACAAAATGGACAAAATGGACAGACACGCAAACATATCACATTGTGATTTGGCACACTGTGAGCTGTACATCCCAGATTAATTGCATTTGCCGACATGCACAGTTATGGCCGGGCATATCAGGCAGTGCAACAAGGCATGGTCTGAGTGCGCGAGGGTACATACATACACCCAGACATGAGTGGCAGTGAAACACCTCAGTGGAAGGATGAATGTCTGTGCATCATCAGTGATCTCATGCACAACCTCGACATTTTCATGTGGCAGCATGTGGAAGTGTCACCTGCACATCTGAGGCCACCATTTTCATGCAGGCATATGTGTTGCCATGATATTCCTAACCACAATTGTAACATTGCCCCCCTGCAAGCTACATGGTGGTGACAGTCACATGCCTTGCATACATGTGTGAGGAGACAGTGACATGGAACATACAAAGGCATGCTTGCACAGCCACTGCTCCATTGACACTCCATATGTGTAATGAACTACACAGAGACAACTATTGGCCATCCACATGTTGTCCCATCAGGAATAGACCTTCATGCGTCTATGCTCAGACATTGTTGCTCATTCATGTCCACTGTCCGCAAGGGCAAGGTAATTAAAGAATATATAAGCATGCACATAATTTCATGACACTGCGTGAGTCATGACTGTCTCACCCACTGGACAATACACATGCAAGACACTGTGAATGTGTACAGTCGCCTGTGTGTTGCATGCCATTGCTACATATGCAAGCTGCATGATTTCATGGTCCATGTGGAGGTAGTGACTTCCAGGGGAGTGTAGTTCAAGGCACACAGGAGTGGAGACAGGAAGGTTCAGATCCAGACATCTGACTCTGAGTACAACACTGGTAAAAGAAAACACATGCTCATGTATCTAATAATGGAGTGCACATTGAGAACACCCGGCCCTGAGATCCTCTTGATAAACACACCCTCAATCTGGCCACTCCTCCCCATGTCCAGATCATGCCCTTAATGTAGACAGAGCCGCAACATTGTGGACAACTCATGACTGATGACTCATGCACCAAACCTTTGCTTGCAAAAACCAGTGGTAAATACTGCACATGGGGCATTGTAATTCTGAAGGCCAGCACAAAGCATCAGTTAGCTGACCAAATCTACACATTCGTTCAACATGTAAAACATGAAACACACATGAAAAGGTACAAACAATGTACTTAATGTCCATGGGGGTCATTACAACCCAGGCGCTAATTGCGCCAACTTTACCACCATGGTGTAAACTATGTTTACACCATGGTGGATGGCGGATTTACCGCCCCATTCCAAGGTGAGTGGGGCGGTAAATCCCCATTTCCCATTTTCCCTTCCCCATTCCCAGTTTTGCCCCATAGGGCATAATGGGAGTGGGGAAGGCGCTAATTACGCCACCGTAAATTACGGTGGCGTAATTAGCATCATGGCAGGTTAGCGCCATGGATTTTAACGGCTGCTTTTAGCAGCCGTTAAAATCAGAATGGGCGTTAAGGGTTAACGACGGCGTTAACCCTTAACGCCTGGGTCGTAATGAGGCCCCATGTCTTGTCAATTCACGCATGGAAACTGTTCATGAATATCACTTCACTGCTACATGTGACACATGACCGAGAAGGATCACTGTGGTATCCTTGCCAAAGTACTCCAGTGGATGCATTGGAACATTGTGTACAGGTATCCCCTTGCCAGCAATATACTCCACATCCTCTCAACATGCCAACCACTGTCAGTTGTCTCCTCAATGTGACCTTGCACCTTGATTAAGACCGCAGGTTACATTGTGTCACTATGCAGACCGTAGTCCATGTACAATCAATGCTGTGATAAGTGTGCAGCAATGATTATGGCACTGGCCAAATCACCACCCGGTTTGTCAAAGCCTCCATGTGCTGTGCCAATATGAAACAACACATAAGACTGTTACTGTCTGATGGGTCACATCAGTGCGACCCCAGGTCTACCAGCACTCTGTGAGATTTAACGTGGGCGTGAGCCCCTTGCTGTTTTCCTGGCACAATTCATGAAAAAGGCGGTGTCACTTCACATTGTATGATCTGGCAACAAACTTCACATGACAGTGTCATGTAAAGTGTCAGTCAATGGCAGTCTATAAGTGAGTGGTCGACAGTCATTGATTGAATGTCATGTAAGGGCTGCTGTCAGCTCACACAATGTGAAGTGACACTTTACATTGTGTGTGTTGGCTCTGCACTATATTTCCGGTGGCCCTCTGTGACCGCACAACTGACTATGTTAGGGTGAGTGCTGTTAAAAATGATGCGAACACCAAAACATGTGTCTGTCATGAGTTCACTGATTCACACATCATGAAATTGCAACGCAGACGAATGATAAATGGAATTTAGAGCTGTGTGATCCTTGTTTCAATTACAAAATGCACATTCAGTACACCAAAGCAGACAGGTTGACTCATTGGTGTTATTCATAGAATTACCCTTTCTCATGGGTTATCTTCAGGCAGCACAATAGGAGAGTACCAGGCTGTCCACCTTGGAATGATAATCCTCTAACAGCAAATGACATCTATGTTTGGTCTAATTTCACCTCTTGCGACAAGCAAGGTCATTTCAACATAGTGCCTGGAACACAGGGCAGTGGTCTGTTGGTACTCAGACCCCTGGCAGGCTGGCCACGCCACAGTGTGTCAGTACAGCAGCTTGGAAATGCATTCTGACAAGGCATTCCATAAGAGCAGATGACAGAACAAACAGGCACTTCAGCAGCAACTTCTGTGTTTTGCAACATCATATATCTTTATACTCTATGTACAATGCAAAGAGATGAGCTATATAAATTTAACAATGATTCATTCATTTTGTGGAGGATGTTTATCTGCTTGACACTCCGATGCGGCTTGGAAGTGATTTGTGCCAGCCGGCGGTGGGGGGAGGAGGGGTGTGCACACCATAGGGTCTTGCACTGAGCACAAATTTGGATAGAAAGAACCCTGCATACAAGTACTGGCACAGCTGTGAAGGCCAACAGACATGTGCCACGCATGGAATCCACACAGCCACCTCCCACGGTAGCAGGTATGCATTGCCCAGGGGTGGCTGACAACTGCAGCCAACTATACTGCAACACATATATGGGCAGGTCAACCATTATTGTCCACACATAAGATACACACAGATGCCACTCACCAGATGCGTTCAGATATGCCTCCGACGCCTTGCACATGCTCACTGATAGTGAGTAAACGTGTGGCCTCTTCGAATGGAGTCTGCTGCTCCTCCTCTGCTGGTCCCCCTCTAGTGGCCTGGGCAGAAGCCAGATTGTCACTCAGCATCTGGTTGGTCCTTTGCATGAGGTCATTCATCTGCTTTGGACTTTTTTAGCAGTGCACGTCTCCACACCATGGGCATTGATGAGTTGTGTGACATGCTGCCAGTGCACCATTCTCTGGGATGGAGAATAGGTGCTGCCCGCTGAGGGCTACATCTGAAAATGGTGATCCGTCACATAATCTAAGAGGATCTGAAGCTTCTCATCAGTGAATCGCTTCTTCCTCTGCTGACCCTTCTCCTGTGCCTGATCTTGGGTGGAGCCTCTACCTGCTCTGCATGGCATCCCCTCTTGGACCTAGTGGCCTTTGGTGGTGCTAGTCCACCTCTCAGCCTCCGACCATATCCACCTACGGGTTCCGGGGTCACCTGTTGGCTGAGGCACACCACATCCTCCTGGGGATGGGTAACAAGTGTCTTCACCACGTACCTGTCTTCTCCCTTTCCATTTTGGGGCCTTCCAGCTCATTGTGCAGGCAAAATGAATATATGAAAAGCGCCTCCAAATATGTCTCGCAAAAATATATGAAAGGGAACAGTGTACATGATGGTCTACATAGATGCATTGTCCAGCAAGTTTCCAAGGTACGCATTATGCAGAGGCACCTCAAAAACAATAATTGCATGTATGATACACGGTTAGTTTTAAAACAAGAAAAAAAACCAGTACAATACACAGTGGCACCCCAAAAGCCCCAAATTGCATATGCAACACACCAAAAGCTTCATAAAAAAGAAAAAACGGTACGCAAAACAAAATTGCACCCCAAAACAGACAAAATGCATATATGATACACAGAAAGCCTCACAAAGAACAAAAATACATGCGCGTATACGCATTGGCAACCCCCCAAAAAAAGAACACGTGACGCGTTACTTCAAGTGAATGACTGGTGTAGCACCCCTAAATCAGTATCATCGACTCAATCATCGACTCAACATTGACCACCTTCCAGGTTGCCTCCACCCAGTCCAGTGACCTGCTTCCAGCTGATGTGTCCTTCCGGGATCATGTGCTGCCCCTGCTGGCTTGTGTCACGAGGTGGACTGCATCCATTTGTGATGATGTACATGCTACTCAGAGAGAACTTGTATATCACCACAATGAGATGTGCCACTTTATGACCATGCTGGCGTCAGCACTGCTCTTGGGTGTGCACCCAGGGGCTGTACCGTACATTGGCCCCTCCTTCACTTCCTCCTCTGTGCTCCAGTTATCCTCCAAGGTGCCTTCCAGATCACATTTCTGCATGGCCCCCTGTGCACCAGCCCCTCCATCACTGCCCCGTCTGGTTGCGCCTTAGTCCCTGCCTAATTTGAGAGTCCCTGAGAAGGCAGATGAGGTGGTCACTGTACCTGCCCAGACACCAACACAGTCACAGGCAGTGGAAGGTAAGCAGGCACTTCACGGCAGTTCAAGTGCCGTACACCTCCAGCGACAGTCATCAGGTCAGAGGGCGCACCTCCGGAGCTTATCAGGAGTTTCCACCCCGAGGAGGCAATGGGCACCAGTGAGGCAGTAAGACCAAAGGGGAGCCATGCAAGCATTGTCGTTGCTGTTCCATCAATACCAGAGGCAGCTGGTGGTGGTTAGGCAGCGGGCAGGGGAAGCGGCTGTGATGGTGACCAGTGCTGAGGTGGGGCTGAGGCGGTCAAGGAGGTGGGCTGCCACCCTGAAGGGTACTTGCAGGTCGGCTGAGGAAGCGTAGCAGTAGGTGGTGGCTGCCCTGCAAGCCCTTCAGGCAACAACAGAGGCCTGCATAAGAGAGGAGGGCATAGAATGTGACTCAGCCCTGGTGGAGGCCTTGTCGGAAATTGGGGAGGACTAGCCTGCTACTTACATATATAGTTCATTAGGGTTAGGTTTCTTTTATCATTTGTTTCCATCTACAATTTTACCATTCCCATATTTGTTTTGTATATAGTTATATTTTAATACATATTATGATTCAGTCATTCAACGCTTCCTTCAGTCTATTTGGCTGTGTGCACATTTACATTGTTCATGTTCTTCCAGTGCATTAATTCATTGTCGGTCATGTGGATAAAATTATAATTATAATTGGTCTTTCATAACGTGCGTAATACCAACAAGTGGTTTCTGAGCGTGGAATCGGGATACAAACCTGTGTTGCGCTGCGTTATCTGGCTTCCAAGACAAACACATTGCCCCAGAGCTATGGATTGTGGCTTCTGTGTGTGTGTCATATTGATACTGTGATGTTTGCTGGGGGAGGTGTGTGCATGTGCCTGCCATGTAGAAGTGGGACAATCAGACAGCTCGAGGGGGCACTGGATTATGTTGTGATTCCTATCAGTGTACAGGGACACTGCATGTTTGGCATCAGTGTGTTGGTGTTGTTGGAGTGAAGGATTTTGTTGTGTGTGTAATAGTGTACATACAGGTATGATTGTGGTGATGTGTGAATGTCTCATGATGGTGTTTATAGTCTCTCATTGAGGATGGATTACCATGTGTCCATGTGTATTGCCACATGTTCCACGTGTTCTCGTTGTGTGTTGCATATGATGTCCTCTCTTTTGCCTCTGCACATTTGCTATTGGAGGTGGAGTTTATTGTACGTTGATTTCAGGACTGATGTTTTCGTGTTCCCTTGGCACTTGCTTGAGAATGTTTATGTGCCCACACTTCATTCACTGTTGTGTGTATTTGGCATTGTGGGTGTTGCAGTGAGATGTGGCCTCACTGTGGATGGGTGGGCTGGATACATCATTTGTGCAGTAGAAGGTAGATTGCTATGTCACTACCATGTCATGCTTGCCCAGCCACACACATCTGCAATCACGCACTACCTACTCTCATATCATGCATCACCTCTGCCACTGTAATGCAGCTAAGTCCCATGATTGATGTTTCAGTCTGGCAACACACATATCCTGTCTCTCTGAGTTGCGCACTCTCTGACTGGCTTCCCATCACCCATACATAGGCCTGTTAGGATTTTGCCCCTGATAGGGACTTTACCACTCCTACCTACCGGACAGCTTTTGCACAGTCTGAAATGCACCCAGTTATTCTTTATGATTATCCCCAATCTGTGATTGCTCGTACTTATGTCCTCCAACGGCCTTCAATTGCAGGTGATATACACATGCCACATTGCATTGCACATTGCATTGCATTACCCTGTCAAATGTACACGGTGTGGTCATATTGTAGGTGGTGCAACAGTGTGCTGGCAAGTTAAGGTGCAGCATATTCTGGTCTACCAGGGAGTGATAGAAGATGCCTCAGTCTTGGATTCAACAGCAGCACTCCCAGTTGATCGTGTTGGTGCAGGTTATCTAGCAGGTATTCTTCATGGTGGAGGCCGGCCAGAGGAGTTGAAGCAAGTTGCAGCTCCAAATTGGACTGGTAGGGGGGGGGAGACTGGCAGGGTGCTGTCAGGAGTGATGGACAGAGGTGAGTGGAGATAGTGTGAGTAGGCCAGACTGGCAGGGGGCTGCCTAATGGTTGTGGCAGAGGTCAGTTGCAGTGGTGTCAGGATTTGAGAGGGCTGCCTGGGGGTTGGAGGGGAGGTGAGTGGGGGTAGTGGGTGTTGTCAGGACTTGAGGGGGCTGCCTGAGGGTTGTTACCCAAGTGGGTGAGGTGAGAGGATGGGGCAATAGTAGCAGGGGGCGGTCTAGGGGTTGTGGCAGATGTGAGTGGGGGTAATAGGTGGTGTCAGGACTTGAGAGGGCTGCCTGGGGGCTGTGGCGGAGGTGAACAGGGTTGGCAGATGTCAGCACTTGTAAGGGCTGCCTGGGGGCTGTGGCGGGGGCAAGTGGGGGTAGTGTCAGGACTTGAGGGAGCTGCTATGAATTAGGAGTGTAGACCAGCAGTTTAGGTGCCTTGAAACTAGGGGTAACGGTCCACAGTTTCGGCAGGGTGCTGCCTTGAGTTGCAGGTTTGACAGCACACAGTTTTGACACAGCGCATCCTTTAGTTATGGGTTAACGGTCCGCAGTTTTGACGGGGTGCTGCCTTGAGTTGCGGTGGGATGTAGCGCAATTGGGGGGGCAGCCTTGAGTTATGGGTTAACGGTACGCAGTATTACCAGGGACTTGCCTTGACTTATGGGTTGACCATCCGCAGCTCGGCCAGACTCCTCCAGCTTCTTTCCTTTGCAGTTTTTGAGCAGGTGCAAGTGGATCTAGGTCACCTGGCCTAAGCCCCACCTACCTTCGTAGCCCTTCCTCTTCCTTTCTGCTCTTAACTCTTAGATCCAGGGCATCTGCTGCCTGGGAGTCTGAAGTGAAGGGCAGAAAAGAAAAGGGCAATTCCTGTTTGGACCTGTTTGAACTTGTTCGGAACGAGGGCATGAACCCCTGTTCAGACAACATGTAAGCACACGCCGACATGTGTTTTCTCCCTCTGTCTCCACATGCCTTCCCCACCATCGCCAGGCAATGCCAGCCAACAACAGCAACATTGCCCCTCCTCTAAAACATGGACTCTGCAAAGCAGCAACCTCACCCACATCAGCCTCAAGTCCATCAACACCCCCTAACCGTCCTGTTAAGGATTCCAATCGGGCGTCACACACTGGACCAGGACACTGGTCTTAGCCTGGAATGTGATGCTCAATAGGAATGCTTTTTCTTTAATTTCAACGAATTCAAATTGAGCCGGTACCCGACCGTCTCACACCCCCTTTTACAAATACCCCGGCTCACAATGGACCATGAACCAGGCCGGTTGGTGAAAATACAATATTTTATTTATTTTTAAAATTCACAGAAATCGCACACATTTTAATATTGGGCAGCAATCACCAATGGGGTGATAATGACAATGGAAATGAAAGCAATGCCCTTGGTTAACCTTCTATATATACAAAGAAGCAATGAATAGGAACACTTTTTGAATTAGGATGGATAGCACCCAAGTTAAGGTTTCCCCCTACAATGTTCCCTCAACCCACAAATAATCGAATTCTGAGTGGATAGAAAGAAGCAGCAGGTAGTCAGGGATAAGAGGCAGTAAACAGAATCAACCATCCCTCACAAAATAAGAGTCAAAAACCCTTTGCAAAAGCCTAAAAATGACACTCAGATGTTGGTAAATAATTAATTATATGGGTGTTTAAGTAATGATATGCATATGTTTTATCATAGTACTAGGGATGTTATCTCACTATCAACTGTCAGGCAAAGTATCACAAAAGCATCCAGTTCGCAAAGCAAGTTAAAATTGAAACCCAGTGCAGCCGGATTCACACATTGAAAAGTTGCATTTTTCTAGTTTGCAGTTTTAAATGTAAAAACGTTTTTTTTAAAGAAATGGGTGAAAAAAACTGAATTCAAATGCAGTTTTTTGGCAGGGTATAGATGTATAGCACAGTGAAAATGTAGAAGTGAAAGGATGGGTATAGCTAGTGAATTGAGAGAGATTTGGAAGGTAGAATGAGGTGCGTTTTTAGGAAAATAAAGCAGTTAAAAATGAGAAAATCGGTTTTGAAAGAAAGGCAAATTTTACTTAAACTAAATGATTTAGTCTATAATGTTAAAGAGGGACACAGTAAGATCCAAGGTTGATTCACGGCGCCAACCTTGTCACCCCAGCGTACAACTTTATGTGGAAATTAGTTTGATTACTCAAAATATGACTAAGGAGTTACTCGAGAAGATGAATGAAAGAATTGCGCTAACACTAGAAAACAAGAACAGGGTGCACAGAGAATTCTAACAGCTTTGACAAGTTACAAGGGCATGGATAGGATTGCTTATAGAGTGAAATAAAGACAAAAGTCAAGATGGGGTAGACTATGTGTTATGGGATGTGGGGGATACTCACAGTCCACTTTTAAATCTGTGATTTTGGACAGTCAACCGGTTCTGGTCACAAAAGGTTCTGGTCACCGGATAGCGGACTCTCCCGGCAAAAGAAAGCTGGGCAAAGGTCTGGTCACTGGATAATCAGGACATCCGGATGGCAGGGTTGCAGCGGGCATACACTTAGTGGGCAAGAAGCCGGTCTGGTTTCAGGATGCTTCCAAAAAGAATACCACAGTTTCTCACTTTGGGTATTGGGATTTTTAGTGGGTTTTCAGGATTGAGACCTTGCTGGGATGGTCAGCAATGCTTTGGCCTTGCTGGGATAGGACCAGCTATGCTTTGGCTTTGCAGTGGGATCTGGAGTCTGGCAAGATGAAGGTAGAAGATCAGGAGCGCAGGTGCAGGAAACTTAGGAAAGAGTCTGTCTAGAGTTCTGACAGGGACCCTTTTTATAGAGCATGGTGACATCATCGAATTATATGGCAGCGCAGGCTTATCTAAGCATGCTTCTAAACAAGGTCAGGGGTAATGGTTGATTCCTTGCTCTCAACTGTTTGGGTTTCAAGGGCATGATGTCAGATTTATGCTGTGAGTTTTACAATGTCCAGAACCTCCCACAGTTACTTTAGCAAAAATCCAGTTTTACGATAAAAGGCACATTTGTACAGTTGGGGCATCTTGACAAATTACATAAATAGGTTACATATTTCCTGCAGAACACGCCAGTCCAACTCTACAATTTGTAAAACATTGTTTCACCCTTCTATTCATTTTTAGTCATTTTTCATGTGAAATATTTGGCCTAACATTCTATAACTTTACACGTGTGTGTGGATTATCATTAGGCATGTCAGTATTAAATCTTACATTGGCATCATGTACACTTTCTGTATAATACCCAATTCTCTGCCATATTTGTTCCCTATATGATAGTGAAGGCAACAACATCTTAAATTATAAACTACAAAATTACATTCACCCTGCTAATTTTTTACATTTGTGTGAATTCCTGTTGCAAAGATAAAAGTCTTAAAAGTTTATTAATAACATAGACTTTGGAGGCAAATGTTCAGTATTGTTCCCCATATATGGGCATAGCTTCCAAGGCTGCTCTTGAGTTGGCTTGGAAACTCCCAGCAGAAGTCGCGGGGAGGTGTGATTTTCTTTTTCACATACTCGTGTCCCAGAATTTCTATTGTAAGAGGGCTCAGCCCAGACCCAAGTCTGCCAAGGTAGCAATTATCACTTGTGTGATCTAGGATCCTCTGTGAGGGGCCTTCTGTTGCTAGCATTCCCCAAGCAGAAACATTTTTGGGTGGTTTACACCTTGTAGCCACTGCCTTATAATTCCTTATTTTATTTCTTTTTGTTATAAATCAGAATAAAGCCTGCTGAATAAGATCTCTCATATATCTTTCACAGCAAAAACCCCTTCACATTGCTAGATAAGGGCAGGGTCTTATCCAACATACACTTTTAAACAACTCACAAGCTTATCAGGATAAAAAAATTGGAGCAACAGAGACATATCTGTGTAAAGCACCGAACCCAAAAATACACACAGCAATTCTACGTCTGCGCCTGAACCTTTGGCCGACGAGGGACATACTAGCACAGCGCAAGCAACTTCGTCAAGAGGATAATTATTGCCGATTTTGTAATAACCTTTGTGTCAAAGAAACGCTCGAACATCTTGTAATGAAATGTAGTGCATTGCTTAAACTGAGAGAAGTGTACTTTGCAAAACACATGATTGATATGACGTATGTACTACCAGAACATAGATGGTCAAAGATACTAACCACACAAAATATGAGTTTATATATAGCCACTACTAGTTTTCTCAATGTGTTAGATCTAGGAGGGCTGATTAGCATATTGACCTCATAGGATGCAATATCAATAAGTGCTAAGTATGCTCTATGTAACTGGTAATAACAACCTCTGGTGATAATGCCCTGTTGAGAAGCAAAACCTATGACCAAAGTCATAACTTTGAAATAAGAAATGCAAAGTTGAAACTATGCCATGTATGAATTTGAAAAATTTGAACAAACGATCAGTTGATTTTATTGTAATCTTTTCCTTTTTTACAGTTTACAATTTCTAATTTTACTTTTTCTTATTTTCCTTCTCTTTTTCTATTTTGTTATATGCCTTCTTATGCGTTGCTTATGTATCTATGTATGTATTCTCTTAAAAGTTTTTATGTTCTTTTGGCTATTATATGCACTTTTAAACAAATTTAGTATTAATTGAAAAGTTGAGCAATCAGCTAAATCAAGAAAAAAGTATTTTTCTTTATTTGCAAAGTACATTTAAACATGTAGTGATGCTGTCCTTTTTTTTGCAAATTCGGTTTGTCTCTTCCCTCTGCTTTTCCACATTATTTTGTAGCCATAAGGCAGAAATGTGTTTGAAACAGAGATGCACTGAAATTGACATGGGCCTATAGAGCTAGAAATTCTTTTAAAGCAGTGATTTTTGACATTTTGTAGCAAAAGTCAAGTGTTTTTTCTGTGTAGCTGAAGTAAAGCTTTTGTTGATTTTCCCAGATGTGGCTGACACAGCCTGTCATTCAGGGATACTGCTCTTTTCTGATGGAGCTTTGCAAGGCCTTATTAATAAAAGTAGTTTGATGCAAAACAGATGAAAATAGCATCAGAGCAGCATCCTTTTCAATGTATAATATTCCCTTTTTCAATGGCAACTTTGGCCTTACAGCAAAGCAGCACTGCTATTTCACTCCCCTTATTTTGTACATGTAAGCAACACACTGACAGCCTTTTTCAGTGTGCCCCCTTGTTCCATCCTGCCCAAATATGTGCTTGGCAAGATGGTGCAGCCATCTTTTTGTAGTTGCAAAATGCAGTTTTGGTGTGAGGCAGTGGTGCTCAAAGGAGCCAGTGCAGCCATTCTGCTGTTTCTGCTGAAATGCAGCTTTGTTATGGATGGGAGTACTACTGAGTGGGTCAAAGTAGCCCACAGTCCAATACATGGAAGTTGATGCTTGTAACCGTGCAGCACACATCGCCAAGCTCATCACCACACATGACCTTGACACCATCTTCATCATCAAGACCTGGCTGACACCCACCTCCACCCACATCCTAAATGTCCTGTCCCAGACGGCTACAGGATCTAACACAGAGACCAGCCAAACAAGACAGGAGGAGGCATTGCAGTCAGACACATGACCTTGTGGCCCTGCACCATACTTGACATCAACAACATTGGCTCCTTTGAAGTCCTCTCCTGCCACTTCCTGCTCTCCCAATGGACACAGTCACCTTCCATCTCATCTACAAACCACCCAAACCCAACAGCCTTTATCAGAGGCTTCACAGACCTGGTCACAACCACGTCCTTCATGCATGCAAACAACATCTTCTGAGGCAACAAGGCCACCAAACCGATGATGGAAGCTCGCCTCAGCCTTCTTGACACCCTCAGCCTCATACAACACACGAAAGACCCAACATACGAGAAAGGTAACATCCTCAATCTAATCATCACCGCACTGT
Source organism: Ambystoma mexicanum (assembly GCF_040938575.1). NCBI lineage: Eukaryota > Metazoa > Chordata > Amphibia > Caudata > Ambystomatidae > Ambystoma > Ambystoma mexicanum. Next base: position 526,179,459 of record NC_090927.1, read on the forward strand.
CTTCAATACACTACAGCTCTCCACTCCCACTTGACTGGTCTGTCCACCTAGTTGTGCCTTTCAACATCCTGCACACCACCCCAGTCAAGCACTCCCAGCAGAAACCCAGCAGAAAAACCTTCAGGTCCTTCAAGAACTTCCTAGTGGAAGCCCTCACAGAAGACCTTGCTAACCTACATCTTACACAGCTTACACAGACAGAACACCCCCTACCGAACAGAGACTCTCTTCTGGAAGCACTCAATGCCACCCTCTCAGCCTCCATCTACCAACACATGCCTCTGAAATAACACACCTGCAAACCAGAACCATCAGCACCCTGGTACACGCAAGAACTCAACCTCAACAAAAGAGTCATTAGGAAACAACAGAAACTTGGTGCCTCTCCGGAACTGCATCCAACCTGATGCTCCTCAAGGATCTCAGAGCAAACCATTGAGAACTAATAAACATAGCCAATTCCTCCTACTATCAGAATACCATAGCAGAAGCTGGCAACAATCGCTGGCGACCCTCTTCAAAGCGGTCAAGCAGTGCATCAACCCACTACCCAACCCTGCCAAACCACACTCTATCAAAATATCCACTGCCATCAACACCTTCTTCATCGACAAAATGAGCAAGATTCACCAGCACAGAGAGGCCCGCTCTACATCCAAAAACCCACCTCACTACCCTCCTCGCGAAATCTCCACACCCTGGAGAACATTCAAGACACTCTTGACAGAGGACCTGGTGGAAACCCTGGCTGCCCTGAAAGCCACATTGTAAACAGATGACATCCTCCCAGCATCCATCCTCAAGACCCCGCCCAAAGAAGCTCTCCTTCCCTAACCGGAGAACATCAACACCTCCCTGAATCAAGGCACTTTCCGATTGACCATGAAAACAGGAAAAATCCTCCCTCTACTAAATAAACCCACTTTGGATGCCAACAACCTAGGTAACTATCACCCCATCACCCATCTTCCCTTACTAGGTAAGATCATTGAGAAAGCAGTAGCCACACAACTGCAGCAACACATCGACACCAACAATCTCCTCCAAACCTACCAGACTGGATTCAGACCCAGTTACAGCATGGAGATAGCGACCAAGCGGGTGCCTCCTGGTTCTACTCGACCTCTCGGACGCTTTCAACACAGTAGACCACCAGGCACTTACAGACACCCTACAATGGTGCATGGGGATCAGCAACCTTGTCCTACGCTGGTTCAAATCATACCTGACCAAACATAAGTAGTTTGTTCAGATGGACTCCTCTAAATTGGCAATGCTACCTGTCACTTGTGGAGTAAAGCATGGTCCCATCCACTCCTCAGTGATTTTCAAGCTATACGTGGAGCCGCTGGGAACCCTCCCAGCCACGCACAACATCTGTTTCCACCAAAGGCTACCCTATGAATTACACTATTTCATTATACTTACTTACGAGAGTCTGTTACCCACACGAGAGAAACATAGGACATTATGGCATAAATTATGTTAATTTCCTGAACAATTACCTGAACAAGTTCCATGTCAGGAGTATATATATCCCAGCATATCCTATATTAAAAGTTCAGGTTAGCACACTATTCACCTATAACAATAGCATGTGAGATAACAATGATTGGTCTCAAAGAGTGACAATTGTATTTTTTATGTGTTTTTATCGTTGTAGATAATGTGGTCCACAGGGGTTTCCACATATTCTGTTATGTATTGAATAATTTCTGTGTCCTGAAGATGGCCCAATAAATGAATCACGCAAGCATGTGGGAGAAGGTGCATCGTGAGGAAAGGGCCGAAACAGGTGTCGGTCAAGAACAAGACCTGTTTTGTAGAGTCTTTGTTTATCCCACTCATAATCAATAGCACTTGAATTTAGAAGAAAAGAGTTGATCCGTACTAGTGTCTATATTTTTGTATGAACACTTAGGCCAGATCAAGCCTGGTAATACTTGTAATATAGTAAATCATTAGTGTGCATTTCATGTGCTATGATGTACAAAAACTCGTCACCCAGTACTAACCCCCAGTCACATATTGAGGAATGTATATTATTTTTGTAAAGGATTAAGATGATGAATATATGTTTTTTATAAAATTTGTAAAAAGAGTAAATTAAGTTTATTCATATTATTGTCATTCTTTTGCTTGATGTTTACAGTTTCAGTAAGCTCTAAAATGGGTATCAGTCTGAACACATGTTATGTGTCGAGTGCTATGGCAGGGTTAACCACCTTCTTAATATTTTCTCTCCTACTATTAGAAAATAAAATCAGAATCCAACAACAAAAGAAGAGCCCTCTTCAAAGCGGAGAAGCACTGCATCAACCTGCCGCCCAAACCTGCCAAACCACACTCCATCGAAAAATCCACTGCCATCAATACCTTCATCCACAAAATCAGCACGATTTGGCAGCACATAGACTCCACCTCTGCATCCACAGACCCACCTCATGTCCTTCTTCATGAAATCACCACGCCCTGGGCAACATTCAAGACACTCTCTACAGAGGACCTGGTAGAAACCCTGGCTTCCCTCAACATCACATTGTATACAAATGACATTGTCCCAGCGTCCATCCTCAAGATCCCCGCCGCAAAAGCTCTCCTTCTCTACCTGGAGATCATCAACATCTCCCTAACTCAAGGCACATACCCATTGACCCTAACAACAGGAAAAATCCTCCTTCTACTAAAGAAACCCACTGTGTATCCCAACACCCTAGGTAACTATCACCTCATCACCCATCTTCCCATCCTAGGTAAGGTCATCGAGAAAGCGGTAGCCACACAACTGAAGCAACACATCAACACCAACAATCTCCTCCAAACATACCAATCTGGGTTCAGTCCCAAATGCAGCATGGAAACGGTAACCATACAGGTGGTCGTCGATGCCCTCAACATCCTTGACGATGGCCACCCTTGCCACCTAGCTCTACTTGAGCTATCGACACAGTGGACCACCAGGCACTCCCCGACACCCTACATCAGCTCATTGGGGAACAGCGATTTTGCCTATGCTGGTTGATTTCCTACCGCACCAACCGCCATCAGTTTGTTCAGACGGAATGCTCTCGATCACCAATGCTACCAGTCATCTTTAGAGTCCAGCAGTGTTCCATCCTCTCCCCAGTGATCTTCAATCACTGGGAGCCGTCCTAGCCACACACACCATCCACCAATATGTAGACGACACACAGCTATACCTCAATATCAACTTCATCAAGAGCATCCACAGGCTCAAAACCTGCCTCTTGCTGATCCAGTCTTGGATGTCCAGTGCATATAGTTGAATCTCAACCCCTCCAAGATCGAATTTCTACTCCTCACCACCAACACCAAACACCCCAACATACAGACCTGGCTATAACCTTGAGGGCTTCACACCCAAGCTCGCCTCCTGTGCCAAGTCCCTTGGGTTCCACATCGACAAACACCTCTCCTTCAGGACATAAAAAGCTAAGAAAAATCAGAGACAGCCTGATATCAGCTCTCGCTCCTGTGGAAAGTCAAGCCCCCTCAGCTTTATATACACCATTCAAGCACTGGTCCTATCCCACCTGGATGTGGGCAATGCCCTCCTCAAAGGCCTCCCGTCATCCACCCTTTTGTCCATGAGAAGTGTCCAATATTCAGTCCCAGGCCTCATCAAGAGTCTACGCAAATATGACCACATCACCCTGGCCCCCATCGACGTTCACTGGCTCCCACTGCACGCTTGAATCACCTTCAAGTTGTGCTGCATCATATATAAAGCAGTAACACTGAAGACATCCAGCTAGCATGCAGAGAACCTGAGCATCTACCGTGGACAGCGCACCACCAAAAGCCAGGACACGTGCAGACTTGAAATCCGATGCTGCAAAAAGAAAAGTATCAGAAAACAAGCCTTCCCTGCCTACGCCCTTAGACTATGGACCCTCCTCCTACAATTCAGAAAAGTACTCAAGACCCACCTCTTCAAGGAGTCTGTTCTCCTCAACAGCTAGTTCATCAAGTCACCGCTGCGCCAAGTGACTCGCTAGACGCTGTCTGCCCAACTACTCCCCAACACCCGGTACATCTGTACCACTCCTCTGTGCCCCTCTGTATCCTATCCTGCTGTATATCTGTTCTGTTATTACCTCTGAAAAGTGCTCTGTTATGCATCTGTACAGTAATGCTTTCTATTGTGCATCTGTATTGTATGCCTCTGTATTGAGCTCCGTTGCTTCTAGAAGCTAATTCTGTTGTCAATAAATACCATAATAATAATAATAATAATAATAATAATAATAATAATAATAATAATAATAATACAAGAGATGGTGATGACATTGGAAAAAGTCAATGTCATGAACAGGGTTTTCACATACCCAGTACATACCCAGCAACTGGTGGCCGCATCGATTCACGTGAATTGCAAGGAAGTATGAAGGACATTTTTTTGCTCTTGTATCAAAGCCCTGTGATGGTTGATAGGAAGTGCTGAAGAAACCTACAGATTAGTTCAGTCATTTTTGCATCCCACCTGGCCTCTGTGATAAATGTTGGGAGAAGTGAGATAAACAAAGCTGTTATGGAATTCTGCCCTGCCCCTAAATTGAAAGTGCACCGTATTTTACCCATGCCCTGTATTTTCACAGGAGCAACCCTAGGTTCTGTCCTTGGTTATGAAACTCAGGAAAGTCTGCAATGAGTTAGTAAAAATATAAGTGGTAATTACTGTATGGACAACAGACTGGGCTTCCAGGATGAGTTACTATTCCCAGGACCTTTCTAGGCTCTATACAGTCAGAATTCCCACCAGGGGCAAAGTCCTCATTTCTACTGGACAGAGGATGCACTCACGAATAGATCTACGCACACTTGACTCCTAATTCAGGCATCACAGCTGGTAAGGGAAAGACATGGAGGCCAAGGTGATTAAGCAGGACTATGGGAAACTGTCAATGTCTTCCTTTTCAACAATTGCTCAGAGAACATTTTTGTCAAAAGCGGGGGACCATGTTGCCCACATTATTAATAAGCCTTACAGCATTGTTGAGCCTGAAGAGATTCCAGTGCAAGACAGAACCTATAGGGTCCAGTTCTACATACCTCACTGAAGAAGACACTGAGTTGGACCTTAACCCCATTCTCAAACCAATTATTGCTTCCGGGTATCCTGAGAGGCACATCTTTAAAGAAGAGTTTGGCCTGGGCCAATATTATGACCACCCTTGTTTTAGGTCAGGCTTCAAAAGCATTACATCTTTTGAGGAAGGGTATACCAGAACAGTTCCTTACTTTGTAGAGAAAATTAGGCTTCACTATCAAGCTAATAATAACAGACAGACCTGCCATCAAATGCTTGTCACTACCAAGTTGTGAAGGACAATGTTGGACTTGGTCCACTCCCACTTATCAACAAGCTAGAAGGAGATTACAAAATCTCAAGAGCATGCCCATAGCAAGTTTTCACACCTGACATACACCAAGATATCCAAATGTCCACACAATATGCCAAGTGTGACAAAAGACATTTGGCTATGTTGCAGGAAAGGATGCCATCCAGCTCTTACTCGTCATTGAAGAACCCTTCTCCCAAATTGTCATTGAAGTGATGGGACCCTTCAACTTGTATAGCTCAGGAAACTTGTAAATCCCAGTCATCATTGAATATACCACTCAATATCTGGAAGCCTGTCTCAAGATGAAGTAATATCACTGTGACAGATTGCCATTTGCCAAGGGTGTTGAAGTCCTGTTTTTTATTTTAATTAATTAAATAAATACAATGATGCAACTAATTTCATCTCTGTAAGGGTAATACGCTCCATGCCAACATCATAATGTACACCAGTGCACTGCTGCAACAGTAGCCTGATATTCAGCACCTGCCTACAGTAGCACAGAGCAGCTTCAGGTCACAGGTGCCTACTTGGCAGCTAAAGTGACAGCCAAAGGGTGGCATTTAGGATATGCACCCTGTTCCAAAATATCATGATTATGAGTAGCATACAGCTCTAAATATAAGCCGAGCCTGAGATAGGACATGGTGCATGGCACTGCTCATAATCATTGCAGCCACATTCAATTTGATATCACACGTGTCAACTCTTCCAAGCCAGCTCAGCTGTAGAATGTGATATGTATTCTGGATAGACAGGCTGGTCCTGCAAAGTAACAGGACAGGAACCTCAATAGGAAGCTGTCCTGTGCCCAGGAATCCAAGGAGCACAAACATTCAAAAGGCTTAGCCCCAAACCAGGGTGCTGCATACCAAAGGGGCCTTTGATCGTATTGAGAAAGGAAGGGAAGGGGTTAGTATAGACAGGGAGAGCTCTGTAGAGCTGGGGAAAGGTTCACTTCTTTCAAGAACAGGGATTGAACTGCGATGAACTAAGGGTATTTGTCCCTTCTCCCTAGGGGGAGGCTCCCCCTTTGAGGCTAGGATGGTGAGCCCACTCCGCCCACTCCGCAAAACCCTTGCTAGGGGTCTGCAGGACCTCACTGGGAGAGACTCCCCCTTTGGAGACAACAACTCCCATTCCTGTAAGGAACTCTGTAGACCATCCACCATAGTAGCATATATGGCACTATCAGATGTAAAGAACATTATTTATTTATTTATTTATTTATTTATTTATTTATTGTATTTGTTGACAGCGCCCAAACCCATGAATATCGCGGCGCTGATACATGAGTAAGCAGAAAAACATAAAATAAGGTGCATAAGCATGATAGTAAATGCTGTGGAATAGTCAAGTAGTGGGGATACCCCAAATAAGGTACATTAGCATGATAGTAAAAGCTGCAGAATAGTCAGGTAGTGGGGAAACTCCAAATAAGGAACATAAGGATGATAGTAAATGCTGCAGAATAGTCAGGTAGTGGGGATACCCTAATTTTAGGTTAGTCACATTTGTTGACCAGTCAAGTTTTTAGCAGTTTTCCGAAGATGAGGTAGGATGGCTGCTCTTGGATGTGGAGAGGTAGAGCATTCCACAGGGTGGGGCAATGACCATGAGGCAAGTGCCTCTTGCTCTTTTTCTTGAAAATCTGGGGGTGGCTAGTGATGGAGTAGATGATGACTGTAGGCAGGGGAGTGTGGTTGTTTTGGAGATGAGTTGGGTGAGAAAGGAGGGTGCCGTGTGTGGATGCATCTGTGTGTTATGGAGGGAATCTTGAAATCAATCCATGCTTTGATAGGCAACCAGTGAGCTTTACATCTGGAATCAGATATGTGGTCCGAGCGCTTGAGGCCCCAGACAGCCCAAGGGCATTGTTTTGGATCAGTTGAAGTTTGACCACATTTTTGGAGGAGGTGCCTGCAAGGATGGTATTGCAGTAGTCCAGTTCGCTGCCTATAATTGCTGTGGCGAGGGTGAGGCAATTGGTGGTGGAAAGGAATTTTCTGCTGAGGTTGATGAGTCTGTTGGAGTAGGCTGTTGAGGAGGTGAGGGCCTTGACGTGTTTATGCATAGAGAGTTCTGCATCTAGGTGAACACCAAGTGGTTTCACATGGCTTGAGACGCTGGTGGGGTTTCCGTCAATGCAGAAGGATGCAAAGGCGGGGTCTAACCATTTAAGACGGTACAGGGAGCCTAGTATGAGGAGTTCGGTTTTGTCATCAATCAGGCTGAGATGGTGTTCCACCATCCAAGCCTGGATGATGCTATAGACTTAATTTATGTTTGCGGAGTCAGTGGCGTGGCTACTAGTTAGTGTTAGCAGAATTTGGGTGTCGTCTGCAAAGTTTGTATAGAGGATCCCAAGGTTGTCGAAATGGTCAAAGATGGGCTTTGTGTACATGTTGTACAGGGTGGGTGAAATGCAGGAACCCTGTGCGACAACATAGGGTAGAAGTAATGGGTCGGCAGCTAACAAGTCTGCAAAGGCCCTTGAGGTTCACTGGCAGAAAAAAAACTTTGATTCAGCTGTTAGCGTCTTTAGAGAAGTTAAATTTGGTGACGAGATGTTAACAGAGAATGTCATGGTCAACAAGATTGAAGGGTACAGAGAGGTTAAGGATGAGGAGATTGGCTAGTTGGCCCGCATCGCAGATGCTGTGGAGATGGTTTTAAGATCGAGGAGGGCAGCCTCTGTTCTGTGGCTGGATTCGAAGCTGGGTTGGTGGGTGCCCAATAGGTGGTTGGACTCAAGGTATGCTTGGAGTTGGACGTATGCAGAGCGGTCTAGGATTTTGAGTACGTAAGGAACGGTAGTAATGGGGCAGTAGTTGGTTGGGAGGGTGGGATTGAGGGTGGGTTTTTTGATGAGGGTGTGACCCAGGCTTCCTTGATAGAGGCTGGGATGGAGCTTGTTTGGAAGGAGGCATTAATGAAGTTAGAGATGATCGGTGCCACATACTCGGCACACATTTTGATGATGTGGGCGGGGCAGAGGTCGCTCTTGCAGTTAGAGGGTTTAAGGTGTTGGATGATGTGGAGGACATCTGAGGGGGAGGCAGGGGAGAACTGGAATAGGGGGAGCAGGGGGTGAGGATTCTTGGGGGATGCAGAGGGGGTGACTTTAGCAGTAAGCATTGTTTTCTTAAGAATATATTTGTTTCATAGTTTGGTTGTTTTGTCAGATAGGGCTGTCTGGACGGGGTGCACCAGGCTTTGTCCTTGGGAAAGTTGGTGATAGGGGGTGCAGGGTCTTCGAGAATTTTGAAGAGCTCTTTAGTGTTTGAGCTGGCCTCGTTAATTCTTAAATTATAGAAAGACTATTTGGTGGAGATGACGGCAGATTTTAATGTTTTTGGTTGCAGTGTGAAAGGCTACTTAGTTGTTGGTAGAGGGGCTTTTTTTTCCAGAGGTGTTCTAGGGCCCGTTTATGTTTGCGTAGGGAGATAAGTTCATCAGAGAACCAATTGTGGGTGCATGGTTTCTTTTGGATAGTAGTTTTGAGAGGTGCGGGAGAGTCAAGTGTGTGGAGTATCAGGGCGTTGTACGCAGTGAGGATGGATTCAGTGTCGTTTTGGGCAGCAAAGGTGGCGAGAAAGGAAGAGACGGTAGGTTCATGCAACTCAGTGGTGAGTTTGCGTTGTGTTGGGAGGTAATGGGGAGGCTAAGGGTTGTTGAGGGCATTGGAGTGTTTCAGAGGTAGGAGGAAGAGGATCAGGGAGTGTTCAGTCCAAGGCACAGGGTCAATGGCTGTGACTGAGATGGGCAGTTTAAGGTGTAAAACTCAGTCCGAGGTCCATCCCTTGTTATGGGTGGGAGAGCTAATTGCTTGAGTAAGGTTCATCTCATGTAGAGAGATAAGTGGAGCGAGTAGGAGGGGGATGTCTGTGTCTGGGGAGGTAGTATGGCCAGGTTGACAATAGAGGAGGAGGAGGTTGATGATAGTTTGTGGATGAGTTTCTAGTTTGGCAAGGAGAAGTTTGTAGCCAGAGAGAGTTTCAAAGGGGGAAGACCTGATGGGAATCGAGGCTTTGACAATGATAGCGACTCCACCGCCAGGTTGGGTTGTTCTATCGGATCTCAACAAAGTGTACCCAGGGGTGATGGCTAGGAAGAGAGATGGTCCTGCAGCTTTGTGAAGCCAAGTTTCAGTGGCGAGTATGTCAAGGTCATGTTCAAGTAGAAGATCGAAGATGTCTTGCGTGTTTGCGCAGAGTGAGCATGCATTGATGAGGGCACACAATAGGGTCTGTGTTTGAGGGGTTGAGGGAGGGGGCTTAGTGTGTAGTGGTTCATTTCGGGAGGTAGAAGGGTGTGGGGGTGAGTGCTGTGTAAGGGGTGATGGTGGGGGACTTGTGCGAGTGCCTAGACGTTCACATCTGTCAGGGCTAAAACATTGTGTGTTGGTGCTAATGGGGATCCGTGAGCGAAGACGCTGGTGTTTTGGAAGGGCTATGCAGTTTGTCATTGTGTGGGTGGCAGGAGGGCGTGAGTGGTGTAGCTTGGCCGATGCGGAGGAGATGAGGAAGGAGCAACATGGAGAGTAGTGATGGCTTTTCAAGCATGATTTGGAGCTTTGGGAGTCATGTGCCAGAGAATTTTGGCATGTGGGCAATGTGAGCAGCAGAGGGAGAAGAAGTGGTAGGAAGGTGGCGGGTGTGGGAATGGGGAAGATGCTGTAGTTGGATAGTGTGACGTCTGCAGGAAGTTGAGTTAAGCAGCGGAGGTGGTGTTGGTAGATCGAGTCCAGATGGTGGATTCTTTGCATACAGAGGGTAGAGCATAACTGCTGTGCGTAGCTTGTGCTGGAGCTGGAGCAGAACAATTGCTCTGAGCAGGAATGGCTGAATGATAGGAGGGAGGGAGCATGACCAGTGCTGGGCTTTGGGGCTGCAGTGAAGGTAGCGTATGTGCGCTTGTTGGGCATTCTGGGGGTTGTAGTGAAGGAAGCGCATGTGCACTTGCTGGGAATTCACAAGGTTGTAGTAAGGATAGCGCATGTGCGCTTGCTGGGCGCTCTGGGAGTTATTGTGAGGATAGCACATGTGCACTTGTTCGGTAGTCTGGGGGTTGTAGAGATGGTAGCGCAGTATGTGAGCAGCAGATGCTGTTTGCATGCGTTCTCAAGGAGGCAGTGAGATTGCATGTGGCTAATGCTTTTATGGGGTGAGCAGCGTGGAGGCCATATGTGGGTATGGTCGTGCTGGGTAGTGAGGACACAGGTTCTCCGAAGAACATTATAAGTTCCAGATATTTGACTGAAGACAAATCTAAAATACATCATTATGTACAAAGAAAAGGATCTGTATCTTTAAGGAAAGACGTACATATAACTGAGACAAGTAGACTGAAGGTGGGGAGAACGCTGAGCAGAGGCCGTCGATCAGCGCTGAAGCCACCCAGCTGGGGAGTCAATGAGACGCCCTGTTACCCACACCAATAGTTGGTCACAATGAGAGAGCTGACCGAGGGTGGGACAACGACAACATTGAGAAGCACGAGATCCAAAGTGGAGGAAGAGAACCCAAGTGAGCGCCAAGCCTGATGGCGTTCCACTGCAGATACAGAGGTAACAGGGAGAACAGGAGAACCGGGAAGCCGCCGGGGCATCGTTATAGAATGGAAGAAACTCATCCTAGTGAAATTAACAAGATACTGTAACTATGTTAATCTCGAAAGACAATAAGGAATAAGCCTGAAAGAGAAGTCATTGAGAGTTGGCCACAAATACCCGGGGAAGAAGGGCACGTACCCGATGGTTTAAAAGTAAGGCGTGGAGCAAACAAGAGAGAGAATTCTACAACTATGAATGTGAAGTGAAATCAACTAAACTAGATAAGAGTAGAGATAGTCCAACTGAGGATGTTCAGGAGAGGGGGAAGGTCAAGTCACAAGAAAATATACGCAACTCAAGAAGGCCTGGTTTACAAGAGTTGAGAAAGGCATACAATCATAGATCAAAGTATGACAAAGAGTGCTAAAAAGCAGTGTAAAAAACTGTCCCTAAAGAGGGGATAAAATCCAAGTGTATTGTGATAGAGTTACATAAACCTATTAAGAAGGTGGCAAGAGACTATTTAAATATATTTATTTATTTAACATTTATAACACACGCCAAACCCATAGGTATCTGGTTGCTGGAAAGCAGGTAATACACATTACAGGGTTACCACAGGCAACCATAAAAAATAATGGTTTGGCATAAATAATATTACACATATTTACAGACATAAGATATTTACATATACATTTTTTTTCATGTGTACATAATTGGTAATATTTACATGTGCAACCTTATTAACATAATAATAAGCAAATGATATAGCGCAGATATATTCACATATTCACATATCATACTAAAGAGAACTTGGGGTAAAGAAGAGAATTAGCAATGAGAAGCTACCAGGAAAGGGGAGATATTCTACTGATCTAATTTAAGTTAGAACTAGTTGTGGACCATGGACATATTCCTTTGGGACTTCCTGATGACTGACAAGCACCTTTAGTTATTTACATAGACAGGGATACCCCTCTAGTAACAGGGAAAGATAGGCCTTATCCTCAAATTTTTAATAAACTCCAGTACACATGTCCCTCAAGTGTATGCTGTCTTCTTCTGACACTCCACAACTCCTAAAGCAGGCTAGCTTTAGTCCAATCACTTGTGGGCGTTCGCCTTTAAAAGAAGGGGGTCGCACAACTTCTTTGAATAATCTTTCGGACTCTAACCCTTCAAAATGATTTCATCGGACCTCTGTTGGGAGTTGATCTGTCAAAGTCCTCACCATTGAGGTGAAGACTGAGTTTCCAGGGCAGAGTTGAGCACTTTCCCCTATCCATCCCCAGGGATAATTGGGGATGATCTGCTGCAGGGACAAGACCAGCCTGTCTGTGAGCCACAATGATCCCAGGACCTCACTATGCTGTAGGATACCTGCAGTTGTGGACCATCCTCCCTAGTGCTTGGGAGAATGAGAACAAGAACCTATCCTTGAGCTTATGGATTGGGACTCACAGCAACCAGTGGAACAAGCAAGCCTGGAATCCTGTGTTCTCTAGTTGAACCGTGATTCAAGCCTGATTCAATTTCTTGGAACCTACAGAACCGTCCGGAGCTCTACGATCTTGAACCGTTTTTCTGTGTGCTCGAACAAGGTCGCTGCCATACCATGCAAGTTGAGTGTGTCCTTACCTTAGCTCAAACTCTTTGTTGTAGCTTCAGCCTTTGAACTTCTGTTGAACCACCAGCACCCTCACTGCCAATTTTCAGTCTGGCCGACTCCTTCAAACAGCAATCTTCGAACAATGTCTCAAACCGCTCTAACCTATCTGGACAACCAGTCACCAGCATACTTGATGTCTCAAGGATGGTCAATCCTGCACTGGTGGCACTCACAATGTGCATCGCTTCAAGCACCATTATGAATCACAAGGTATTTCTGCCTCAACCCAGCACGACACCTGCTTGCCACCAGTACCCACACAATTCTTGGCCTCAAACATTGCAACCCGATGTGCTTGCACTGATCAAACACTGATCAAACCACGTACACGCCCCCTTGTACCTCACTGAGCCCATCACCTGCCCAGCTCAAATGAACTGATCCTTGCCGTCTCTCGCCTCGAACCACTGGGACGTCACTCACTGACATCCTCCCTGCTGTTACCAAACAATTCAATACTGCTGAACTGCACCCTGGAAGATTAAGGTCATTGATTCAAAACCATACTGGATCGCGATGCATACTACTAGAGAGTCACTCATTGATCCCAACCTGCATATACAGCTGTTCCGAACCGGTTCGACTTTGAACCGACCATGGTACCCATTCCGAGCTGCATCGCTCGAGTGAACTCCTGAGCTCCTGTATTCTACCCAGCTTGACACCTGCTCTACGATTGGTCAACTACAATGCACTGTCCTCGAACTTGATTCAATCCACTTGTGCAACAGCTTGAACCCTGGTTTAATGCTGTTGTACTGTCAAGAACTACAAAAAGGTCCTATTGACTATTAGCTGCCCCTTTGCTCCAGTTCTGGACCCTAGAGAGCGGCTAGGTTATTAATTCCTTTTTTGCATTCAAGAAACATATCCTTATATTGTGGTTTTTACTTGCATTACACCCCTCATCTATTACTCAGAGTGGTGCATTGTGCTATACTTGCTTATTCTCCTTTCTTTCCTCATGGGTGGGTTTTGTGTAGTGTTTGTCTATTTAGTTATTTTTCATATGGTGGGTTTTATTAAAGTATATCTATTTTTATAGAACCTTGATTAGACATTCCCTTTGTTTTGGGCTATAATGCTTTGCTGTAAGCTCCTTCATCTTTTGTTGTAAAATGGGCCGAGGGCAGGCTAAACTCTCAAGAGGTGTGAGAATGTGAAACAGTAGTAACCCAAACAGCAAAAGTACAAAAGTTCAAAATAAAGGAATGGCATATCAAAGATCTGTAAGAAATATACATACTTTAATTAAACACACCAATATGCAACAAAGGCTGTACAAGAAAATACTAACCAATACACCCACCCCCCTAAAGGACAACAGTGAAATGCAGAATGGAACAACTCTGGATACTCAGCAAGGAGCAAAAAGACAATAAATCATCATAATGTTCAAATGAATATGCTCATTCACCTTGGTGGTTCAACAGTGTTGAGTCACACTTCAAGCTGCTTTACCTATGGGTTAAATCCAGTTTGAATGCAGAGTTGCAGTGTTACGAATAGGGAGCAGGCATTGAGTCTGGTTCATAGTGAGGCTTGATGCAGTTCATTGTGGCTTTCTACTGGAGCGGTTCGATGGGGTACATAGAATTGGCCCAGGAATTGAAAAAAATGTTTAACCAAGGCTGTTTCAGCACACCACAATATAAAGGCGTTGCTTACAGGATGATTATCCTCTTGTCGTAATAATATCTCCTCCTCTACTTCAAGTGTAGCTCTTTGTGGGATGTTGGTATATAGGGATTGTATATCTAAGCAAATTAGTATGTCTTTGGTATGGTCAAAAGTCAAACCTTCAATTTTCAAAATGGCATCTCTGGTATCTTGTACAAAGCTTTTCATTTTCTTTACAAATGGATGCAAGTAAAAATCAACATATTTGGACAAAGGTTCCAAAACAGAATTGACACCAGACACTATTGGTCAGCCCAGAGGTTTCTCCTTGTTTTTATGAATCTTAGGCAAGATATAGAAAATGGGGATTCGCGCTGTTTCTCTAGTTAGATAATCTCCTTCTTGTTTACTAATTAGGTGTAAATCTACAGCTTTATCCACTTTCTCCCTTATCATTTTCTTAAGTGCAGGACTAGGATCTTGGTCAACTTTTTGATAGCTAATGTCATCTGCCAGTAATCTATGACATTCTTCGATGTAATCCTTTTTGTTCATAATGACAATAGCCCCACCTTTATCAGCCTGACGGATGACAATGGGGTCATTTTTTTCCCAATTCTCGCAACATTGTGATTTCTTTCTGGCTCAAATTAGAATTTCTGGGAATGCCTTTGATTTCAAGTTTTTTCAAATCTTGTAACACCTTTTTTCAAAGAGTGAGTGTTTTGCTGTTGAGAAATGAAATAAAAAAATGTTTTTTGTGATGCTGGTGAATATATGTGTAGTAGGAAGTGTGCCAAATACATTTAAAAACTAAGGTTACTGTTTTGTTTGAAATTGGCTCTAGGTATTTGTGACTTTAAGTGAACACAGAGGAACTTGAGCCTTCTTGAACCTTACATGGTGCAAAGGAACGTATCACCTCAGACATGGACTTGTATAACCAATAGAAGCCCTCATCATCCCCTTCACACTTCTTCTTCCCCCTCCCACTCTGTAAATTAATCAACAAAACACTGTCAGCAGCGACTCATTATCAAACACAGTCCCAACAACAGACTTTCCAGGCTTATCCTCTCTATCAAACTACATTTCAGTCCCACACCTACCCATGCTCGTCAATGTACACTAGAGAATTTAACCTGGGACCTAGGAGGCAACACAAAACACCTGTTTCCAAATCACTGGAATCTCAATGTTACACAGTTAGTGGGTGCTACATCATCTGCATCTTCAACATGTCAGAATTCTCACCACACCTCTATCCACCCTCCCATTAACGCAATCCCCCAGAACCTAGAACCAAGAGTCTGCCAAAATGGCAGGAGTCCTGCTACACACCCCAGTTACATCACATAGCATTACCTAAATCAATATAAACCATATATTGCATATTGTTTTTGGTAATCACAGTGCAGATATTCCATTTATTTAATCGATTAAAATGTTATTCCTTGCCTTACAAAGATTTCTGCTTCACCATCACTACCCTAGGTGGGCAACTGACATTCAGGGAGACCAAAGCTTGCTAAGATTGCTGAAGACCCTCCCTGGACACATAACAGTTTGAGTATGGTTTCAAGTATGGCAAATAGTGTGTTATTGCCTTGCTTCCTCATCAGTTAGTTCAAACTTACATGTTAAAGTGTCAAATGATAGCACATTACAATCCACCCAGATATCTTTCACAAATAAATGGCTAAGCTCCGACAGGGCTTCCAGTGGTTTCTTTGGTTACTGACCTTAGAAGCCACATCAACCAACAGGGGCACCCTAAACTCAGTAAATAATTCTCAACCTTCCCCAGGATTGCCTACTGACTGTCTTTCAGTCCATAAGCAATTGTGGAAGGCATCACCAAATTAATTGGATCTATCTAATGATAGTAAACAGGAAAACGTGACAAGGGTCATTGCATTAACCTAAATGTGAACCAAGGTAAGAGCTTTATTTGTGGAAGAGAGGTTGATGCCTGTCTATGCACCTCACCACGCATTAAAGAAGTGTAGCGAAAAATCACCATTGTACTTACACACCCAGTGAATTCAAAACCTCACTTGGTGACATCTTCCCTTAGGATAGATTAGGGCATTATTGCATGATCACCATCTTCCCACAAGTACAATGTAAAGAATCTTTCAATATTCTTGGAATATTTTAGTAGGGTCACTTTGATCATGTTCATCTTGCCCAATAGTGTCAGATTAAGGTTCCTCTAGCATTTACACTCAGTACTTTAGTAAATCAATTGCAAATGTGAACTCAAAAGATGAACAGTGTCCAGGCTGAACTGGATCTCCAAGTATGTGAAGGAATCTTTTGCCCATTTTAGGTCCAAGGCAGCAAACATATATCTGCAACATGTGTGATTTATTAAAAATAACTCAACTTTAAATATGAGAAAGAGAAAACGATCTGCCATAAGTTGAACCAATGTCTGCATGAGACCTCTGGGTTTGACAGCAAGACAAACAAATATTCTGCATACAGGACGATCTGCAAGTAGGGGCCCTTGAATGTTGTTCCCTCAATTCCTGTATCAGCACATAAAGCAATGTCAAAGAGCACAATACCTAAATTGAATAAATAGTGGGAGTGTGGGAACCCTGTCTAGTATCACAGTCAATCTGAAAACTGGATCATTGAAGGCAACACAACCTCTGGGGTTGGCATGCAGAAATGAAACAGGTTCATAAAATGCAAGTTAAATTCAAGTCTTCCCAAGATATTAGATAGGTAGTAGTACCCCAGTCAGTCAAAGCATTTCTAAGCATCTATAAAGACAAAAATGTGGGATGAGAAGTCACTTTGATGCAGGTGAATTGCAATAAGCCCCCACATGTTGACATTATCTTTACTATATTCCATGGAGACCACCTGATTCTCATGAATAAGAGTGGACATTACCGCATCCAGGCATCATGACAATTTTCCAGCAGCTTAGTATCTGAGTTCAAAAAAATTAATGAAAGGGAAGTTGGCATAATCTGTGTGGGACCTGCTAAATGTTAGGTTCAAGGTTAGCAAAATGGAGTTCATTGAATCCAAGATCATACTGCTTGAAAGAATTGTTTTATAGAATGTCCACAGTGAAGGATTGAGGACATCTCTCAAAGTCCCAATCAGAGGGTTGTCTAGCCACTGGCATTTTTTACAGTTCATCAATTTACTTACTTCTATGATTTCCTCCACCATTACTGGAGAGAACAAAAACTGCCCAGAGTTGTCCGAAATTATAAGGACATTGTGCTCTGTAAATAAGGACTCAAGGGCCTTTGGCCTCCAGTGAGCTGGTACAAAGCATTGTAATATTAATGAAAGGATATAGTAATGTGTGAGCTGTAAGAACTCTTCCTTGATTATCCACAATAGAGTTCACTTTCATTATGCCCTCTAATTTCTTAATCCTATTCGGCAACAACTTCCCGGCCCTCAAACCAGTCGCATAGAAGGCCTAATGGGTAAAATAATTGATCTCCATGTCTATTGATTGAGCTCGACATTTAATTTATTTCTTGATTCTTGCGGATTTTTCAGGTTGGGCTCACTCACATCAATAATATATTTCTGTTTGGCCTCCTTCAAGGAGAATCTGGAGTACTGATAGTAGTCATCCCCTCCCTGTTTAACTTAGAGGCATAGCTTGTATGATATCCCATGTACACACTTGTAGTGTATCCCAGATTGTGAACACATTGTCAATTGGTCCAACATTTTGTCATATGTCATAACCTTTGGGTCCACTAATAGGGGAGGGTTCAACCTCCAGCTTTCAAGTTCTAGAGAGATAGAGGCCTGTTCTAAGATAACCAGTTCATAAGTGTTTTAAAAAACAGAAAGTAATCAATCCTTAAATGGGATGCATGAGAGGATGAAGGGAAGGTGAAATCCCTTCCTGTGGGATGTATTAACCGGTTCATAGTGATAATCTCGAATGGCAAAATCTCGAAAGTCAAAATGTCGAAAAAAAAATCTCAAAAAAAAAATGTGGAATTTTTTTTTATGACGTTTTTTGTTTGAAAATGGGGGGGTTCCCCCCCAACCCTCCTTTTTATTTTTGTTTTTACCTATTTTTAATATATATACTACAGCCAAAAAAAAATATAGAAAAAAAATAATTCGACATTTTTTTTTCGACATTTTTGTCTTTCGACATTTTATTTTTGAGATTATGACTGACCACCGTATTAACCACCAAGGGTCCTCCGGACCTAGGAACTAGCTTTGACTGTTTAGTTTTAGTTTGCATGACAACGGGCCTCATTCCGAGTATGGTGGTAGCCATGGAGCAATTAGATCCATGGCTGCCTCTCATACAGGTACCGGCTCCGGCTTGGTGCAATGGGGACTTACCAGTCCATTCCGAGCTTGAAGGGACCGGTAAGTCCCCATTGACAAAACCATACCCCATTCCCATTTCAGCCCCCATAGGGCTCAATGGGAATGGGGAAGGAGCAAATAACGGTTCCGCAAATTGTGGTACCGTTATTGGCTCCAAAGTCCCTTAACGGGTCCCGTCCACAACGCCTGGTCAGACCAGGCGTTAAAGGAGGGTCCCGCTAAGGGACCTCGGAATTGGGCGCAAAGGGTTTACTGGCACCGGTGTCCTTACCGGTGCCGGTAATCCCTTTGCGCCCAACTCGAAATGAGGCCCAACGCGTCTATCTCCCTAGGTGCCTAGTACCTGGACATCCTTACATTCTATGACAGATTTGGCTCCCATCAGCATGAACTTCTCACTCTGGAGCTTCAGAAGATCCACAACAAAACCCTTTGAAAAGGCAATTTGAAGTGTATATACTTACCAGAACCTTCAACATTCACTCCAGCACTGTTACAGCCAGACTATAACGCTCCTCCATGTATGAGATAATCCTCCTCAAAGAATAGCTGAGGTCCATATGGAACAGAATTGTGGCCCACCTTCCCTTAATACCATATCGACTGGAGACCTCCTAATTGAACCTCTCGTTCGGAATGTAGCCTTTGTATCCCCCAACAGTTGAGATTACTGAATGCATAAAATATCTGCCCTTTTGCAGCCCAAAAGTGTTAACTCATTCTTATATTGAACAGTGGAGTCCAGTCTGTTAACATTCTTCAAAGGCACCTTTAAAGATTTGGATACCTTTTCTATATTAGTTATCCCATGCCACTAGGGTGCAGTAGTTATGACCCGGACCGTAAAACCTATGCGCTTGCTTGTATTTGCCCTGGCACCCAGAAATCACAAAAAGGGTTAATGTCCACCCAGACATAGGCCCACAATCAACAGAGAAATGGGCACCAAAGGACACTATCAATCAACAGTGACATGAATGTGCACATTTCACGCCACAGCACAGAAAGACCAGGACTAAACACAGATGGACAGGAAAAAATGATTCAGATGAGAACCATGACAAGAAGAGAACCTTGCTCTTTCTATGACTCCATATATACAGCACATGAAAAATAACATAATATTTCAAAAACGTAATCAATAAATAAATATCTAAGATCAATCCTTCAGATTCAAGTTAGACACCCAATTGTTAGGAATAGATCTTGATGTGAAGTACATTCAAAGTTGTATTATTTTAGTTTCTGTAAATACTTCAATGGACATTTCACCTTAACCACTGAATAGAGTAAAGAACTCCCTAAGCCATTCACTTAAATGGAGTATGTGGGAATATCAGAAATAAATAACAGTATGGAATCCTGAGATCTGCCTGAAAACAAAGACAGGATTTGTCTTCACGAACTAGAAAGATAATCTGTCTCTTTAAGGAGAAACCTCCATTTAACTGAGATGCGTAGACTGAAAAAGGAGAACAAGATGAACAGAACTGAAGCAGAGCAGAGAAAGAGCGTAAGCAGGGGAAGCCCACTGATAGTGTAACAGTTGAGAGAGGTGGAGCCAAGGAGAGTCCCATAGCGTGCAGCTTTCAGAAGTGGTTTGAATGCAGGAGTGATAGGCAGTGCGCCCATCTAACAGCACCAAAACCACCATGCTGAGTAAACAGAAATGCATCTGGTTGCCTGCAGTCATTCCTGGCTGCAGAGAAGGAGAAGACCAAAAGCGGGACATCAGCAGAGTTCAGGTGAGAGCAAACCAGAGCCAAAGAGTAGAACCCAAGCGAGTACCATTCCCGAGGACTTTTCCCTGCCAACCCGGAGGTAACGGGGAGAACAGGAGAACCAGGAGGCTGCTGGAGAATAATTGTACATCCTGAAAAACTCATCCCAGGGAAATTTACAAGATATTGAATAGAAACGTGATAACTGGAATTGTAACAATGTGAAAAAGAGAATCACAAATTAATCTATAAGATAAACCATTAAGCATTGGATTCAAATACCCTGAGAAAGGGGGCAATTATAACATATTGCAAGAAGTGCATATTGTAGAATATCAGAAAGAGAATCCTATGAATTCAAAGTCCAAAGGCCAATAAAGCCCAAAACCTGGGACATGTTAAAAACGCCACCACAGGAGGAGAAGAACATTAATCATCAAGAAACCCTACCGCAGCTAAGAAAATATATCCAAACAGCATAACAACCTGGATCAAAGGATAAGACAGAGGTCAAAAGGGGATCAATTGGACTTTGTCCAGAGACTAGAGGGTAAGCCCAAAAACCCACTGAAGGCGTTACTAGAACGGTTACAGAAGGTGACGAGAGACTATTTCAAAATAGCCTACCAAAGAACTTTGAAGTGAAGAAGGAACTCTTTGAGAAGAGAACATCAGGCGAGGTAGTCATTCTGCTGGCTCCATTTAGTTGATTAGAATTTTTGGACAGCAGACTATTTTTTATTTGGAGACCTTCTGACAACTGATAAGCACATAAGTTATTTATATAAGAAGGGAATACCCTCATAGCCATAAGGAAAGATAGATATTAATGTGTACGCGTCCTTCTTCTGACCCGCCACACCTACTTCACACTTTTTGCTTTGTTCTGGAACTGCCCTTAAAGAGCCACAATTCTGCAGGCCATGTAGCTTCCAAAGTGTACAATAAACCTAATTGTGCACTTTTTCTGTCAACTACTATTCTGCAAGATCCTTGGACTAATTACATACTAAAAATATATGCAAGAAGATTGGAATAAAAATGTAAGTGAAAATAGTAAAGCGGGACTCACCTTAGACCAGAGTGTATGGGAATCCATTTGCATTGGAATGATGCTGACCCCTTCCCTCTCTGAATGAAACCCAGCAGATTTTGATAAGATGGAAACCAGGAACCAAACCTAACCTCCTTCTAGTCATTGATCATGGCAGTGGAATCTGTGCCTTTCTGTTCTAAAGCAGCGTACTTGTCACCATTAAAGGATTCTGTTCTGAAAAATCTCGGCCTAGCTCTGTCAGTTGGCTCCATGTCTGATGGTCTGAATTATCTGAATCTCTATATCCCATCAGGATGCCTCATCCCTCCAACATCAAGGGCACTATTTCATTGGTCAATAGCTATCACTGGCACCTGTACCCAGGACAATATTCACAAAGTCCATCACCTGAAAAAACCATTTGTATTTATTTTCATTTAATCAGGGTTTTGAAATGTATCACATGTGTGTGGGATACCTCAGAGCACAAAGCCGAGAGAGATGGGAAGTTGATACAGCAGGTATGTCCAGCCTCAAATTCTGGGGCTCATCTTCCATCCCAGTTTCATCAATGCCTCCATCCTCACTAGCATGGTCCCCACTGCACCGAAGGAATCTTGGATCCTCCCCCTCCTAAAAAAGCCATTGCTAGACCCAACCACACACACCAACTATCGCCCCATCAGGACAGTCCCTTACCTGCTTAAGATTCTAGATAGAGCCGCATACATACAAATCCGGCACTTTCTAGTATCTAACCAAATCCAAGTCTGCAGCAATCGGGCTTCAGACCCGGTCATGGGACTGAATCAGCCCTTCCTGACTTGAAAAATCAATTGGACTCCCTCTGAGACGAAGGTAGGCCAGCCCTGCTACTCCAAGTAGACTGGAGCCCCTCCATGTTGAGTTGGTAATGCTGAATGAATGTGTTGGGTGTAGCCCATGTGGCATCTCAGCAAATGCCCAGGAGGCAGCCAGCCCTCTCGTGGACTGACCCTGGACCAACTCTGCAGGACAGAGGTCGGCAGACTCATAGGTCTGCAGAATCAAAGAGCTAAACGACTGACTAATCATTGGATTGGAAGCCCAGCGACCACAGTTCTGCTGTGATGATCAGTGAGACGAAATTACTCAGTAAAGGATAAAAATGGTAAGACTGCCCACTTCACATCCAGACAATGTCAAGCCTCCTCCTCAGGAGAGGACAAAGCAGGAAAGAAAGCCAGGAGAACCACCTCCTGAGACCAATAGAACCAAGAGGTGATTTTTGGCATAAATGAAGGGTCACAGCGCAGCAACAGCACTTCCTCCTGGACCACCAGACATGGAGGCCTACTCAAGAGGGCCCCAATTTCCCCCAAAAAAAGAGCTGAAGTAATGGCAATCAGGAAGGTAGTCTTCAGCATCAACCACTTCAGCTCCACCTCCTCCAGAGGCACAAAAGGAGGGTTCTCTAACATGACAGGACTAAAGGGAGGTCCCAGGGTGGATCCCCAACCAGGCCCACAGAACGAGAATATGTTACCACTTTCAAGAGCTTCGAAACCAGAGACCTTCATCCTCGCCGGAGGAGACAAGGAAACCCAGAAAGCCTGAATGGCCGCCCAGTGAGAACAGAGAGTAGAGACCGCCAACCCCTTCTCCACCCCTTCATGAAGAAATTGCCAAATGGGAGCCCACACTGGGGCAGTTGAGAGTTGCAGGGGAGGAAAAGAGGTCCATCTAGGGATGTCTGAAACGCCACCACACCTCCTGAAAAACGGTGAGACCCAAAGTTACTTTAAATATGCAAATAACAAGGGGGGTCCTGGGAGACTCTCTGCCAGACTCTCTGCCAGACATGAGTCATGGTTACAAGAGAGAGATAGTGAGCTAAAGACTCTGGGTAAGGCTCTTGTAACTAGGACTCATGTCTGGCAGAGAGTCTCCCAGGACCCCCCCTTGTTATTTGCATATTTGAAGTAACTTTGAAGTAATATTGGGTCTCACCCTAAGTTACTAGGCTAATCCAGACGTGGACCCCTTGCTCACTATTCTTAGAGAGGCACAGCTACACCCTACTGATGAGGTTCAACCGAACTGTAACACATGTCTGGGGTTGCTGTCGTTACTCTTGTTCAGAGGAGAATTGCCTAGCATTTCGGTGCTGGACTACCCCAGGGCAGGACAAAGACTGATATGTATGGGATATTTCTTCTCTGTGAAAGATAGTGAGCTAAAGACTCTGGGTAAGGCTCTTGTCACCAGGACTCATGTCTGGCAGAGAGTCTCCCAGGACCCCCCTTGTTATTTGCATATTTGAAGTAACTTTGGTTCTCACCCTAAGTTACTAGGGTAATCCAGACGTGGACCCCTTGCTCACTATTCTTAGAGAGGCACAGCTACACTCTACTGATGACGTTCAACCAGACCAAAACATGTGTCTGGGGTTGCTGTTGGTACTCTTGTTCAGAGGAGAATTGCCTAGCATTTCGTTGCTGGACTGCCCCAGGGCAGGACAAAGACTGATATGTTTGGGATATTTCTTCTCTGTGAAAGATAGTGAGATAAAGCCTCTGGGTAAGGCCCTTGTAACCAGGACTCATGTCCGGCAGGGACTCTCCAAGGACCCCCCTTGTTATTTGCATATTTGAAGTACCTTTGGGGCTCACCCTAAGTTACTAGGGTAATCCAGACGTGGACCCCTTGCCCACTATTCTTAGAGAGGCACAGCTACACTCTACTGATGAGGTTCAACCAGACGGAAACACGTGTCTGGGGTTGCTGTTGGTACTCTTGTTCAGAAGAGAATTGCCTAGCATTTCGGTGCTGGACTGCCCCAGGGCAGGACAAAGACGGATATGTTTGGGATATTTCTTCTCTGTGAAAGATAGTGAGATAAAGACTCTGGGTAACGCTCTTGCAACCAGGACTCATGTCTGGCAGAGAGTCTCCCAGGACGCCCCTTGTTATTTGCATATTTGAAGTAACTTTGGGTCTCACCCTAAATTACTAGGGTAATCCAAACGTGGATCCCTTGCTCACTATTCTTAGAGAGGCACAGCTACACCCTACTGATGAGGTTCAACCAGACCGAAACACGTGTCTGGGGTTGCCGTTAAAACTCTTGTTCAGAGGAGAATTTCCTAGCATTTCGGTGCTGGACAACCCCAGGGCGGGGCAAACACTGATATGTTTGGGATATTTCTTCTCTGTGAAAGATAGTGAGCTAAATACTCTGGTTAAGGCTCTTGTAACCAACACTCATATCTGGCAGAGAGTCTCCCAGGACCTCCCTTGTTATTTGCATATTTCAAGTAACTTTGGGTCTCACCCTAAGTTACTAGGGTAATCCAGACGTGGACTCCTTGCTCACTATTCTTAGAGAGGCACAGCTACACCCTACTGATGAGGTTCAACCAGACCGAAACGCTTGTCTGGGGTTGCTGTTTGTACTCTTGTTCAGAGGAGAATTGCCTAGCATTTCGGTGTTGGACTGCCCCAGGTCAGGGCAAAGACTGTTATGTTTGGGATATTTCTTCTCTGTGAAAGATAGTGAGCTAAAGACTCTGGGTAAGGCTCTTGTAACCAGGACTCATGTCTGGCAGAGAGTCTCCCAGGACCCCCCTTGTTATTTGCATATTTGAAGTAACTTTGGGTCTCACACTAAGTTACTAGGGTAATCCAGACGTGGACCCATTGCTCACTATTCTTAGCGAGGCACAGCTACACCCTACTGATGAGGTTCAGCCAGACTGTAACACGTGTCTGGGGTTACTGTTGGTACTCTTGTTCAGAGGAGAATTGCCTAGCATTTCGGTGCTGGACTACCCCAGGGCAGGACAAAGACTGATATGTTTGGGATATTTCTTCTCTGTGAAAGATAGTGAGCTAAAGATTCTGGGTAAGGCTCTTGTCACCAGGACTCATGTCTGGCAGATTGTCTCCCAGGACCCCCCTTGTTATTTGCATATTTGATGTAACTTTGGTTCTCACCCTAAATTACTAGGGTAATCCAGACGTGGACCCCTTGCTCACTATTCTTAGAGAGGCACAGCTACACTCTACTGATGAGGTTCAACCAGACCAAATCATGTGTCTGGGGTTGCTGTTGGTACTCTTGTTCAGAGGAGAATTGCCTAGCATTTCGGTGCTGGACTGCCCCAGGGCAGGACAAAGACTGATATGTTTGGGATATTTTTTCTCTGTGAAAGATAGTGAGATAAAGACTCTGGGTAAGGCCCTTGTAACCAGGACTCATGTCCGGCAGGGACTCTCCCAGGACCCCCCTTGTTATTTGCATATTTCAAGTAACTTTGGGTCTCACCCTAAGTTACTAGGGTAATCCTGACGTGGACTCCTTGCTCTCTATTCTTAGAGAGGCACATCTACACCCTACTGATGAGGTTCAACCAGACCTAAACACGCGTCTGGGGTTGCTTTTGGTACTCTTGTTCAGAGGAGAATTGCATAGCATTTCTGTGCTGTACTGCCCCAGGTCAGGGCAAAGACTGATATGTTTGGGACATTTCTTCTCTGTGAAAGATAGTGTGCTAAAGACTTTGGGTAAGGATCTTGTAACCAGGACTCATATCTGGCAGAGAGTCTCCCAGGACCCCCCTTGTTATTTGCATATTTGAAGTAACTTTGGGTCTCACCCTAAGTTACTAGGCTAATCCAGACGTGGACCCCTTGCTCACTATTCTTAGAGAGGCACAGCTACACCCTACTGATGAGGTTCAACCGAACTGTAACACATGTCTGGGGTTGTTGTCGTTACTCTTGTTCAGAGGAGAATTGCCTAGCATTTCGGTGCTGGACTACCTCAGGGCAGGACAAAGACTGATATGTATGGGATATTTCTTCTCTGTGAAAGATAGTGAGCTAAAGACTCTGGGTAAGGCTCTTGTCACCAGAACTCATGTCTGGCAGAGAGTCTCCCAGGACCCCCCTTGTTATTTGCATATTTGAAGTAACTTTGGTTCGCACCCTAAGTTACTAGGGTAATCCAGATGTGGACCCCTTGCTCACTATTCTTAGAGAGGCACAGCTACACTCTACTGATGAGGTTCAACCAGACCAATACATGTGTCTGGGGTTGCTGTTGGTACTCTTGTTCAGAGGAGAATTGCCTAGCATTCCGTTGCTGGACTGCCCCAGGGCAGGACAAAGACTGATATGTTTGGGATATTTCTTCTCTGTGAAAGATAGTGAGATAAAGACTCTGGGTAAGGCTCTTGTAACCAGGACTCATGTCCGGCAGGGAGTCTCCCAGGACCCCCTTGTTATTTGCATATTTGAAGTAACTTTGGGTCTCACCCTAAGTTACTAGGGTAATCTAGACGTGGACTCCTTGCTCACTATTCTTAGAGAGGCACAGCTACACCCTTCTGATGAGGTTCAACCAGACCTAAACATGTGTCTGGGGTTGCTGTTGGTACTCTTGTTCAGAGGAGAATTGCCTAGCATTTCGGTGCTGGACTGCCCCAGGTCAGGGCAACGACTGATATGGTTGGAATATTTCTTCTCTGTGAAAGATAGTGAGCAAAAGACTCTGGGTAAGGCTCTTGTAACCAGGACTCATATCTGGCAGAGAGTCTTCCAGGACCCCCCCTTGTTATTTGCATATTTCAAGTAACTTTGGGTCTCACCCTAAGTTACTAGGGTAATCCAGACGTGGACCCTTTGCTCACTATTCTTAGAGAGGCACAGCTACGCCCTACTGATGAGGTTCAGCCAGACCGAAACATGTGTCTGGGGTTGCTGTTGGTACTCTTGTTCAGAGGAGAATTGCCTAGCATTTAGGTGCTGCACTGCACCAGGGCAGGACACAGACTGATATGTTTGGGATATTTCTTCTCTGTGAAAGATAGTGAGCTAAAGACTCTGGGAAACTCTCTTGTAACCAGGACTCATGTCTGGCAGAGAGTCTCCCAGGAACCTCCTTGTTATTTGCTTATTCATTCCAGTGCATGTTATAATAACTTCAATGTGTGTCATATTCATTTCAATGGGTGTCATATTCATTCCATTGCATGTCGTATTCACTTCAATGCCTAGAGACCCAAGCTATTCCTCACTGATGACACAGAACAAGGCTAAAACATGTCTGGGGATGCTTGTGGTCTCGTGCAGAAGGAATGTGACCTAGCAGTTTGGGCTGGACTACTCCTTTGGAGTGGGACCAAGCCTAATTTTCATATGGTCTTTATCCTTTTGTAATGGCTTGGCAGGCGAAGAACGATAGTCTGGAGGGTTGCCCAGAGCAATGCCAGAGGTTAAGATTTATTCTAAATCTTCCAGCCATCACCTCCTTCGTTTAGCTATTGTCACCCCGAGTGGGACGGCTGTGCCCAGTCGTGGGTCCAGTGTCTGCTGGGCCTAGAGACCCAAGCTACTCCTCACTGATGACACAGAACAAGGCTAAAACATGTCTGGGGATGCTTGTGGTCTCGTGCAGAAGGGATGTGACCTAGCAGTTTGGGCTGGACTACTCCTTTGGAGTAGGACAAAGCCTGATTTGCATATGGTCTTTCCCCTTTTGTAATGGCTTGGCAGGCAAATATAGATGGTCTGGAGGGTTGCCCAGAGCAATGCCAGAGGTTAAGGTTTATTTTAAACCTTCCAGCCATCACCTCTTTTGTTTTGCTATTGTCACCCCGAGTGGAAGGGTATGCCCAGACATGGGTCCCGTGCCTGCTGGGCCTAGGTACCCAAGCTACTCCTCACTGATGACACTCAACATGGCTGAAACATGTCTGGGATGCTTGTGGTCTCGTGCAGAAGGCATGTGACCTAGCAGTTCGGGCTGGACTACCCATTTGGGGGTGGGACCAAGCCTTATTTACATATGGTCTTTCCCCTTTTGTAATGGCTTGGCAGGTGAAGAACGATGGTCTGGTGGGTTGCCCAGAGCAATGCCAGAGGTTAAGATTTATTCTAAACCTTCCAGCCCTCACCTCTTTTGTTTTGCTATTGTCACCCCGAGTGGAAGTGTATGCCCAGACGTGGGGCCCGTGCCTGCTGGGCCTAGATACCCAAGCTACTCCTCACTGATGATGCCCAACAAGGCTGAAACATGTCTGGGGATGCTTGTGGTCTTGTGCAGAGGGATGTGACCAAGCAGTTTGGACTAGACTACCCCTTTGGGGGTGGGAACAAGCCTGATTTTCATATGGTCTTTACACTTTTGTAATGGCTTGGCAGGTGAAGAACGATGGTCTAGTGGGTTGCCCAGAGCAATGCCAGAGGTTAATATTTAAAACCTTTCAGCCATCATGTCTTTTGTTTCGCTATTCACTTCAAAGTGTGTCATATTCATTTCAATGTGTGTCACATGCATTCCATTGCATGTCGTATTCACTTCAACGTGTGTTATATTTGTTGTGTCTGACTTGGCTTGGCAGAGGGAATGCAGAAGGAATTTTTTTTTTGTTGTTTTTTTTATTTCTTTATTATTTTCTTAACGATACAACAAACAAGTCAAAATAACTCCCCCTCATCCCTCCCTCCCAACTTTCCAAGACCATACGGTACTGCACTGCAAACTGTGCGTCCCAAAGGTTCTCATGGGCTATTCGTGTCCTCATAAGAGGGACTATCCACCTTCAGGCAGAACAGAGTCACTGTGAGTGCCACCCATTGGAGAAGGTTGTTAGAAGATCGTCGAAGGTCTTCCCACCATAGTGTTACGCTTGGGGCTTTGGGGATTTGGGGCTTTTCCAGCCCATGGTGATGCGTCTTTTCGCAAGGATGTACATTATGTCCTTGAGTTTATTTAAAGGCTTGTTCTTTTTGTTTGTAGGCTATCTCCCCAGGATGCATGGTTTAGGTGTCTGTACCTCTAAGGTGATGTCTGCCTAGGCCACCTTGGCTTTGATTTGTGTCCAAAGGGTTTGTATTGCAGGGCATCCCCAGAACATGTGGGTCATCCCAGCACGGGGGTTCATAGCATTTGGTGCACACCTTGGTTCGAGCTCCACTGAACCTGGAGATGATGTCTGGGGTGAGATATGCTCTATTGGTTATGTTGAATTGTATAAGCTTTAGCCGGGCATTTCTGGTTATTTTTTTATGGTAGTGCATTATGGCTTCCCATTCTGTGTCTTCAAACTGCAGGTTGAGTTCCTGTTCCCAATTCTCGTTGCACTTGAGATCATGCTGGGTGATGCAGTCGAGCAGTGTTCCATAGATTCTGGAGGTTTCGTGGCCCCCCTCTGTGGTGCTCAGCAACTCTCGATGCACTCATGACCTTTGTCGAGGTTCTCTGTTGGGGGCTAGCGGCCTGCTAGTTTCTTTACTACGGCGTTTTGCAGTAGGAACTGTCCTGTTGGTATCCCCGAGGACTCCTGTAGCTCGGTGAACATTTGGATACCCTGGTCATCCACCAGATCTCCTAGGGTAGTGATGCCAAATGACTCCCATATGTCTCTGATCGTCTTTTGGTCTCCTGGTCTGGTTGACATGATTGCCACAATCGGGATCTGTGAAGAGTAGGGGTCGGACAATTTAACATTTTTGCAGGCTTGTTTCCACATCTGGGTTCCAAGTTTAATTAGGTGTGTGTATTGTTGTTTTGTTCTGGGTGCGCTCCAAAGCAGATCCCTAAGTAGCATTTGGGGGATTGCGGGCTGCAGTAGGCGAGTGTCAGATGAGGCGTCATCAGCCATCCACTGGATCACATGTTTCAATTGGCCAGCCAAATATTAGAGTTCAAAATTGGGGACCTTGAGGCCACCTTTGTCGTAAGGTCTTTGCAGTGTTTCCAAGGTAACTCTGTGTCTTCCATCATGCCACAGGAATTTCCTGCAGAGCTTATTCAGGTCCTTAAAGAAATGTTGCGGGATATTGTATGGGACATTAGTGAAAACATACAGAAGTCTAGGTAGCGCAACCATTTTGAAGAGACTTGCTCTGCCTGCGACCGAGAGCGGTAGTTTGCTCCAAAAGTCCATTGATTTCTCCAAGACTTCTTTTGCTCTTACTGTATTTAACGTGTGTTCCGTCTTGGGGTCTCGGTGAATTGTGATGCCTAGGTATTTGAAAGAGATGGGTTCCCATTTGAGGTCTAGAGTTGGGAGGGTTTCTGCGCTGGACTTGCTGAAGGCAGCCAGGGGGTACAGGCAAGATTTATTGTGGTTGATCCGAATCCCAGTATACCTATAAAATCCCTCCAAAGTCTCCAATATGTAGGGTAATACGTGTACGGGATCCTTAAGGTATAGAGGCATGTCATGAGCATACATAGAGACTAAGTGCGTTACCCCGTCTATTACTATGCCTCCATCTCCGTATTCCTGTCTGAGATATGCTGCTACTGGTTCGATAGCTATTATGTATACCATGGGGGATAGGTGGCATCCTTGCCGAGTGCCCCAGAACAGACTCCATTTGTCAGAGAAGGTGTTGTTGGTGCGCAATCTGGCAGCGGAGTTGGTGTAGGTGAGCATATCCCATTTAATGAAGCTTGGCTCTATTCCCATCTTGATCAAAGTGGTATGAAGCCATTTCCACTGGACCAAATCAAATGCTTTAGAGGCGTCTAAGGACGCCACTGCACTCTCTTCCAGTCTGCTTTCTGTACTGTATATGACATGGTGCAGCTTACCTACATTTTTGGTGATGGATCAACCAGGCACGTATCCGGTCTGTTCATGGTGGATTAGGAGAGGGATGGCTTTACGCAGCCTCATTGCCAACAGCGCTCTCAGGATCTTGTTATCCACATTTAGCAAGGACAAGGGCCTGTATGAGCCGCACTCTGTACTGTCTTTGTTGGGTTTTAGAAATGGGATGATGACGGCTTCCCTCATGGTCTCCGGGAGGTGGCTCAATACATATGCCTCATTAAATACTTGGGATAATGGTGGGGTGAGTATAGCTTCGTAAGTCTTATAGAACTCTCCTGGGAGTCCATCTGGTCCTGGTGCTTTCCCAGAGGGCAGTGATCTAATGACGGACATGACCTCCTCGGGGGTGATAGGTCCCTCAAGGGTCTCTGCTAGTTGTGCGTCCAGGTGTGGTAGTCTGATGATGTCTAAAACGTCATCGATATCGGTTTCAGTTGGTGGTGAGGGGTCGGTGTAGAGTGCGTGGTAGTACTCTGTGAATGCCAGGTTAATTCTAGCTTGTGTATGTGCTTCCTGGTCACCTGCGCCTTGGACTAGGCAGATAGGTTTTCTGGGGGTTTCGCGCTTGTAAAGCCATGCTAGTGGCTTTCCAGGCTTATCGCCTGGGGCATGGATCCTTTCTGTGTGTTTCGCATAGCTAAGTCTCCCTAGTGACTCCCAGTATGTCAGGCAAGCCTGTTTTAGTTCTACTGTTCTATTTATGTGGCATGGGTCTGAAAACGCTAAGGTTTCCAGTTCTTTCAGCTCTTCTTCGGCGCATGCTAGCAATGCCATGATTGATCTTTGCCCCCCCCCGTTAGCAGCAATCATTTCTCCTTGTATCACCACTTTGTATGCCTCCCATACCGTGCTAATGTGTTGGACACTATCTATATTTGTCCGCCAATAATCTATTGTGCCTTGCCTAATTTGATTGCAAAAAGCTTTGTCCAACAGCGCTTCCCCTCTAAGTCTCCATGTGGGTATAGGGGGTCTGGGCGCTGTAATTGTCCACGTGGATGTCAAGGGGAGTGGTCTGAGAGCACTCTGGCCAGGTATTGTTTGTCTTCAAACGTGTCTAGGTGTTCCTCGCTCACAAAAATGCTATCAATTCTAGTGTGTATGGCGTGAGGGGGTGAGTAAAAGGAGTAGTTTCTACTTTCTGGGTGCTGGTTTACTCCATAGGTCTTTCAGTGTGTATTGCTGCATGAGGGCATTTAGTATTTTGACGGGGGGATGGCCGGACGTGCTTACTGTCAGATCTGTCTATACAGGGATCTAGGGATAGTTGTGGTCACCCCCCCATATTAATATGCCATCTCTGCATGGGCTCAGCCGGGTGTACAACGAGCGGAAGAAGACTGTGGCGTTGTGGTTAGGGGCGTAAGTGTTCACCAAGCAAAGCTCCCTGCCTTCGATGGTGCCTTGTATCAAGGCCATTCTACCATCGTTATCTGTTTTGGTTGGATCAGATTGATGGGGATTGAAGGGGCAATCCAGATTAGGACTCCTCGGGCGTAATTGGAGTATGTGGTGCCTATTAAGGTTCTTCTCCATACTTTGGCCAGCGCTGACAAATTTTGTGCATTTAGGTGGGTCTCTTGCAGAAGGGCGATTCCTATTTTGTGGCGTTTCATGAAGGTATGGATTCAGTGTTGCTTAACATAGCTGTTCAAGCCTCTAACGTTCCATGATATCATTTTAATTGTGTTAGCCATGAGCGTGGTGTGGCTGCGAACAGGTGGGTGGCCTACTAGGTGGCTCGATCTTCTGGTCTAGTGGTCTACGGTGCAGTGAGTGGTCTTGGTGTTCCCTTTGTGTAACTTTGAACGGGATCCTAACGTGTGGGTTCCCTTCCCCATTACTATGAACTTTGAACTCCCTAAGAACAGAAAAACTAGTCTAATGGGGTTGCCCCCAATCTGACTATCCTGTTTCTGCTCCATTCGACCTAGGTCTATTGGTGCCCTACGGGCGGGTTAACTATCAAAACTAATTCAGGGGGTATGAGAAAGGCTGCTTCAATGGGTGTCATTATCTGAGCAGGTTGTGTTCAGTATAGCTCCAGTGAACTCAATGTTGCCGGATTATGTGCGTGGTGCAGTGTTTTCATTGCACTCTGGTTAGGGCGTTGTGGGTGGTAGCTAGGGTGCCGCTTGCCACGATCTCCGTTGCCTCACTTCGACGTCGGGAATCTGTTCCTTGTCGATCCACTCGCAGACTACAGCAGGTGTGTCGAATAAGTAAGCTTTGTTGTTGGCGAGGACTTTCAACCTAGCTGGGTATAGAAGCATTTTTCAATCTGACTTTGGTGTGGATAAATTGGGCTCTGCTCCTTTGGACCTGGAGGGTATAGTCTGGGTAGATGGCGATTTTTGTAGACTCCCTTTGTATGCAGCCGCCCGATCTTGAAAAGGCTACGATCATTTCTCTGTCCCTGTAATTTAGCACTTTGGCTATTATCGGCCTGGGCTGGTTCCCCGGGGGCGGCCTTTTGGTGAGGGATCGGTGGGCCCTCTCAATAGTGAAGCTTTGTGACAGTTTCCCGGCTCCTATTTCTTGGAGTAGGAGGTCTTTCAAGTAATTAGTGGGTTCTTTTCCCTCAATTCCCTATTGTAAGCCTGTGATTCTGATGTTGTTTCGGCGCGCGCCCCTCTGCCTCATCTGCCCTGTATTCGAGGTGTTTTACCTTTTGAACTAGAATGTCCACCTCCTTCAGAAGCTGCGTTTTTCCATCCGAGTTCGCCTTCACTTGGTTCTCCAGCACCTCTCTTCTGCCTGCTATGGATCGTACATCTTAGCGGTCGTGGAGGTGGAAGTAGCCTCTGGTTTATCGGCACCCGTGGCCGCGTAGGTCTCCATGGTTATTTGCTTGTGTTTATATCTGGCCCCTTTAGTAGTCATCCCTTCACTTGCAGGTGGGCCTGCAGGATCTTCTGGCCGGCTGTCCATGTAGTTTCCATAGTGATTGGCTTAGCAGTGGTGTTGCGTGCTCATTTTGGGTTTGGCGGGCCTTCGGTTATCTGGCGCTTTTGTGCCGGGGTCAGGCGAGCTGCATTTTCCGGGTTGTGGGTACCATAGAAGTTGTCCAGTGCTTAGTGGGCCCAGTGGATTGTGGTCGCCGGCAAGGGGATGCTGAGCGCCGCCGTGTGCTGTGCAGGGGAGACGAGGGTGGCGGGTAGAGAGCACCACTTTAGCGCCAAGCTGGGGGTGTCATGGCGGCCCAGTCCTCCTTCCGCGCGCCCAGCTGATGTGGATTGCAGCGGGTCAAGCTCCGATTGTGTTGGCCCGGGAGACTGAGTACTCTGCGCGGGGGTTAACGGGGGAGCAGGTGGGGAGGACGCCCCTCCTGTACAGTGCTATGATGACTAGGTGCCCTGGCCCCCTCATCTCCCGCTCCTTACCTCGCATCCCCGGGTTATCTTGGTTGGGATCTTGGGATCTTGATGCGCCAGTGTCAGTCAGTGGCCGCTCTCCAACTCCCTGGTATACTTATGCTTGTCCCACGAGCGCGACGCGGATGAGGATCCACCCGCTCTGCTAGTAGCTGCGGCAAGGCAAGCCACTTCCACTCCTCTGTTGGTTCAGTGGCACTCAACCCTCCCTCTCGCTCCTATCTGATGGGTCCTCTCTTGTGGAGAGCTCTGGCACACGGATCCGGGTCTGCAGTTCGCTGAGTCTCTCTCCTTCCCGCTGTTTGGTGTGCGCCACCCTGACGCTCGCTGCCCCGCAGCAGCGGCTTTTATGTCATGGCGGGTTATGCCAGACTTGCGCCTCCGTCAATCCTGGTTGCAGGGCCTTGCTGGCAGTGTGTTTATACGGCGGGCGCCATTTTCCCCGAGTTCGCCGTGCCTCGATCCTCGACGTGTCACCTCAGCGGGGGTTTGCAGCCGTCTGAAACTTCAGGCAAACGTTTAGCAAGCTATCATCTACACGTGAGTGGATTTCCAGGAGAATTTAGTCGATTTATGGCAGAATGTTGGGCGCATTGATGGAGTTGTCTGAAACACGTCTTCCTCACATGGCGGTTAGCCACGTCCCATGCAGAAGGAATGTTGTGATGCCATGTCGAGTGTTTGTGTCCGAGTGTCGGAATGCTTGAGTGAATGTTCCATGTTGGTCAGTTAGTCAGCCAGAGGCCTGGGTGATGGGCTGCCAGTGTTTTTTATGTCCTATAATATCTCATATGTAACCTAAGTGACAGTTTGTAAAAGTGCCTAAGAAGTGCGTAATAAACCTAACAAGCTAACTTAAGAAACTTGAGAGTCACTTCACTACATTGGCGATGAGCTGGTCTTCTAAACAAGAATCTGCGCAAGAGATGCTGGAAAGCTGGTGAACCTGCTGTGGGGGTTGCAGAAGGACGGAGAAGGACAACACTGCCAAGTAAAGCCCATCACCCAGGGCAGCAAAAGGGGGAGGTAGAAAGTTTCTAATTGGAAGGATGGTTTGTCCTTATGAATAGGTTGGGAGCCCCATCATTGGAAGCATGGCCCATAATCGGAGGAAGGGAAGCTATGCCCAGGGGCTGGAGAGGAGCTGTCCCATGGTATGGAAAAGGGGAGGCTGAGCCCATAATAAGGAGAAAGGTGTCCCGACAAGCTGAGGAAAGAAGCTGTACCCTTTAAAGGAAGCTACACCCATTCTATGTTGGAAGAGACTTTTGGACTTTTATATGTGCGTTGATAATGCAAGGAAGGATTTTGTAAACTGGACCTCCCCAGAGATGTATAAATATGCGTAGTCAGACATGTGCGTAATACAGCCAGACAGCTGCGTAGAAAGCAAAGGTGCCTGCTATGGTATGAACTGGCAGTTGAAGGCAGCGCTCTGCATTGCGGGGCCCCCTGGAGTGAAGTGATGATGTCACTGTTGTAGTGGGGGGAGCTGGCGGAGCCGTGGAACGCCTGGGGTCTTTTAAACGAACTGAACGCTTCGCGACGGGTGATAAGTCAAGGGATGCCATACCTATGTGCATCAATGGACGGAGCGGCTGGGGTTTAGAAAAAAGGACCCTATGGCATGGACAACTTGACCAGGAAGTGTGTGGCTGGCCATGGCGCACAGTATATACAGACTTCACTTCAAGTGCACGGTGAGTTAGTGTACGTGACAGCCAGGACCGAGCTATGGTGTACTGCAGAAATCTGAGGAAGGAGGAGCGGATTCAATTAGAACTGGTTCCTGGCTGCTGCCGGTGTATTTTATTGGAGGATGGACGGTGAATACGGCGCGGTCTGGCAACATTTCTGTCATCGGCATGACAGAGCAGTTTGGACATGGTCTGGTAATGTCATGTTGAGAGGCTAATGGTGGTTTTTAAGCTAATGGATCTAGAGTCGTATGGCGCGGGACAGACTTTTGAATTCAAGAACCGGGCAAGATGATGTCGGATTGCGTGTCTAAGAGCTTTAAGGAAAAAGCACTAGTGTATCCTTTGAGATCTATCCATGTTTGTATTCTCTTCCTTATGGGCATGATTAACGTTTGGTCTGTTATATGGGTGCGTAAGTGTGCCTGGGTTGGTATGATTTGGATATGGTGTGATGTTCTTAACCCTAATAATTTTGAGAATTTGCAGCTTACAGTCACAGGAGTTGGCATGGACTTTTAGTGTTTAAGTACAAGTAGCATCAGTATGGTTGATAATTGGTGTCATGTTGATGCATGATGGTTGTTGTTGGGTGATGTGGGCATATATGAAGTCATAGAATAAACTTTTTGAGGATTTTCAGCTTATGGTCACAGGAGTGACATGGACTTTTAGCATTTTGGGATTGGCTTTGGCAAGATGGTTGGTTATGGGGTGCATTTGGATGTGTGCGATGGTGACTGCGCATGCTGCATTGACATCTGGTTATGGTTGTTGGATGAGGGTATTCCTAATATGAAAAACCAGTGTGACTCTTTTGAGGAATTGCAGCATTAAGGTTTCGCCATTGTCACATGGACTATTAAGACTGGTTAAGGATTTGGTTATCAGAAAACACAATGTGCTTCAAGAAATCCATCAATCCAATTGTGTAAATTGTATGAGGGAACTGCATTTTGTGTTGTATGATGTATGGGGTATAGTGAGGTATGTCTGTACTTCACTATAACTTAGGTATTTTGGGGTTAGCGCCTCCAGTCAACCATGGTGTGGATGCATATATGTATACTGTCTGGTGAATGTGGGGGGTGGCGCCTTCCGTTTGTTTGGTTTTGGATGGTGCTTATATAGATGTTGTGAGTATGGTTTTGCTGATAGTGTGTGTGCCAGGTCAGCATGTTTGGCCTACCTAATGGGGTTATTGGGGGTGGTACATTCAGCAATAGTATTCAGCATGGTATGGGTGCGTCTGAGGTAGGGGCGTGCATGGTTGAACGGTATACGTGTCTTTATTATGGTAGCGCCACCAGTTTGTCAGGGCGTAACTATAAATAGGTTATGCATGATTACTCCACATATAGCTGTATGAGGTGGTAGCGCCACCGATTGTCGGAGTGTGACTGAGGGTAGTCAGGCTAGGTGAATGGTTTGGTATCTGGGTGGTAGTGCCCCCAGTAGGTGTAGGTGCGTGACTGCACCCTGAGTCATGCATGGTTAGGGGTATGTGGATACGGGTGGTAGCGCCCCTGGGCTAGATATGGGCGTGTTACCCCGACTTTCTGCGTGGTTTACTTATGACAAATAATGTTTTTTTTTCTGCACATGCGGCTACTTTGGCTGCACCATGTGTGCTTTTATGACTCTTTCCAACCTCATCAGGGTCCGGAGCGTGACAATGATATTGGCTGTTGGTCTCGGTGTGCCTGGCCAGTGCATCGGGTTTGAGGTGAGTGTTTGAGTGTCAGAGCACATGCTGTGTGCTTGCCCTGATGATGTGAGTCGGTGTGAATGGTTTATGTGGTGTGTATGGAGGTGTGTTGTGTAATGTCTGTTTTGTTGTCGGAGGAGGGGAGGTGTGTTGTGTATGCGTTATGTAATGTTGCTCTGTGCAATATGCCAGTGTAGGGGGAGGAGATGTGTTGTGTCTGGCTTGGCTTGGCAGAGGGAATGTGATGTCATGTGGAGTGTTTGTGTCTGGGTGTCGGAATGCTTGAGTGACTGTTCCATGTTGGTCAGTTAGTCAGCCAGAGGCTTGGGTGATGGGCTGCCAGTGTTTTTTATGTACTAAAACTATCTCATATGTAACCTAAGTGACAGCTTGTAAAAGTACCTAAGAAGCGTGTAATAAACCTAACGAGCTAACTTAAGAAACTTGAGAGTCACTTCACTACAATATTCATTTCCATGGGTGTCATATTCATTCCAATGCATGTCCTATTCATTTCAATGCATGTCTTGCTCATTCCAATGCTTATTATATTAATTTCAATGTGTGTCATATTCATTTCAATGGGTGTCATTTGCATTCCTTTGTATGTCATACTCACTTCATGTGCCATATTCATTTCAATGGGTGTCCTATGAATTCCACTGCAAGTCGTACCGACTTCAATGTGTGTCATATTCATTTCAATGGGTGACCCATTCATTTCAATACATGTCTTATTTGTTGAATTCCAATATATGTCCTACTCATTTCAATACATGTCATAATCATTTCAATACATGTCACAGTCATTTTAATGCATGTTATAGTGGTCTCAATATATGTTATAGTGATCTCAATATATGTTATAGTCATCTCAATGCATGCCTTACTCATATCAATTCACGTTGTATTCATTTCAATATGTCACATTCATAAAGGCGTAAAGGTCACAATATTATTCTATTACATTACATTTTGTTTATAATATGCACTTTAGTGTCCTATTTAATAAACATACATTGTCCATAACCTACTTGACTTTTGAAGCAGGGGTGTGGGATCTAGAAGCCATCTACAGCATGGTGGCCAACCACACTGCCAATCTGCCCTCACGGGACTAGAATCACGGCAGGTTGAGTATTGCAAGTGTGGCAATATAGACCTAGTACTAAGTTTGATGCAGTTACATAGTAGATTTGCATCAACTAAAATGCAGCACAATCCTATACGAATGATATTGCAAGAAGACCACTACACTAATATAATGTCATTACTGTGCACTCCCCTGGTGCTAGAGAAATGAAGGGCCATACAACCAACCCACCGCCTCAAGGGAAAGAACATTTAACAATTTCACTCACACAGACTGCAGGCACCAGTTCCAAAGCTTACTAACTCTCACTTAGCCCTCTTGCGAGGCATACAACCACCAGGCTGGCATTGTTTTCACATAGCCACTTACATCCAATTTTGTTCACTAAGGAGAACACAGAGTTTATTTTTTATTTTTAGGACCTCAGCCCTGTGAGGCTGTGTCAGGGGATTGACCAGTTTTAGTCTGTGACCCCTGTTGATACCACATTGCAAGGAAGGGCACCTCCAAGCCTCCAGCCAGCCACCCTAGGTGCCAAACTTGAGCTACAGTCAGACTGAAACCGTGAAGCATCACATCAGGAAGACAATTGGCTCATTTTGAAGATCAATGACATGCCGAGCAGACCCCGGCCGGCCCCTTCAGTTTTTATTACTTACTGTAAATTCTGTGGTAAGCGTGCTGCAAACACGCTGGGACAGGTAGCAGGCATCTTGAATAAGCCCCTCGTCATCATCGCTTTGCTGGAGGCCTGCTCCCAATCAACACTTCCTTGCTCCGAATATGTGCTGGGGTGTTGTAGCTGCACTCAGCAACACACCACTGCGCATGATGGCCTGGGACGAGCATGATTGGCTGCCTGCAGTGCTACATACAACAGGAACAGGCCCCCTGCCCTGAGATGTCGAGACTCAGGAGTCAGACAGGTAGCCCCGGGCCAGCCCCGCCCCAGGCAGGAAAAAGCAAACATGATGTAGAGCCCACACTCCCCATCCCCAACCATTGAATTGTGGTTGTTGGGAGAGAGAGCCGAGTGGGGCTGTCTGACGCCACGTTGGGGCACTGGCAGCACCACGACTTATGCAATTGATGGATCATCAAAGCACAGCGAACACTTAGTAACTAAGTGTTAACTTTTCTTTCATGATGTTCTCCGAATGGATCCAGATTGTGCGCCGCTCTGCGGCGAGCTGGTGGCATGCAGCAGGCAAGGCAGATTTACAAGTACAACTTCAGTTAGTAAATCCGGCCCATCTTTGCATATTAAGGTGGCTTACAAAACAGGCCCCGGGGTGGCTCATAAAGGCCAAGTACATTTTGGTTCGGCCAGGGGCTGATTGGCCGATATGCCAGTCTGTCCCTGGGCAGGAGGGAATATGGTGCTTGCAAGATGTCGGGAAGAGCGAAGATAGCAGAACCTTTCTAAAGTACTACTTCTGCATCAGCAGGGCATTCGGTCATTTGTCCATCCTGGACACCAGAATTCGGGAGCACAATCACTGCACCAAAAATGACAAGTCTCTGCCATTACACCACATAGCAACCCTAGATGGTCCAGCTTCAGGACCTATCACTGTAAGGCATAGTCAGGAACTTCACAGCATGCCAAACCACCTTCTATGCAGCTAACATCCTGCCTGCAAGCAAACCTCAAAAATATCAAGGAAATAGCACTTGCACCACTCCTCAATAACATTAATGCCTGACAAAAAGCACCTTCCCCTACCAAACTGAACATCGGCCAAACAACAACGCTCCAGAAGAAACCGACCATTAGCCCAGATGATGTAACAAACTACAGTTCAATCTCTCGTCTATCTTTCCTAGAAAATGAAACCAAAAAGGGCCATTTACAGCTCTAAGAGAGGATAATTCAATACCTAGGTGTCTACCAATAGGTTTTAGTAAGCTCAACCCATGGAGAAAGAAGGATTGATAGTTATGTGTGTGTCACAGCAAAGAAATAAACTCAGGCTCGAAGATGGACCAAAGGAAGACCTCTTGGCCTGGTATCAAAGGTTAAAGCAGACACAACGGGTTATCAATCCTTGAAGAACAGTGAACATGAGACGCTGAGGCATCCCTAGTTAAGTTGCAAAGAGAGAACACCATGAGTGCGAAGTATATTTATTGAGGACAATTAAATGCTATAAAATTGGCCGATTCATGGTCTCCTGTCACATGAGTCTAAGATGGAAATAGATGTGGGCATGCAAGCCTGAACCTTGATAAGAACGTGCTCACACTCCATTATATTCCCAGAGAAGAAAAGCTACTAAACGGCCAAGTTCAAAGACAATCTGAATGAGAGAAGGCATGATTGATGAGAGATGATGGGCTAATTGGGTGGTGAGACACCCACCAGCACCTGGGTCACCAGCTTACGTGCTGCTAGTGAATCGAATGTTCCAGAAGGGTACAAGCGTGCCAACCAATGTTAGAAGGCCATATAATGAAGAGCCTTATAGTTCGAGAGCCAATAATATATTGTGTTTCTAATCACTGTCAAAGATTACTTGCACAAAGGGAGGGCACGAGTTGCCCACCTGACTATACACACCGAATCACAATCCAATCCCTTGTAGAAAGTATACTTAGATACTCCCCTTACTCCAATCACAATCCCATGTAGGTTTTCGCAGTTTGCCACGTAGCATGACATCACGTATGACAAGGTTTTGCTATAAAAGTGATGTTTTATATTAAGTGCATTGAGACCATGCTGTGCGACATCGGTTGATGTCTGTTGTACTCCCTGTTTTAGACAATTGAGAATAAAACAGGCACTTTGCCAAGTTCCTGAGTCAGTCTTCTTATTTGGTGTGAGCGTTATTCTTCATCAAATCCATTGTATGATGTGTTACCTTAATTGAACGGACCATAAGGATTCACTTGGTAACATGTCAGATGGTTTGGTAACAAAACCCATCGACCAGTAGGACTCCAGTGTTTTGGGGGGTTGAGTACCCTGTCCCATCTAGCTGGAAGATCACAAGGTTTCCTGTGGAGAGCGTCCGATATAGAATTCTTGCAAGAAAATCGAGACGGTGGGACGGGTCCCTCTTTCATGAAACCCCTCCTAGTTTCCACAGGCGCTTTGCGGAAGGAAGGCGAAAGTGGTCGATTGGAGGGGGAGTCGATACCGAAGGCCTCGAGATGAACGAGCGAATGGTGAGTAGACTAAGGGGAATGGCAAACTGAGGCGATCGCATTGTGGTAGTCTAAAAGTAAAGGGTAATTTAAAAGTAACTGGTAGTTTAAAAGTAACAGGGAAAAGTAATGGGTAGTTTAAAAGTATCAGGAAAAGTAAAGTGTGAATTTTTTGTGTATAAATAAGAGAGAGAAGTCCCGGGAATCCTAACCCAAGGGGTTTTAGAAGCAGTTGTCATACTCTTCAGTCGAAGTAAATTAGGCTATGTATCGGACAGGTCCGTATAAGATGACAATTCAAATCCTATGATCAGGGTATTATTAGGGGCAGAGAAAAAAGAAGTAATCACTGAGGATAAATGTGAAGAGTCGACTTGTCTGTCAGTTTGTGTATTTGTAGTATATTAAGGTGTCGAAGAGTGACAATTGTATAAGGAGAGTTGAGAAAACGTTAAGGAGACATAGCGTCTATTTAGATGAACTGTCACTACCGACTCAGAGGTATACTGAGAGTATTGAAAAAAGAGATGTTTTGAGCGGCGATTGTTGGAGCGCTCTCATATTTGTTGTTTTCATAAAAAAGTATTTTTGGAAACACTGGTAAGTATTGACAGTCAATTGGGACTTGTCACAATGGGAGACATTACTCCTCTGATGCATTTATGTTAGACATTGCCAAATCACATGTCCAAGCTCAAACAGTACAGTGCAGAGTGGGTGAAAGGCACCGCAGATAAGATTTTCATGCCATGGCCACAAATGAGATCATTGTTGAAAACAGTATTGCCACACATGACCACATACTTGCACGCTGCATACACGGGAAAGACATTGGAGAATAGGTTAGCTATTTTAGAGCTTTGGAAGATGTACCAGGAAGAGAGAGAGGATCCACCACCTGAGGATTAGATGCAAAACCAGTGTAAAGAAGAAGGTGTCGAGCCTTCTGCTCCCCTTGGTTCGCCTGAGATAAAAAGTGATAGCACGGAAGACATAGGATTGTATCTGTTAAAGGAACTGAAAGCAGCAACGAGGTATAGTAATCCGATATACGA
The DNA here is from genome assembly GCF_040938575.1 of Ambystoma mexicanum. Taxonomy (NCBI): domain Eukaryota; kingdom Metazoa; phylum Chordata; class Amphibia; order Caudata; family Ambystomatidae; genus Ambystoma; species Ambystoma mexicanum. The sequence continues at coordinate 526,222,451 of NC_090927.1, forward strand.
ACCGCCTGATTATAGTAGTGACGATAATCCAGAGGAGATTAAGAGAAAAGAGGAGATCTTTAAGGTCTTACAGAATAGGGAAGGGAATAGCAAGCGATCAAATTTGTCGACAGAGATAGAACAAGAGATGGAAAGGAAAGAAGGATAAAGCTGAGCAAGTAACGCTTGTACAGATGAAAGGGAAGGTCAAGACGAATAGGATAGGAAAGACAGGGAACAGGAAAAGAGATTGAAAGAAGACAAGCATAAAAGGAAGATTAGACAGCGGCAAGAACAGATGTATCAGGAGTAGCAACAAAAGAAAGAAGAAAGGGCAGGGGAGCATAGGAAATATGACAACAGACAAAAGAAGAACGGAATAAGCAAGAAAGCAAGAGTGAAGAGGAGGAAGCGCAGAAATTAAGAGACAGGAGAATACAAAGACAAAGAGAAGAGGTAGAAAGAAGAGCAGGCGTAAGGAGAGATGAGATCAGAAACCTTTTTGGTTAGATGGGAAGTAAGTAAGCAAAGAGAAGTAGTTGAAGAATTAGAATGAAAACGGAGAAAGCGGGAACACAATATTGATCACATTCAAAAATAATTAATTGAGCTGAGTCCAGTAATATAATGCAGCAATAAAGAAGAGCTCCTCCCATTACAGGGAGCAACATCAGGGCCATCGAGAGGGACCCTAGCCGAGAACTTCGATATAGGAGCATCAGTGATAGGATTGATAATGCCTATCAGGACTTAAGAGGAAGTGGCTAATTCGGAAGCCAAGGGAAGGGAGATCAAACCCTAGTCTTACAATCACAAAGCAAAGAGAATAATCCATTGAGTCTTGAGCATATAGCCTTGTCTTTAATTAGACTGACCCTGGTCAAGGGTGAACGGGATGAGAGTCACACTAGTTGGGGACTAGATATGTCAGTCGAGGAGAGAGAATCCATCTGTGGGGAAGAGGGAGGAGGTGCCTGTGCCCCCGAGGGAGGCCTGCAGGTAGACAAGGAAGTAAGATGATCTGATCTAGAGCAACCTAAAGAAAGAACGCCAGATCCTATAGCATATCCAGAGTGCCCTAAAGGATGATCGTATAGTGAGAAGAGAGAATCACTGCCATATGTAAACAGGTTAAGGTTGTTGCCAGGAAGAAAGCGATCAGAAACCATTGACCCCACTATGGATAGGCAGACGATGGGAGTCGATTGCAAATTGAGAGTTATGCCTTTTTTACCTTATTGGAAAAAGGTGGGATGAGTCCACATTATATTCCATGGCCACAGATGGACAATGATAATTTGAGGTGCAAACTCCCCAGTTTAACAGCGAGTCCGGGAAAATTGATTTTTAGTTTGAAAAAAGGACAGGAGAAAATACCTTAGCAATAAGAGATATTAAGGGTCTCCTAGCAGCTATTCTTGGGGAAAGAGCAGATGACATTTGGGCGAGAGCAGGCTATTCAAGTGTCACGGCACAAAATACAGCACACAATGGAGCGCCAATAAATAATTGTAGGGCAGTTGTCTGGAGAGCTCTCATAGTATAGTATCCCAATGAATCAGACATGGGTACAATTATGACATGTAAAATGAAAGAGGATGAGGATCCGCTTGCTTACATTGAAGGACATTCTGGAACGCAGGACGTGTGAGCTATAGGGAAAAAGAGTGGCCGTATTTTACCACATTTTATGTCGGGCATTGCCTGAGCAGGTACAGAGGCAACTCAAGAAGCAAGTGTGAATGGAAGCAAATCCGTGGGAGGAAATACAGTTGAATATAGTGAATCACTGTTGGCGGTTACAGGAGAAAAACAGAATGAAAGATGATGCTAGAAAACTTGAGGAATCCAAGTTAGTTCAGAAGAAATTGTGAAAATATGCCATAGAAGGGGCGGTATTGACATGCAGAGAAGGACTAAGAGTACAGCAAGCAGTGAGTACATCGCAGGCAAATAATCAGCGCACGATGGACCAAGGAGGGAACAGGTTTGTACTACGAGGTAGAGGCATGGGCTATAGAGGAAGGGGTGGATTTCTAAAAACACTCAAAATGGGTTCTGGAATACACATAATGAGAATCAGAATGTGCAAGGAGGATTCAACAGAGGCGGATTAGGCAGACATGGTCTTCCTACATGTTGGACATGTGGGATGACAGGGAACATTGTGCGCATATGCGGAAGCTAATGGAATGTACAAAATGGGAAGTTCTCAAGAGGCGGGACAGCTTATCCTCCAGCATATAGCTCACAAGTTAGGGAAGGATTCACCCAAGATCAGACAATGTATCAGGCACAAGCGCCGCAAATGCAACAGGTACAGCAGCCACAGCAAGCACCATTGAGTCCACCGCAAGGGCAGTCGCAGCACGCCTCCATGCAGATACAGCAGAATGCAAACACAGGACAATTACTGACACCTATAATAAGGTGTGTCACTATGGTGGAAGGGAATCCTTTCACAAGTACATGGGTATGACTGTATCCATAATACGGCAGCTCACAGGGCAACTTGATGTGTTCAATACTATCTGTGACACCAAACCCCCAAGAGGAACCATGGGTTGAAGTGACGATAGGAGGCAGATCTTTTTCATTTATAGTAGACACTATAGTGCAACTCGTTAATGTATATGAGAAGGAAAATATCCAATGTCGGCAAATGCCATGAATGCTCAAGGATTCTCTGGAGCTGCAAGTTGAGTTCCTTTCATTGATGAGTTATTACCAGTCTCTATAGGAGAGTGTGACATGTCTGTTCCATTGTTGTATTCCCAGCAGACACCAGTTAATATTTTGGGAAGAGACTTAATGACAAAACTTAACATGACGATTTCTTTTACCGATGAAGGTATTGTGTGCTCCACTCCTGGGATACACTATATGAATGAGGGCACATTTATATTGGCATTCACAGGACAAATGGCTCTGCGAGGTGTGCCGATAGAGGCCAATGTTTTCCTTTATGGGGTGAGCATTCTGTTAACATGGCTACCTGGCTTATTGGGAAGGACTATGAGGATACCTGATGATTTTTTGTTCAGACTACAGATACCAATGGACGAAGAGGAGGGACAGACTATCCCCCTGGAGTTAGATGCAGTCAGTACAAGGGGAAATGGCAATGCTCAAAGGAACAGATGACAAGGGTAGGCCATGTAGAACAGTGATTGCCATTGGGAAAGGATGCAGATTGACTGACATCACTGATGATGATATGTTTAGAAATGATCCATCAGATGATGAACTAGTGTTCTTTATGAGCATTACATATTGGATCAGAATATAGAAAAGAGAGATTCCACAGTGCATGCCGATAATGCTGCACCGTCCAGCATTTTTTATGGACACTTGGGGAAGTGTCAAGTGTTTTATGGATTACAGGCCCTATGATGCTGGTTTCTTAAAAGGAGTTGGGGAGGCTAACATAAAGCTGAAACCAGGAGAGATTTTATCTCGAGCAAGACAATACCCAATGACTTGAGAGGCAGACAAGTACATTTTTGGGACTATCTCAGCACTGATGGAGCAAGGTATTCTGGTACCATCCGAATCATCGTGCAATACCGCTGTATACCCTGTGAAGAAATCCAAGGAAGGGTCGTTGAGATTTATACAAGATATGAGACCAATTAACCAGATTGTAGAGGCAAAGTTTCCTTTAGTTCCTAATCCAGTGAAGATACTATGAAGTATCCCAGAAGAAGCGCGATATTTCACAGTGATTGATTTAAAAAATGCTTTCTTCTCAATCCCGTTGCACAAAGACTCACAAGACTTGACTTTGTTTACGTTGCACCAGACTTATCTGAAACACACAAGGCTGCCTCAAAGGTACTGTGAGTCTTCATCGTTCTTTAATAGAGTCCTACAGATGTACCTAGGCAAAATTGATTTCAAAAGTACTGTGATACAGTATGTAGATGACATTTTGATTTGTAGCACAACAGAAGATGAGTGTCGACAAGACTCAATTCAATTAATGACTATTCTAGCAGACAAGGGATACAAAGTAGACAAGGAACAGTTGCAGTATTGTCAAGAAGAAGTATTGTACATAGGCCAGTTGATCTCACGTGAGGGAAAAAAGGTAACACCGGAAAGAGCTGAAGCAGATGCAACAGTTTCTGGGATTATGTAATTATGTGAGTGCATGGGTGTTTGACTATAGTTCATACACAAGACCCCTTTTGCAGACTCTAAAGAAAGCACAGGTGAACAAGGAGAAAATAGAATGGACTGAGGAAATGGATGGAGGATTGGAAGAATTGAAGAAAGCAATTTTTACAGCTCCCCTTTTAGGAATTCCCAATTATGCAGAGGAGTTTTTCTTGTTTTCATATACAAATGGGACAATTATGACAACAGTGCTTACACAGAGGACTACATTAGGGTACAAACCTCTGGCATATTACAGTGGGATTTTTGACCCGGTTATGAAAGGGCATTTTCCTTGTGAACAGTCATTGGCAGCCACCACATTCGCAATTGAGAAATCTACAGGCATTGTAATGGGTTGTTCTATGATGCTTTTTGTGGAGCATGCTTTGTTTGCCATTTCTGGAAAACCTAAGGGTACATTGACATCTCAGAGAGATTCTGTATATGAAGTAATCATATCAAACCCAGCGATTAAAATTGTCAGATGTAGAATAGTGAACCCTGCCACTTTTGTAGCTGAGCCAGTGGAAGAGGGCGAGCATGTGCATGATTGTGCAAACTATGAAGAGTTTTATGACGATATACCGTGCGTACAAGAGAATGCATTGTCAGAAGGGCAAATTCTCTTTATTGATGGTTCTTCAAAAATTGATCAAACAAGTGGAGAAAGGCATTCTGGCGCAGCTGTAGTGAGGCATAGAGCAAACAGTGAATTAGAGGTTGTAGGTTGTAGCAAGTGCAAGACTACCGTCTCACTTTACAGTGCAAGTGGCAGAATTGGTAGCGCTTATTGGTAGCTCATGCTTGAAAAACACACTCGAAAAACATGAAGGGCAGGATGTGATGGTGTACAGTGACTCTGCCTATGTGACGTCAACAGTACACACAGGGTTAGAATGTTGGAAAAGGAGGGGCTATCTCCGACCAGACATCACTCCGGTGCAGCACGCATCATTATTCGACAGACTTATTAAGGCACTACAACTCCAAGTAGCCATAGCGATAGTTAAATGCGCAGCACATACTAAGCAAACTGACTTTATGTCTTGCAGGAACTCAGAGGCCAAAAGCGTTGCCTACTTACTAGATATTTCAAGTTTTGATACTCCAGATGTTAAGGAGAAGTTAATTACTGTTATGTTAGTGAATGAAGGATTTAATCATTTATCAAGAGCCCAGTTAATGGAGGTTCAAGGCAGGGCACCACAGGAAGAGCAGGGATTATGGAAACAAAGGGGGTGTCCTTTATCCCCCACAGAAGCATTATGGTTGCAGGACAGTACTGGAAGCCAGTGATGCCAGTAGCATTGTCAAGGTAGCGCTTGAACAGCTGCACTACTCTGCGCATGTACCTAGGGAGAGTCTCACTGCAACCATTGCAGATGACTGGTTCATACCGAACCTGTTAGAACACGTTGCATTTTATGTAGTAAACTGCATCGTATGTCAAAAGCTTACCGCTAGGCATACAGTGCAAATGATTAGAGGAGTAATTGTTCGACCGAATGGTCCTTTTCAGCATTTACATATTGATTATTGATTATGTTGATATGCTGCAAGTATGTAATGGATACAGGTATCTGATAGTGGTGGTGTGTCCCATATGCAGGCGGATCGAAGCAGGTCCTTGTACACACCCTGATGCCACTTACGCAGCAAAGTTTTTAGTACGTGAAGTCTTTCCAAGATGGGGATAATGTGAGGTCCTGAGATCCAATAATGGGCCACATTTTGTTAATGAAGTATCTGAACAAATAGGTTTATTGATGAATACTAAGCACAAGTTTTCTTCTGCTTATCACCCGCAAGCGAACAGACTATGTGAGAGACTCAACGGCCTTCTAAAGGAAAGAGTCGCCAAGCTTAAAGGAAATGAATTAAATGAATATTTGACATACATGACCGCTAGTATCTCTGTCATTTCAGATCAACTCAAGCATCAGAGGGGTCGGTCTCAGAACACAGATGAAAACCATTCAGGAACCGGAATTTCTGAATTATTATCAGCACCTAAATTATTTGCTGGAGATACAGTGCTGTTCCATAACTTTACTAGAAAGTGGCATGAGCCAGGATTTATTGGACCGTACATTGTGGAGGACATTACTCCCTCAGCAGCACCTCAACAATGTCAAACTCTACACTGGTGAGACCATCGCAACCCCAACTATCAATCCAGAAGCAAGACAAGAAGAGGAATTTCACTTTGTGCAGACTCGATTGATGATGAGGAAGAAGGATGATAAACCAACGGATTGACAAATAAATGCAGATTTGGAGTTGGACTGTGGTTCTCACAATACATTCCTTATAGATATTATAGCAGGCGTGCAAATTGGTTTCTTGAGCCACAGAAGTCTTTGAAAATGAACTTTAGAGAGTTGTTGACACATTACAAGTATGCCTGAACTGGATTTCGAATTTGGTTATGAAAATTGGAAAAGGGAGCAGTACCCCGATTCATTTCTTACTGAATACTTGTTTGACTGAGTTTACGGTTCTCCCCAAAAGGGATGTGCATTGTATCGTGCTTGCTATTTTTGTGTTTATTCTTCAAGCTTATCCTGCACTTGTTAGAAGAGATGTGGACATCCACACATTTTTACAGGATCCTAAAAATGGCCATATAATAAGGAGGCTGCTTATAGCATTCTTAGAGCAGTTACTGCAAATACCAAATATACCACAATTGCTGGAGTAGTGTTTTTCCTTCCTTAATTGAGTATAAGCCAAAATGACGAATCTTGAAAAAGGTACCATTTCAGAAAATGAGCAAGGCCAACTAAGTTCAGAATGCCACAAATGGTGTGGATTGATATGTTGGTTTATGATATACGTATGTGCAACCATACTCAGTGTCTTTCTGCTTCTTCTGTTTAACATTCCTTATTTAACTAACACTCCTGTTAAGACAGGGACTACCATGATTCCTCCTACTACAAGTACTGCTATTGATTTATTTACTTCCATTAAGGTAGACACTCCATATGTTCTCCCGAGAGAGAGAACTCATGATATACGTCATGATTATTATTTGAGCACTGATTTGATAGTAGTGAGATGTAAGAGAAGTGCAGAGGAAGATAATGAAGGGATAAACACATATCTAGACAGTACTTCACACTTGGCTATTAAAATGTGGTATCAGCACATGTAAAATGTGGGAGAAAAGACATCTGAGGAGAGTTGCTATGTCTGCACGCTCATACCCTATGCTATGGGTGCAACACAAACTTTCATTTCTAGAGAAATTACGGAATACAATGCCAGATGTCTTGTTCATCTTGCAGCATGCATGACAAGAGACTAATTTCAAGGAAGCTGGGCCACTGCGTGTTGGAGATTGAAATGGTCATTTCCGTTCCAGGATGATAATATCAAGACTACACAGATGGAAAAGGAACCTGCATGGAAAAGCAAGATGCTTACATATCCTGAGAAAGGACATGACGAGGTGGTAGTTGCAGAGATTAAGAGAATTTCCCAGATAGAGCAGAGGTAGCAGGATGGCCTGGATGTTGGGAGAGTTTTAGTTTATGGAGAAGTGAAATCCACAAAAGGATGGGAAGGAGGCCTGATGTCCTGCACAGCTCATCTATTGAAGTCAGAATATTTCCCAGAATTACAGAGAGTGAATGATGCTTGTTTAAAGTACTGGGCTAACCACGCCAGACTGTTGACATGGGTAGAAGATAAATCAGGCCCGATGATGGTGGTTCCATAGATAAATGCAACATTGTGCTTTCAAAGAAAGTGAAAGAATTATTTGGGAAGAAAAAAAGGCTGCAAAACTACAATCAACGTCATTAGAATGGGAGCAGGGACCGCTGTCCTGATGGATAGATATTGGGCTTGTGGACCCAGAGATTACATGAAGCTGCCCAAGGATTGGGGAGTGACGTTTTCCTTGATACTCATACTTGTTCCAGCGTTAGTGATTCCTAAAATGACCTGAACATTGGAGAGTTTCCAAAAGCAGAGGCCCATTTGAGGAAGAGAAGATCACTAGAATTATTCAACCAGACAATAAATGAGAATTACATTTCAGCAAAATCAACAGAAGCCTTCGATCCCATTCCATATGAGCACAGGTTGTTCAGCCAGACTTCAACGATATTCACAACTATCTTTAGGATTGGGATCCAGACAATGGCCAATGCCAAATGGCTACAGATTACCAGATGGGAACTCTGCAGACGATCAACACTACCATAAAGGGATTCAATGCGATCAGGGAAGAATTGAGGGCCATAAGGCTGATGACCCTTCAGAACAGACATGTCTTTGGTATGATCACAGCAATGGATGGAGTTCTCTGTGCAAAAATCGGCCCATAATGTTGTACGTTCATACCTTCTCATGATGAACAGAATGAGACCTTGACAGAGGCCATAACGTTACTAACGAAGCTACACAACAAGATGGAATATGAGACAGAAGATATTGCTGATGATAGCTGGTTCGCATCTATCTACTCATGGGTTCAACAATGGATGGCGAATATCTTCAAATTCCTGGGAGCAATACTGGTGAGGGTGATGTTTGGATTTTGTGTGATCAGGATAATGATTACACTGTGTAAGAAGACAGAAAAGAAGGCAGTAGGAATAAAGATTATGATGGATGTTGAATCAAGGTTTGAGCCCATGGAGCTGATGGATGAAGGAATCAGAAAATACATAGAGACCAGTATCTTAGCACCGGAGGGAATCACAGGAAGTACGTTGGCCGATGGATCCACTGTTATCTGAATGGACAATAAAGTCAAATGACCTGGATTTAGCACCGGAGGGAATCACAGGAAGTATGTTGGCCGATGGATCTAATGTTATCCGAATGGACAATAAAGTCATATAACCTGGATATTTGAAGGGAGTGGTGAAGGTCTGGACTCCAAAGAGGCACCTTTTCAAGAAAGAATACCAAGATGTGGAGACTGGTGAAGGAGTGGTTGATAAATCAACAAGAGGGGGGAATGTAGAGAAGCAGCTGAATGCCTCTGCAGGAAGTACCACTCCTATTTTGCCTATATTTGGAAACCGAAAATTGCGGCAATGTGCTACGCCAGTAATGGTACCTATACCACGAAAAGCCTTTGAGACAAGGTATCCACTGAGAGAATCCTTTATGATGTATCCCCGAAGAGATGACGGTCTCCTGAGGGAGAGCCCCGGAAAAGTGTGAAAATGTGAAAAGGAGAGGCTGAGGACATCACAAGAAATGAGTGTGACACACTGAGAAAGATGACCATAAAAGAGAAGGCATATACCTAATAGAATCTGATGGCGAAGTAGAGAATCGAGAGGACTTTCATGTGCGGAATGAAGATTGCATGTGTAAAGAAGCACTGCAGAAAATGCAAGTCAATTTATAACTGTACAGATGCCGTAACGCAAATGGACTAAGTAATCATAAAGGCTGGCTATACGTAGTGAATAGACTCCCACCAATATATATATATATGTGGAATCTGGACATTCAATGTCACAATTTTAGTAAGCTCAACCCGTGGAGAAAGAGGGATTGATAGCTATGTGTGTATCGCAGCAAGGAAATAAGCTGAGGCTCAAAGATGGACCAAAGGGAGACTGCTTGGCTTGGTGTCAATGACTAAAGTAGCCAAAACTGGTTATCAGTCCTTGAAGAACAGTGCATGTGAGACCCAAAGGCATCCTTGTTAAGTTGCAAAGGGAGAACACCATGAGTGCCAAGTTTGTTTATTCAAGAAAATTAAATGCTGTAAAATGGGCCGATTCAAGGTCTCCTGTTATGTGAGTCTAAAATGGAAATACACGTGGGCATGCAAGCCTGAACCTTGACAAGAACATGCTCTCACTCCCTTATATTCCCAGGGAAGAAAAGATACTACAAGGCCAAGTTCAAAGACAATCTAAATGACAGAAGGCATGAGTGATGAGAGATGATGGGCTAATTGGGTGGGTAGACACGGTCAAGTCCACCCACCAGCACCTGGGGTACCAGTTTACTTGCTGCTAGAGAATTGAATGTTCCAGAAGGGAACAAGCCTCACAACCAATTGTAGAAGGCCATATAACAAAGAGCCTTAAAGTTTGAGAGTCAATAATATATTGTGTTTCTAATCACTGTCAAAGATTACTTTCACAAAGGGAGGGCATGAGTTGCCCACCTGACTAAAGAGACCAAATCACAATCCAATCCCTTAAAGAAAGTATACTTAGATACTCCACTTAGTCCAATCACAATCCCATGTAGCTTTTTGTAGTTTGCCACATAGTATGACGTCACGTATGATGAGGTTTTGCTATAAAAGTGATGTTTTTTATTAAATGCATTGAGACCATGCTGTGCGACATCCGTTGATGTCCGTTGTACTTCCTGTTTTAGACAACTGAGAATAAAACAGACACTTTGCCAACTTCCTGAGTCAGTCTTCTTATTTGGTGTGAGAGTTATTCTCCATCCCATTCATCATACAATGTGTTACCTTAATTAAAAGAACCACAAGGGTTCAAGTGTAAGGCTGATTAGTGGCTAAACCCCATGCTCAGCCCCCGCACTTCGACAAATGAACAGTGATCCAAATCAAAGCTAGAACAGGCACAGCCGAGAGAGATACATTGTGTGGTAACGTAGGCCGAAGGAAGGCTAAACTTTCCGAAGGGTTGTAAATATGATTCATTAGCAACCCAAACAGCAAAGTAAAAACAGTTAAAAATAAAAGGAATGTTGAACCAAGGTTCTGTAATAATATATACACTTAATGAACACACCAATGTACAAATAACTATACAAACACAATAAAAACCCAACCCTGGAAGAAAGGACACAGAACATGCGATAGAGAGAAAGACGCAGCACACTGGGAAATGAAAACAGGGGTGAAAAGGCAAGAAGCAACCACAATCATGTAAAAGGAGATGTCTTTCAGTGGAAACGGTGCAAAAGTAACCTCATCATTCCCTAAGGCCCTACAAATGGAGCAGTGGGAAGGTATGGGTCAATAGTACCTTTTTGCTGTTCTTAGGTGGTTCAACAGAGTTGAACCAGGTTAGGAGTTGTGCTGTGGGTCGAGTCAGGTTTGGGTATGTCGAATCATGCTGGATCAAGCGGTGAGCTGGCATGTAGTCGTTTCAAATTGAGAGCTCGTTTCGATTTGAATGCGGCCGTCAGGTCGTGCAGTTCATATAGTTCACCAGGGGCGGATCGGGTGGTGAGTGACGCAATGCTTCAACGGTTCAAGTCGTGGTTTGTCAATTCTGTGCAGTGACCTTGGTGCTCTGAAGCAGGGTTTGAAGAAGCCACAGTTTGAGGTGTGTCTGCAACGGCAAGCAGGTTGCTTAAGCTGAACAGGTAACATGCTCCGCTTGGCAAGAAGCAGCAGTGAGCTGGTCCGACAGGTGCGATTCAGCAGTGGTAGAGTTTGATGGAGTAACAAAATCAAAACCAGCAAGTCACTCTGGTTCAAATGCAGAAAATATGGTTAAAATGCAGTTTGACGGGTTTGATGTGGCAGAAAAGGGAGCTTGAGCAGATCTGGTCCTCCATATGATGTGAGAACTGCTCTAGAACATGAGGGTTACCTTCAGGATCTGCTCTCTCATCCTGGGGAGATTTGGTGTAGAGTGACAGGTCCTGGTCCCGAACAAGAGTCACCCCAATGTGCCCTAGGTGTGCAAAGTGTCATGGTATATTTTACATTTTGCCCTGCAAGGGTTAGACGAGTAGTAAAGCCATACACTTATTCATCCTGTTCATTCATGTTAGACCATTTTAGATTTGGCTCTAAGGGCCTATATAGAGTTTTTCACCGTGAATGGGGTAAGCAAACTACTCCTTGTATTGCATATCCTGTGAAGATATATCATAACTGTTTATTAGTGTAGTTAATAGAAATAGTCTTTGCCCTCAGGGAGCATCCCTATCCCCCCTCCTCTTTAACTTCTACCTGTCGCCCCTCCCCTCGCTCATCCAATCCCACAATCTTACCTGTTACAGATATGTTGTTGACACTCAGATCATCCTCAGGATTCCCAACTGCCACTCCTCCCCCCACCCTGAACTTGCATCCTGCCTCTCAGACATTGACCACTGGATGACGAACATCCACCTGCTTCTGAACTCCTGAAAAAACAAAATCCTAATCTGCGAAAAAACAGTTCTCCATCCCCAACCCATCACTTGGCCACCATCATTAGGACCCGTGGGAACTGCATCCACCCTCAGTCAATAACCTTGAATGTACCTTTAGCTCAAACTTGACCCTCACCCACCACATGAACTCAATCTCCAGATTTTTCACCTTCTACCTCTGCATCCTCAAGAAGATCTTTCCTCATCTCCCCTACCCCCACCGAGTTTCTGCATTCAGGGTCATCAACCTCTTGCACCTAAACTACTCTAACTCACTCTGCCTAGGCACACCGTCTTACCAACTCAGAAAGCGCCAACAAATTCAAATCTCTGCAACATAGCTCCTCCTCGCTCTCCCCTCCAGAGAACACATCTCCCCTACACTCAGGGCACTCCATTGTCTGCGCATCAGCTGACAAGCCTCTTTAAAAGCCATGCGTATCACCCACCATGCCATCCTCAAGAAAGGCCCAGAATTCCTCCAAAACAAGCTCTCTCGCTAGCACCCCACCCGTATCCTGAGATCAGGATCCACACACCTCCTAGCAGTCCCCCCTTTCAAGTTCACCAGGATAGGAGGTGCTTGTTTCTCTGTCCTCAAAGCCACCTTCTGGAACTCACCCCCCCTCGCACTCCATCTCATAGAGGATCACCTGGCCTTCAGGAAAGCCCTAAAAACCTGGATGTTGCCTCCCTCTTCCTGATCCCCCCTTCATACGAACACAAGCTTTATCCAGCAGTCATACCCACCTCGGTCTCCCCCTCTTGCCACTCTCTCAGCTACCGTCCTATGCTCTCCTTTGTCCTCTGTGCTCAGCCACCTCCAAACCTGCTGTCGGCCCCGCTAACCCTTATTGGGGAGTGAAGAAGTTATTCCAGTAACCTGCTCAGGATAGGAATGCTGACAGTGGGCAGTGAAGGCACCCACATGGGCTTAGAATGCACCGTAGGAAAATCGTTCTGACCAAGTGTGTGGAAGACAATCAGACACATCTGTTCCCTCCCTCGAAGTTGGCACTGCAAGTAATTGTAACCCACATGATGGTGGGCCATAACTACCGCCAATAAACAGGAAAGGGGGACCTGAACGAACTAGAATGAAATAGGGATGGCAATGAATCACTGTAAAATCTTCTCAAATGGTATTATGTATCCATTCAGCACTTAGATCTTCTGTGAAACATAGCATGGCTCCTTGCATATAGATGGAATACAAGATGTAGACATTGTTGTTTGTACAGCTAACCCATTTTCTCCTCACGCACACCACATCTTCACGGCTTAGCGGAGAGCACAAGCTCATTTCTCACTCTCTGCACAGACATATAACACAATTACTATTGCACAACACCTCTGCCTTAAGAATGAAGCTACCTTTATCAACAAAAATTCGAATTGTAGCTTCCCACATTACTCTATAATCTCCTTTCACACAATCCGCCCCTCGTTAGTTCATAGCATGTGTCCATTCACACGCCATTCAAACATGGGTGACTAGCAGGGTCCTGGTCACCATCACATAATGGCTAAAATGAACACATGCATAATAGCAACTCCCAACTCTCCCAAATGTTGGACTCTGGTCAATCCAAGGGCGTTCAACCAAGAGCGTGTTGGGACCATAATTATGGTGAAAGGCTCTATACAAATGTCAAAATGAATGAATGAATATATCCCTGAAATCAGTTCATACTGTAGTGCTAACGATTTCAACTATGTACTTAAAGTGTTCAAAGTGCTTTAATAAACAAAAGAGTTTCCTTTAGGAAAATTAGATTTGCAGTGCAAAGCAGCTTCTGATAGTCAGAGTGGTGCCATATTCCCGCCGATTGTTGACACATATTCCTGAGGATTGTTGCTATATTCGATTGGGGAATATGATGCATTACCAAAGACATTACTATTGTTCTTGAATCTTGAGGAATATAGGCAGGTGCCCAGGACTCTGGAGTTAGAGGCTTGAGGTGGTTTGTCCGACAGTGGATGATGTAATGGCCATTCACAATTAAGAAGGGGATTTTCCAGGTTGAAAACTGTATAAAAATCCCTTCCACCCCAGAACTGGGCCGATGCTGAAAACAGGGAGAAAGGGGATCGTACACTTCTGCGGTTTTAAAATCATAATGGTTTCTGACTATACAATGTTATATTTTCCATGCTGACTTTGAAGTGCGTGATATTATACAATTAATATTATGCCTAGCTTTCTCATATTAATGTCCATTCGGATGCTTTGAAGTTTTTAATTGCTGTAACAATATTTGATAGCCTTTACAAGTGAAATGATGCTCCAGAGAGAACAGTTTAGAAGTAAGGACTATCAGCCAGTGAAAGTGTGGATACTGGAGATACAAAGTATGTTGTGGTAGAATTCATTTAATGTGAAGATCTGAGTTGTGGTCATATTGGATTCTGTTTTAGTTGGAACTCAGGAAAGCTAGTGAGATATTGATGAGAAGCATGTAAACTAAAGTTGGTTTATTGCTTATACCACTTGAGGTTGGTTGATTGCCTTCATACCACTGTGAGAATTGTGGTGTATCAGTGGTTTATTAAACGTTGTATTCAAAGTGTGGCTTTATTATATGCTTGCTCTGCCTTTTTCCCCTGCGCATTAGGTCACATCAAAATGAATGACTGGGATAGCTTCATCTGCGAGTATGTAATGTAGAGGGTTTGTGATTGTACATATTTGATTAAACACAAGGCAAAGAGAATATCCTGGTGCCCATTCATTTAAATGTGTAGTGAAAGCAAAATCATCCCATTACAGAGGCATAGAGGGTGAAACCCTCTTCTCTTCTCAGGTCAGGATGATATGCTTCTCCTACAAATCACAGCCGGGAGCATTCTAGCACCTGCTTGGCTAACAGGAAATATCTATTGATATCTGGTACCCTGGATAACAGTATGATCAGCTGACTTAGGAGGTCTTGGAAAGATTTGACACAGTAGGGAACGGAGCTTGCTTTTGCCTTGGACTGTTCCTTCCTCACCTAGATAGATGACATCTTTGGAAAGGTCAATTCTCCAAAAGTACTCCAAATGAATTCTGTGTTTGTTCAAGATTGAATCAAAGAAGGAGTGGGGAGCCCCTCTTTTATGGCAAAGGTCCACAGGTGATTGGACTAAAACAAGCCTGCTTTATGGCTTCTAATCATTGTTCTTGTGACAAGTGGACATTGCCTTCTTGCATTCAATGCAAAAGTGGAAATTGCCTTGTTGCATTCAATTCAATGTACTTGTGCTACAGGAAGTGAAGGAGACAGGAACTGAAGTGATAAAGAGAGAAATAAGATGGAGGAATATTGCTCCAACTATGTTGCACTCACTCTGTCTATAATAACCCTGCCCCTACTAAAACCCCTGGCATCAAAGTCCCCTTTGGTATGCAACACCATGGTGTGAGGCCAGTCTCTTTTTATAGGATGTGCACTTTGAAACGGTTTCCCAGGATAACCCCTGCTGAGGGGCTGTCGCCCAGTAGAGAGGTGCTACCTGACCTCACAAAGGATCAAATGACACAACTAGTCTTGGGAGAATAAACATAGCATGTCATGGCTGGGCTGGGCTAACAGGGCTGATGTTAAAGCCACATCAAATTTGTGTTCTACTTATAATTATGAAGGACGTTAGCCACCATACCTTAAACTAAGATATTGCTTATTTTTAAAGTTCACAATTGCTACGAGAATAGTAATGTGTGTAGATGTGCCAATCTTAATACAGCCCCTTTTCTGAAGTGACTAGGCTGTCACTGCAGCTGTCAAAGGGGCACCTGCGACTTCTGGGCCATTTTAGGGCAGGTGTTGCCGATCAGGATACTGATTCAGCAGGGCACAGGTGTACACTATGCTTTTGGCATGGAGCATAGGAAATGGAGATCTTGTTAGCAGACCACTGTATGTGAGATGGAATTACCTCCATCATTTTATTAATTATTACAAATAAATAACAGCACCACCACATCTTGTCCTCCTTGTCCCCACCCATCCTGCCGGAGCCAACCATGTGGGACCTCCTCTCCCCTTCCCTGATCCCCCTCCCAACCTCACAAACCACTTATTAGCTGTGGCATCCTGGACTTCTGTGCCCACTGGCCATGCTCTTCACCTGTTGTGGCCTTCTGAGGGTGGTGTTTCTTGGGCAGCCCCTTTTAGGTGTGATCCCAGAAACTGAGCCGGAAGACGCAACATTAGACTTTCACCTAAGCCATGGTTTGCTGCCACCTGGATGGTGACAATGCCCTACTTCGATGATTCTCTTACTTTTCCTTCATATGCCTTTGTCATATGACAGAATAATTTTAACCAATTCCCAATTGTCCCCAAAGAACAAAATTTCCTTCCCCTTCAAGTCCACCTGAATTACCTTCATGACAGTCCGCCTCTACAAGGCCATGGCTACCAACGCCCAGTTCAACTTGTGAGAAAAACTCACCATCTCAGGAGGCCAGTGCAGTACTAAGAGCCAATCCATTTTCAGACCAAGAACTGCCAACATTTTTTTTTTTGCAAAACTAGAAAATAAGCGTTCTCCTTCTATGGTCCAACAGTGTAGAGAAGCATACCTAGCGACATCACAGCCTTAAACCCCCTTAAGCTAATTGCTGCTGTTTTTGTCACTGTGATATGTAGAAGTAGGCATACATGATTTACACCGGCATATTCAGTTAATTAGGCAGTTTTTCTTCAGAAGTGCATGATGAACCACTCTGACATGATCACGTATCTTACATCCTACTCCACTTACCAGGTACTGAAAGCAGACATGTTTTTAACAGTCTGATCTTTAACCAGTTGTCCTGTGGCATTAAATAGCCTAGATTCAGTTTGCATACTTCAATGTGAGATGAGATATAGATTTCTCAGAACACTTGTTACCAAATAAAGACATCTTAAGACATCTCATGGGCAAACGGGGCATGAAAACTTGTTCCAAAACTGAAGTTATTGTAAGCAACAGTATCGAGGAAGTAATGGTAAGATCAAGTCTCAGAATAACCATTGGCACAACTATATTTTCAAGTCACTGAAGCAGGTCCTAATCATTGATATTGACATTGATATTGTATTTATATCGCGCTCGCACACAAGAGTTTCATTACAGCCTGCCCTTTTCGGCCTAAATAGACAAGGCACCTCGTAAAAAATAAATCCTACTGCATTATGAGGTGCACAGTCGAAAAGGGTGTTTAACGTGTTGCAGGCTCATTATAGTCTTCATAATAAGATTTCTTTTCAAAACAAAAACTTGGTATAATATTCTGACTGATAAAGTACAATAGAAGAAAACTTAGAGTGACGTTAAAAGACAATTCCTGTCTCAATCTGTAATTATTATCCTGGACCATACTTGAGATATGTTGAAGCAATAATTACATAATCAGAACCTTTAAAATAATATTTTAATGTGAATAAAAGAAAAACATGTTCAAACAACTAAATAAAGCGCAAAACGGAATTCGGAATAACCGAACGAGATTTGATTTATTATGAGTTGCTAGATATCACAGTAACATTAAAAACATAGTTTGTCATGTATTGAATCTTTTTTTTTTTTACATATGCAAAAAGAAAAACAGTAATTATTTCTTCACAATGTAGCCATTACATTAATAGAAGAAACAAAATATATTGTTAGGTGAAAAGCAATTGTCTTCCAATCAATCAAAATATTTCAGAAACTACAATAAATGTCTTGAAAGAGGCGGATTCGTGATTTCTTGTTCTAGTTGTTTTCCAGGAAATGAATATTGGGTCACGGCTATAAAACTTTTATTACGGGAACAGTGCTTGTGTTTTGCACCTCTTGACAATTACATCTTCAGCGTCCCTGATGTTAAAGGGATCTAGGGCGTTCTCATTCATGCCCCATACAGACAGGATCAAGGAAACCTTTCAAAAAATGACATATAGCATCAAAGACCTTGCTGGTACACTGTCTCAAAATCTTCATCCTTTCCCTACAAACAGATGACAGTTAATGAATAAGGAGACAAGTCAATGTAAACATAAATCTACGCAGATCACAGCATACTTACAAGTCAAATGATGCTGGTTCAAAATGTCCTCTTTTTAATAAAAGAATTCTCTTTCAAAATTACAATACCATGCATTTGCTAAATAATGCTGCATGTTCTGCCACTACCTCAGAATGTAAGCTATCCAGCTATGGAATATGGAATCGTACACAAGTCACCTCAAGTAAAGGTATAGGGCAATAGTAATTGAGAGGTTTGTTGTGTGCACCCGGTTAACGTAAAATCCCTTTGAGAATGAACTGCAGAATAGGAACTAAATGATTTAGCAAAACATCCTTTTATCCTAACAGTTATGACATTGAAACTCCATAGAATGTTCACCATCTAGTTATGAACTCTGAACTAGAACACAATGTAGACAATTCTTCTTAGGTTCTCCAGACTTCATCTATGCATCTATATTACCTTACCATCAAGAGTTGCTGCGGACCACTCCACATTTGTGCTTGGCCTTTGTGACATTCCCCCTCGCATTGCTGAAGCAGAGCATTGCCCTTTTTTTGCCGACCTGGGACGTCTCAGGCACCTAACTTGTCTGCATCTGTCTTGCTGCAAATCCATGTCATTAATGTGACCTCGAAAATCCTGACTTTTTTATTTTGATCCCTTTTACACTACATATGTATGCTGGGGAAGACCCCCTGCAGCTCCCCCTACTTGTATTATATACCATACCTACTCCCACATATATATGTGTTGTAAAATGGGTCGAATATAAAAAAGAAAGTCAGCATCTTCTGCAGTCACAGTTATGGAGGTGCAGTAATGATATTATTTCTCTTGCTGCTCAGCCGCCTGGTGAGTTCATTGTGCATTGTGCAGTTTCTCCATCCCTCTCTCTGCTCTCTCCAGCTATGGTGCTCACCATCTCTCCTATATACTCAAACTGCTACTCTCTCACCTATCCTACCTCTTTGTTGAAACTTGGAAGGAAAAAGTTCAAAAAAGATCTTCTGATTTCCAATCCTGGCCTGCCCATCTCTGACACCTACGCCAATGCTTTGTTCAGGCAGACTGTCACTGACATCCTCTTTGACACTCCCTCTCCGGACCTATGGACTCCCGGCATGGTCTCAGTCCTTTCCCCTTTCTCCTCATCACCCATTAATGGTGGCACCAGATGAGAAGTACTCTTGACATGCATCCCATCCTCTAGGTGCATCATTATTATCTATGAGAATGGCACTGTCATGGCCCAGGGCTCTCAGCCCAGCCTCCACCTTCTCGATAGATGTCTTCCAAATCTCATCAACTTCCTCCCTTCTCCTGCCTCTCCTCAGTTTTCCACTCCCCATGCCACTTCTCCACCACCAACGGATGTACCACATCCCTGTACCCCTCCTCGGAAGACCTTCAAAGGTGGCAACCAGCTTCACCTAGCTACCCTCAACTCTTGCTCTGCTGTTAAACACTCCTCTGATAACTGTCTCCTTCTTGAAGACTTTGACCTTGATGTTCTTGCTCTCACTGAGACGTGGTTCACTGCCAGCTCTGTCAATGCTTTTGACACACTCCTCTCTGAGAGCAACAAGATCCTCTCTAAGCCGAGGTCTAACTGGCCTGAAGGCGGAGTGGCCTTGATCTTTCCTGAATGGGTCCCTGCTACTATCATTCCCACCCAGACCTAGTCTTCCTTCGAATGCCTTATCTGCAGGGTTGGTGTCTCTCCAAACCTCTCGTTAACTCTCGCGACCATCTACAGGACCTCTGGTCTGGTCTTCCTCTTCCTCTCTGAGTGGTCTGCCGCTCCTCTTTCCTTCTTGCCTCCACCTCCAAGCTTCTCCTCCGAGACTTCAATATTCACCACGACTCTCCTGATTTGGCCACTGGACTCTTCTGCAGCCTCTGTGACTTTCTTTCCCTCAGCATTCTTCCCCAGTCTGACTCACTCAGCCGGTCATACCTTGGATACTCTCACATAGGCAGACATCCCCAACTCCAACCCTCACACTTCACCTCTCACCTGGTCTGACCATGCTCTCCTGTCCTCGCACCTCAATCTCTTAGGTCCCCCGGCTACCTCCCCAGCTCTCAGGCCTCCCTTGGCCCCCAGATCCCCTTCCCTCTTACTCTCCTCATTCTTGCCCATAGTACCAGATGAGGTCTTTAGACAAGTCCTCTCTATGAAAGTCTCTCTGAACAGATGCTCCCCTGCTCCTCCAGAACTATCAAGGATAACATTGCCTCCCTTGCATCAGCCTTGGCCGATTCCTGTAATCACTCCTTTGCTACTGGCTCCTTCCCGCTACCCCGAAAGCACTCCCTTGTGCCCCCTCTGCTCAAAAAGCACTCTGATGACCTCTCCTGCATGGCAATCTACTGCTCTCCATTTCCCCCTTCCTGGGGAAACTCCTGGAGAAGCTGGTCCTCTCCCAATTTATCCAACACACTGAATCTGTTGGATGTTTACACAACCACCAGTCTGGCTTCAGAGCAGCCAGAGGCACGGAAACTGCTCTACTGAACACCGTGAAGACTTGCTCTCAAATCTCGATTCCAACTCTCCATCTGTTCTTATCCTTCTGAATCTTTCCTCTGCCTTCGACACGGTTAATTATGCCACCCTGACAAACCGACTCTGTGACACTCTTGGCATTACAGGCCTGGCACTGTACTGATTGACGTCTTTCTTCTCCAACCAATCTTTCCAGGTTCAACTTGGCCATTTTCTCTCCTCTAGCACACTCTCCACCTCTGGTGTCCCTCAAGGCTCTATCCTCTCGCTGTGGCTCTTCAACATCTACCTTGCCCCTCTGGCCCACCTGATCTACTCCTTCTCTCCACACTTCCAGTGTTATGCAGACGACACTCAGCTCTCCCTACATCTTCCTTCCACTGCCTCCTCATCCTACCCTCATTCCTGACTGCTATTCAGGCATGGTGTGCTGTCAATGATCTCTGCCTTAATGCCTGCAAGGCAGAGATCCTTCTCATTGGGACTCCTGCTGGATCCTTCCCTCCTAACCTCAGGCCACCCTCTATGGGTCCCCCTTACCCTCTTGTGAGACAAAAAACCTTGATGTCATCTTTGACTCCTCTCTCACCTTCTCTCCTCACATTGCAGACCTTGCCAAGAAGGCCCACTATCAGCTGCACCTCCTCAGAGGCCTTCTCCCTTTCCTCACCTTCCCCAGAACCTCAATGTCTCCAGAGCTCTGGTCCTCTCTAGGCTGGAATACTGTAACAGCCTCTTCCTCGATCTTTCATCATCTTCCCTTCGCCCCTTCAACCCGAAAAGGACAGTGCGACATATCCTTGGCCTTAAGCCCAGGGACTGCATCTCGCCAGCCCTAAAATCTCTACACTGGCTCCCGGTTGCTGCTAGGATGAAGTTCAAGACCCTCTGCATCATGCACAAGACTTTCTGGAGCCTGTGACCCAGCTACATCCAACTCTCTCTCCCTCAATACCTCTGTGCTAGGGCCCTTCGGTCTTCTAGCTCCAACTCTCTGCAGATCAGATGCTTCTCTAAGCAGGGAGTGGGGGGCGGGGGCGATTTCTCCCATCTGCATGAGCTTCCCTCTGGAATGGTCTCCCTGCCCATCTCAGGCTTGCGCCGGACTTCCTTAAGTTCCAGAAGCTCCTCAAGACCCTCCTGTTCTGTTCTTCCTTCCCTCTCCCCCTCCCCTTCCCCTGCTAACATCCCCATCTTCCACTATGACTGGCTGCCTCGTTGCCTGGTTCCCTCTGAGTTCTACTGGGCACCAGGGCCACCGCCCAGTGCTCCCCCTTCTTTGCACTTATAATTATAATTGGTTATTTATAACACGCTTAATACCAAAGAGGTTTCTAAGCGTGGACCCGGTATTCAAACCTGTGTTGTTCTGCGTCATCTTGCTTCTAAGACGAGTGTGTTGCTCCCTGGCACTTTCCCACCTGACCTCCCCTTAGCACTTGCCTAGCCCCTGTGGCCCTCTTCCCCTCCGCCACAACCCTCTTTTCACTTGCACTTTCTCCTCTTTACCCTGCTCTTCCCTCCCACTGTAGCACTTTTCAGTCACACAGACCAACACACCAACACTCCCCTCCCTGTACTTTCTTGTTACTGCACTTGCACAATCTGAATATCATAAGCCTTAGAAGGACTGTTTTTCGGACCTTTCTCCCTTGCCCCCGCCCTTTTTACCATTTGTTGTATAGGTGCATTACACATATCCAATAAATAAATACATCAAATGACACTTCAGAAAGTCTTAATTGCTCACAGTACTGTTGCTTGTGAGCTAGTATTCGCTTCTCTGCATGGTCCTCTTGTGCACCCGCCAGTGAGGTTGCCCACTGTCTGGATACTCACCACCAGCTGTCTGCCAATGTGCTGCTTTCAGCAACACAGAGGTGCTGATAGACCACCGCGCCTCAGCTCTGCTTCAGGCTCTCGCCCATATACTCATGACTTTTAGCTGGACAGATCTTCACCAACTCACTACTGTTCTCTCGTGAGCGCTTGAGGAGACCAACTAGTAGTGTTTGATAGGGGTTTCACAATGGTAGTATGAAGGAGCATCCTGGCTTCGCTCACAGGAGTGGAGACGGCTGGTCATACAGTGTAGTACACAGATACACACCATCAGCACACAACAAAATGGCCGCACCGTGTGATGCTGAAAAATAAAATCTACAATGCTGCTAAGTACTAAAAATCAGAGCTCAATATTAAGAACAATAAACCGCACATACAAGCCGCTGTAGATCTCGAAAACATTGATGTGCAAAAGGGTAGTACCTTATAAAGAGTTGACCGCAGTTAAAAAGAGATGGTATCTCGCAGAGAGTCGAATATGGCAAACTGTCAGGCCTGTAGTTGACTGGACAAACACATCCACTACACAGATCTGTATCTAAGCTCATGGTCACAGGTTAAAATTTCAACTGGGCCACTCAGCTCTTCATCCTTTTGAGGTTAACAAAATGTGTACCATTGTGTTTGGTAAGCAAAATCTGTTATCAATGCCTGGGTTCTGCTGGGACGAAACATTGTGTTCTATAAATACCTACAGACGTAAATATAATATAACTGCTTTTGTCGTCATTATGGGTAACAGGAGAGTATATAAGACCACGTTCACACTGACGCAACACAGCAGGCAGTCTTTTGACGATGTGGGTTGTGGAACCAACCCAAATGAGATCCAGACCGAGGTTCAATGATGAAAGGACTTTAGAAGGAAGAAAGCAGATGTCAGTAGAGCTGCTGGGCAACGAGGACTGCGGGCACACCCTCTGCTATTGGGAGGTCAAGACAAACAGTAAAAACGAGGTTAGAGGATAACCCAGGTCCAAGCAGCAGGAAGTGGACACAATGGTGACCCTTTGGCATGTGTCAGATTAGGCTTCAGTCAGGACTGTAGGACTAGAAGCAGCACAAAGGATATCTTTCGAACGTAAAATGTTTTTTTTTTAGATCAAAAGTTTTTATTTCACAACAGCAAATAACAACAAAGTATGGCATTCATATTTAAATCATATTCATTGTCAACCAAAGTCAAAACGTACGAATCAGTTCATCATAAACTACCACTAAACATCCTATATAAGAAAAGAATAGAGGTGCACAAAGGGGGAAAAGAAGAAGAAAATGAATAAAGGAAAAAGAAAGAGAACAACAAAGCCAAAGACTGCAAATTACAAAAGCAACAATCCATGCAATAGACACAAGAATATCACAAAAGCATTGTATAAAACCATAAGTAATGACACATAACAGTAATATAAACAGCCAGGGATACATCAATCCCGAATGAAAGTTCAAGTTCATCCATAGACATCAATAAAACAGCTCCAAATATCTCAACAATTGTACTTGTAATGTAAAATGTTGAAAAAGTCATGCCTGATCAGTTGAGGTGCACCACATGAAGACAGTAGGAAAAACCTTGTCTGTTCTCCAGGAATAGTGCAGGAGTGTTTGTTGTTTTGCCGTGTTACTGAACGGCTACATAAACATTAATCTACCTGGCTGGATAAACTTTCTTTTCCATTTTTAATGGAGAGAAGAGATTGCGCACACATGTGAAAACATCAGATCTCGGTGGAGCGCGCAGAGTACAGGAGTGTTTGGTGTTCGGTGTTTGGTGCTTGGCGGTACGCCAACGTGAAAAGAGAAGCACAACAGAGCACTAATCACACTCAGAATTTAAATAACCACTGGAAGAAGCACGTAGATGTTGAGATCTACGATTGTACGTTGGGGAAAATACCCCCATCTTATTTTTTTTATTTTTTCGGGGAAGCCTTTGACACTGTTGTCGAGTCTGTCCTTTCCTACTCATCCACCTGACCCCCGTGTCGAATATCACATTCTGAAATGCCCCAGAAACGCAATGGCAACGTCCGTCGCAATAAACAATCAGCAAAGGCTGCTGTAATCGCTCTTAGCGAACTTGACCATGAAAGGTAAATGCACGACAACGCTGGTACCACAGCGTCCCCGCTCACCCCAGGGTGCGGGTGAAGGCCCAGAGCGGGTATGGAGAGCAAACAAGGCAAAACAACAGCCACGACATGTGAACCTATAGAAATAGACAGTAACAACACTTTGTTAAACTTGTAATTTTCCGTCAAGTGGAAATCCATCAGCAACCAATTACTTCTGGTCTGAACTTGCAGGAAGGCTATGAGTTCTGTCAATAATAATAATTTTCCATTTATGTAGCTACAAACCCTCAGGCATCTGAGCGCTGCTTATTATTACCCACAGGGTGTGGTGGTCATTTATCGACCTCATAAGGATGAAAAGCTGAGTTTGGCCATCCCGGGATTCGAACCTGCATCGGCAGGCTCTACTCTCTGTGCTATCTGACCGGCATTTACCAACCAACAACTCCCCCGGCCCCCCACCCCCGCACCGGCCTTATGGGTATCATTGAAGACTCAAACCATGAGGAGGATACTGGTGGAGGTCTGGAAAGCTCCCACTCTGCTAGTGATGCGGGTGAAAACGTGTCACCTGGTTGGGAAATGAAGCAATACATGTTGCTGTTACATATGGCCCCGCGGCCCTCACATGCATACGCACACGCACTCATGTAAGGAGGACACGGGACGCGATGTTGCTTGCTATGCGTCCCGGTGGCAACTGCCGCACGGACGCAGTTTATTCCGACTGCGCATGCGCGGGTCCACAACGAGGCCCGCGCATGCGCGCTACAACAACCTGGGCGTCACAGTTGCGTTAAGGATCTTATTAAAGCTTTGTAATTACCTGACTAATGAAACATCACACCATTCTGCACTTCTGACCCATCTTCTATCACTGACTAACGCTAACGCTAGCTACTGCCAAGGCAGAGCCTATTCCGGATCCTATGACAACTAGGGAAGTTGCAGTTAGAAGTTTAAACAAGAGGGGGAAACCACCAGCACCCTTGGTAGATGAAACGCAGACTGACGGTGTGCCATTAGTCGACGCTGCATGAGGTCTCAGAAGAGGTGGTGATCAAGCAGGTCAATTAATCACCCCCGTCCAGAAGAGTGAGGCGACGCAGGGCTTAAATGAACAAAGGCAGATAAGCCCACTCACCTAATCAAGAGCCGGTTATAGAGGAGCTCGGAGATGACGTGTTATGTCTAAACACCCAAAAAAGAGCACTATTGACGAAAAAAGCCTGCAAGAAAATGGGTAGAAATCAAGAAGATCTGATAATAAAACAGTTAATTTGACTTTATGCCTCCTAAATTGCCTTGATAAAAAGAAAGCAGAACAAAGGATCATGCCCTCTGTTCAGGGCAGCACACATGTTAAGGATCTTAATGAAACGGCACACTCAGTATTAGTCCAGCATTGGCTGCCACCATGAGTGAGAGTCAAGCGGTGTTGGTCAAGGCAACGCCGGGACTCTCCTACGCTGAATTGATCACTGCGAGTGAAGTTGGATGCTTTTCGGCAACTACATTTACAGTTTCCTGCCTTTTCGAGGATGGCAATCACCCAATAAACAGAAGTGCTCTCCTAACATGGTTTGGCTATCTCCACTCCCTGCAGGTTCTACAAATTACAGATTTTTAATATGTGGAGCAATTGGAGGGTGTGGACATCACTTGCACAAAAGTTCACTGCCGTGATGCTAAGGTTGTAGCATTGGTACAGAGTTGCACCCAACCCCTTCTAAGCTTACCATAACTGGTGAATTGCTAGAGATCGATTTTACTTGTAACCATAACGTCCCTTTAACAAAGTTTGTTGACAGAATTTCATAGGTTTTTACCAGTGCACCCTTGTTTGCTAGAAACCTCCTAATATCATACTCCCAACATATTCATCTTTTAACATCTATGAAAGTACTGTAAACCTCCTTTGACAAATATATTTTTTGCAACGCGTACAGATTTGCGTTGTTATGAGCAGCGCATGCTGAGGATTCAAGTCATGGTTGAATTGCCTAGGGCATGAGGATCGACCATGACCCCAGCCCCAACAAACCACCCCCGTTATCCACTTCACCTACCCTGTATCCTAGTTCAGTGTCCACTATAGCCTCATAATGTGACCAATGGCCTGTGCTCATGACTTGCAGCCATAGCCAGTCTCCACAATCCATGGGGCATGAACATTCCCAATATGCAAATCATTGCAAGTGCCAACAAGTGTGCTGTTGGGCTGTCGCTCTGTCCTTTTTTGGCCCTGAATTGCTTCATTGAACTGCACCCCCGATACGCTGTATGTGCAAGAGGAAGGGCTCCCATCAAGAATCAGGTGAAACGCCTGTGGAGTTCCTGGACTTCTAAGACCAAAGTAAACAACTTGTTACTGCTCTTACGTATTAGTGCATGGACTGGACTTGTGGGCTGGGCATGAGAGTAAATCTTTGTGGGTTGGATTTGTGGGCTGGGTCCTTCGATAGAAGTGGGCTGGGTCTGACTTGGCTTGACTCACGTAGCAATTTGCAAACAAACAATGCGTACGCACATCTCTTTTGTTTTAATCAGCTCCTTTGCATGTTGTCCCCCCCCCCTATTACCGGAAACTGTTTACAAAGCTTTCTGTGTACGCGCATTGCCATGCACGCATTGCAAGTGCCAACAAGTGTGCTGTTGGGCTGTTAGGGTGGAGACGGTGTATTATGCATGCTCATATTTCCTGAATTAAGCTGGTAAGCAAATACCGTCCCGATTCCAAAATAACCCCAAAAGTATCATTACGTGCGGCCATTTCCATTAAAATGGCAAGTGTCCTTCGAAGTGATAAATGTGCTGGGACACCTGCGGCTTCTAACCTTAGTGGCAATTGCAATGTTGTTGAAACAGTGTGTGTGGGAGGGGCACATTTACTGAAAAAAAGCTCTGAGGAAATGGTTGCTATAGACACTCGCATAGACACCGAGAGTCTAGAAGGAGCGCTGTGTGACGTGTAAGACTCTCCTTCTGCTCCACCCATGTTCACTAATAACAACGAGGGCGAGGGGTTTCAATTAAAGGTGACTGCTCACCCTGTGCAGGTACATCACTATGAACCAAATGTAAGTAAACCTTACGAAACATCTAATGAGTTATGTGGGGATTGGGAAGTGAATTCCCACCTACGTTCACAGCAGGGAGCAGCTACTATGAATGCAGTGGCTGCCCACTGCAATGAGCCACTCCAGGATGTTTCATTAAATACAACCAATACGTCTACTGGAGCTAATGATTCCATGAAAGAACTATCAATGATTGGTGTTGATAAAATGATGGAACTGAACAAACGTGTGAGGCTTTCTATAGGTATGCTTACTCCTTTAGTCCCATGTGCAAATTGTACTGATTCTCTCAAATATTCCAGAATAAGTGCTCCATTAAGCTTTGAAATTGGCAATGAATGCTTTAGTCGGGACAATATACTTCCTCCTGATAATTTCAATAAGGAACTCGAACTATTAACTGAGAAGAGAGGTTTTGGTTTGGGGAACTTCAACTTGAATTCGTTAAACCCACTTGCAGGTACTCTGAATGAAAAGGGAATCACATTTGAAGGTGTGGAAGTAAATACTAACATGTCCTCACCGGTTGCACCTGAGGTTCCTCAGACTTTCCCGGTCATAATACGTATTTTAGACCTGTTAGGTAAAGGTCAAGATTATACACACTATGAGATCAGGACGATTAAAGCATCCATGACTGAGATCCTTGCCAAAATACATAGGCTTGAGGGATTTGTTATTGGAAGGGATACATGTCATGCCATGGGAAAGGAAACAATCACACCAGTTCTACCGCAAAACTCCACTCTTGTAGATAAAACCACACAGTACTCTGGACCCAGCGATTGTACTATCCTTACTATGGCTAATGACATAGTAGAAATGAAAAACATGCTGCAAGATATTTGCACTATCATGCACCACAACAAGGTAGAAGATATACCTATAAACATGTACGACGCAAATGGGTCCTTAGATAGTCCAACTGTTCTTATAAAAATAATAGAACAGATGGAGGCAGTAGAAGAAGTTCAAAATCTGAACTCTGAGAAGGCAGTATTTATGTCACGCTGCACAAAGAAACTCCAGAGTCGTGCGATTAAAAAAGCAGAAAAAAACGTAAAGCTGCCAATGAACTTTCAAAAAGACAAAAAAAACTACTAAAATGAATGAAGAGACTAAAAGAGAAGTTCAAAAGAGTATAGAAAACAATAACTCTACTAGAACACCTGATGATGACATAATAGATGTAGACCAACTCAGTGAAGAAAGCAGGGATGTTTTGACTCACAATTTGGACAGTGATATACTAATTGCCACCTCAGAAAAGGTAAATTCTGGCAGTGAAGTAGAGTATAACCTCTGCTCTAATAAAACAACTGCTCCAATTCCCGAAAAGAAATCTCCTGTTGAAATAGAGAAGAAACAGATTCATCTGAATAACGATTTTAGTAAGGAAGAAAGAAAGCGTACGTCGATTGCGCCTAAGTCCAGCTCTGCAGAACTTTCTTCCCAATCACGTACTAAGCTTATTAACCAGGCTATTGCAAGTACAGCTATATTGAACAACAAAGATTGCACATATGCGCTATAGTGTTCTCGAGAGGTATCCAAAAATCCCAATAGTACAGCTATAGCTCTGACGGATTTTATTATTGCAAGTGGATCAGGTAAAATCTCGGAACTCAGTCCTGGTACCACGACAAAGTTTGTGGCTCAAAGAACTGGTGTGCAGTTCTAGCAACAAACTCATTACAATGTCCCAGAATTGCGAAAATACTCCTACACTAACAATACCAAAAACCACAGGCATTGTAAAGGATAATGGTATGACTTGCCCTTAAGGAATTAAAACAGAAATTACTATAATTACTGGTTTCGGTAAATCTAGGAGATTTGAGGGTAGCGAACTGCCTGAACAAGAACCTATTGGAGGTACATGTAAGGGTATACAGACAATCGGATCTCACACGATCACCAAAAACTTGATAGAGAATGGTTTATCTATCTCAAAGAAACCCACCCATGAGGAAGATACTTCCGACTGGAGCGAAAAAACAGGTCTCTCTATTGATAATCACGGATCTGGCCATTTCCAGGAAGTTCAGCGGGTGCAGATATGTACACCTTCTATGAGTGGTCATTCTTCCAATCAGATAGGATCTCTGATACACTCCTTTGAAAATGGTCTGATTACTAGGGAAGTATTTATTAAACAACTGGAGCTAAAAAAGGAATATAATTAACAATGAGAAAAGACAATGTACCCCTATTGGTGCTAAAAGCAGTCATGTACTAGCATCTAATACTACGCCCATTAAGTAGTATCAGGTCCTGGTCCCTCGACTGTGAATACCTCCAGCTGCAACAGTAACACCAACAGTCATCCTGATGATCAAGGTGATAGTAAAGGTAGATCAATCATCATGATTGGTCTGGAGGGTATTGCAGAAACTCTGGCTGGTGCTCGTATCAATAGAAGATACGTGCTTGAATTACTTGGCAGGATTCCTCCTTTAAGAGTGTTAACTACATCAGATTTTGAAGGTATCTCTTTACCCTGTGAAAATAACTATAGAATGACTTGTCATGTTCCCTCTCTGAGTATTTTGAAATGTATTTGGGCTTACAGGTCCGAACTGTTAGAACTTGGTTTCAAATTACATACTTTCAATGATGAATCTATTGCACTAGAGTTTTTGGACTACACCCCACCAAGCAGTGGTACTGATTCAGAGTCTAATGGGGGATCTCAAGGTAACTCGCTTGATGAGAACATCTTCAAACTAGCAGCAATTTAGCTATAAGCTCTCTATATACTCATGGAATTCCTTTGGTTTTAATAATATACTGAAATGGCTATCACAGTTTATGCTCCTACAAAAGCCAAGAGTATTATTACTCCAGGAAACCATGAAGGTTGATGAGCTTGTAATTCACGGATATTTTACATATTCATCACACGCACTTAAGGCCAAAGGGGGGAGACCAACAGGAGGTATTGCAATTGCAATTAACAATAGTATTGAATACACCTCAAAGCTTGTATATGTATCAAACTATGTAATCGCAGTTGGTATTACCCTTGAAGCTAGCAAAAATAAACCCCTCCCATTGGTTAACCTTTATTGGAACCCACAAAAACTGGACATAGATGAAATGTTTGAAGAAGTTAACCACTGTCTTGAAATTGCATTTGCAAGTGAGTATTATGCTGATACCAAATTAGGAGGAGAATTTAATTCGAATTGCTTAGATTGTACAACAAGATGCAATGGCGACGTATCAAGTATATCTTACATGACAGGGCAACAATGGGTACAATTCATGGAAGACTGGGGTATGTGTTTTGTAAACGTTTAACGATACAAGCTCCAAATACACTTGGTCTAGAGGAACACTGATGTCATTGATTGACTACTTTTGTGTGTCATATTCAATGGCACAAATAATCAATCCAGTGATTATACACAAGCTCACACATAGTGATCATGCGCCTATTGAATTGAGTATCGATATGCAGTATTCTCTTCACATTGTCGATGAGCTGCTACAATTAACTGAAAGGGATTGTCCAAATATATCCCTTAGGTGGAATAAGGTTGTTACTAATAAATTAGCAAAACTTGTTGAGGATACATTTATGAAACTTCATGACCTGATATCTGTTTTAGGATTAAGTTATGCTCACAAAGAAATTATCATGTCTACTATTGTAAATAGTTCATTACAATAATTCATGGAGAATCAGAAGAATAAGCAATTATTGCTGAATAAGCAGTTTGCCTATAAAGTTATGCTTGCAAAGCGACTAAGAAACCGCGCATTGCGTCTTTTGAAAAATGAGAACTTAATAACATCTTTTTTCTTGGTAAAAAGATTTTAAGAATAAAATGAGAGGTATAAAAATGATGATGTATAATCAAGAAAATCATGATCTTATAAGTGCAATTTGTAGACATGACTCACAGCGTATATGGGCAACTCTTAGACAATCTAACTTGATGCCTAATAAGACTATCTTAAACATAATCCCTGCTGAAGATTGGGAATTTCACATGACAAATAAATATTACCCCCCGCACGCTTTGTGAATTGTACTTTTGACATTAACTTAGATATGGGAGAAAAAATAATTCACCGGTCAATACAAGACATAGAATGGGCAATTGGACAGTTAAACCACTCAAAAGCAGCAGGACCAGGCGGTATTCCGCCCTGAGCCTATAAGTCTAAACCAGCATTATTGGCCAGTATATTAAAAATAAAATGTGACAATATTATGCGTACATCAAAAATATTGCACTCCTGGGTGACTTCTTTTATAGTGCCCATCTTCAAAAAGGGTGAGCAAGGTAAACCTGACAACTATCGTCCAATTTCACTAATTGATAGTGCTGCTAAAATCTTTGCGATCTTACTATTGTTTGAGCTAGAGAAACACATCTCCTCACATGAAATTTATTCTAAATACCAAATAGGTTTTAGAAAGGGCATCAGTACAACATTGAATGCCACTTTTGCAGCACACATATTAGCGGGCTCAAAAATAAAAGGAGCATGTCCAGTATAAATTGCCAGCATTGATATGACCAATGCATTTGACTCTGTTATCCGCAATTTGTTGTGGAGGAAAATGCTTTCCTTGGTATTCCTCAACATCTGATATATTGTGTTATACAATTGCATATTGGCACTTCATATTTGGTCAGACTTACAATGTAAGGTGCGCTCACTAGATCAGTGCTCACATATCTGGGGGTTAAGCAAGGATGTAACTTAGCCGCACTGCAGTTCAACCTGTTTCTAAGCTGTGTAGACGAACTGTGGTTAGATTCAAGGGTAATTGCAGTAAGATATAGTCAGCTAAGGCTACATTGGTTAGCCTTTGCTGATGATATCATTTTGTTTGACTCTACACCATCAGGTTTCCAAGCAAAACTTGAACTGTTTGAAAAATTTGTGTATGAGCATAATTTGAGACCAAATTCAGCAAAAACTGTAATGCTGGTATTCAGTACCACAAAGAGAGCTAAGTGGTACAGTTGGAAAGTAAATGAAATCCGCATTGCTTCAATAAATGATATGATATATCTGGGGTATACTGTCTCAAGGTTGTCATCTATAGAGCTATGGACTAAAAGGCTCAAGATTAAAACTAGGCCTCTTCAAAGTCAAATGAAATGTATTATTGCTAAATACTGTAGATTCTCTTTGCAACCATTTCTTCTGTTCTTAAACTTAAAAGTAGAGCCAGTGATATTGTATGCTCTCGACATATACCTCTATGATCTACGAAAAAACCTGGATGTGATACAATGTTCCCTGTTGAAATCTGCACTGCGACTCTCCTTAGCCATCCCAAACTGCATAATTAAACATGAATTTAGGTTAATATCACTTTCATGCAGAAAAGAATGGTGTGAATTAACTAACTATGCAAAGATGCTTGATCCGCCGAAAAAATCTCTTTATCAAGATCTCCATGCAATAATAAATGGGGAGACTAAATGCTCCATTGTACAATTTCAAAAAAAGAATGAAGAATGTTTTGGCCGAATTACAACTGACTACCGATGATTTATGTCAAAGACCAGTGTATGTGAAGAAAAAACTATTTGAACTCGATTGGAGTCGAACACTGGACGCTATGAAGTGCTATTCAACATATACCGAGTATGCAATGTTCACACAAAAGCGGGACTTGCCGGGTACATACATAGCAATGTTCCCCTGCAACTGGGCACGTATATCGTACATGCGTTTCAGAATGAATCAATACCACACCAGGGAACGTATAAGTATTGGGACAACCCATGTTGTAACAAACGGGACTGCTCATGTCGATTTCCTGGGTGTGTGGCATTGAAAGAGACACACAAACACCTTGTACTTGAATGTACCAACTTCAGCGGTGCTAGAACAATCTATCTGATGAAATTTGTAAACATTGATTTTGCTGATGCACTTGAATTTTTATGGAATAGGATGATGCCGGGAGCATATACTCCCTTAATATTTGCACTTGTAAGTTCCGTGAGGGTAATTGAAGATGATTTGGAAAAATACGAGCTGTGTTAAGAACATTAGTAGAAATTCTATATAAAGTAATGTCTACCTGGAGGCTGCCTGACCAAAACCTCTTGACGAAATTTTATTTTCAGGACAAACACTCATTCTCTTAGGCTAAATTTATATAGTTTAATTGTAAATAACACTTTTATGATGTATGATGTGATGATGTGAAATAATAGTTTTATGATGTATTATGTGATGTGAAATAATATTTTTGTAAAGGTTTTTTTAAACTATAAACAAATAATAATAATTTTTAAAAAATATTCAAATCAGAGTGGACTTTTGTCCTTGTCAAGGGCCAAGCCGCTGCCCAGGCAGAAAAGTTATATCACTATTTTCTGTACTTACTTTTTGACACTTTCAAAAAAGTAAAACACAGGACTGATTTGCAAAAGCATGCTTTCAGGTCCTTGCTGATGCATGTTTGCTGCAATCCCACCCAGCACTTCGGGCTGCAACCGCAAGCAGATTTTTGTTTCCCGTTTAAACCTAGTGCTTTGGCCATGCTGCATGCCCCAATAAGTAAATCTGAGTAGGCATTTGTCCTTGCCGAGGGCCATGCACCAAATTTATATCACAATTTTTTGGACTTACATTTTGACACTAGCACAGGACAGATCTGCAAACCCTGCATTCCGGTCCATTGAGGTCCTTGCTGATGCTCCTCGTAAATGTTTGCTGAAGTCCTGTCCAGCACATCGGGCTGTAGCCACGAGCAGAATCTTTTTTCCCATTGAAACCTATCCTGATTTTGAATAACTTTACCCTGGTGGCCATGCTCATTTTACCCCCATTACCGGTCGCTCGTGGTCATGCCCAGTAGCCAGTTTGCCTGGGTCAGCCATGACCCGGATAATCTGCCCACTGCCCATGGCCACATGCTATCCCATTGTCACCAAAGGTATATCACAATTTCTTGTACCTACATTATTACACTTTCAAAAAATAAAACACAGACACATTTGCAAAACCATGCTTTCGGGTCCTTAACAATGATCCTTGCTTGTATGAGTTTGCTGCAAATCCATCCATGTTTTATTTTTTGAAGTCTCAAAATGTACATACAAAAAATAGCCCTATAACTTAGCCCCCACTTGACTTTGCACACACATTCAAAGTTGGGTCTATAATCTTTCTGAAAACTTTTGTGCAGATTTGTCAAACAGTAACAAAGTTATAAGCCATCTAAAAATGTTGAGACCACCCTCTAATTTGACCGCCTCTTGACAATATCCAACCAAACTTTGCAAACACATTCAAATCTGGGTCTAGAATTTTCTTGCAAGCCTTTGGGCAGATTTGTCAAACAGCACCACATTTATAAGCCTTTCAAATATTTTGGGACCACCCTCTAATTTTGCCCCCTCGTGGTGAACCAGCACCAACCTTTGCAGAACCGTTCAGGGTCAGGTCTAAAATAATATTACAAAATTACAGACAGTTTCATTGAGTGGCGCCAAAGTTATAAGCCATCCAAAAACTGCTTTTCACCGACCCTGTAATGCAGAAATATGCATGGATGTCCCTGAACATCTGAGATGTTCGCTGACTTCATAGAAGAAAAAACATCAGGTATTTGGCTTTTTACGGCCATTTTCCATCCCATACTCATCACCTCTCAACCCCCCATGAATTGTTTGTCAAGTGCAATGTTATGTTTTCTTTATATGTTTTTACCGCAATGTCCGTGGACTATGGGCACAGTTTCAGAATCCCACATGGCCCCAGTTTCAAAGGTTTTGAGGCACCTCATGTTTTTAATTGACCAATCAGCAGGCTTGTATGATGTTCGCGAATGCCCCACCTTGCTCTCTGATTGGTCCAGTAGCGTCTGCTGACTGCGAATCAGGAAATGAGTCCATAGACTGGACCCAGATATCACAATTCTTTGTACCTAATTTTTGGCCATTTAAAAAAAAAAATACTGGACAGATTTACACCATTTTGTGTCTATGAGGATTTAAAAAATGTTGCGACCCCCCCTATAACTTTTCCCCCATGGACGATACTGCACCAAACCATGCATAACCATTCTGAGGTAGCCATATACCTTTTTTGCAAAGTTTGGAGAGGATTCGTTGAACAGAATCAAAGTTATAAGACGCCCAAAAAGTGCTCTTTCTACGAGTTGAGCAACTTAACCATAACTACAAGGCTGCTAATATGACACATCTGGAATTGTCTTTCTGACGCTTGTATCTGCTTAGATTCACATGCTTTGCATAGGCAGACATCCAGCAGCAGGGCACTCAGAATGTGCATCTGCATCCACTATCTGCCTCCAGCTCTTCAGCAGAAGTTGCACATGAGGTTAGTCCTGCTGGATATGCTCTACCTCGTGCCAAGCTTCAACTACATGTATAAATGCCTGCTGCGGTTTCCCAGGCCCCCGATGCCCAGAGATGTTCCCCTGAAGAACCGCCTATGCATCCGGCTGATTGAAGGCTTGGTGATCATATCACAGCAATCCCAGGGAGCTGGCAGGTGAAGCTGGCTCCCCACAAACGCCAAGCATTAAGATTTTCAACTCCTGTCTGGTCCTGTCCAGCCATGAACAGGCCACAGGAAGCAGCATCAGTGCTGAGAAGACCCTGCCACATTATACACGGTAAGCCTCTAACCAGGCCTTCTTTGCCTGACTGTAATGTTACAGTGAATCTCACATGTGCCACCACTATACCCACACCAAAGCCCACCCCATTCCTACCTCTGCTCGAGCCACCACTTTGTGAAAACAAAATCAAAATATCGAGGCTGAGTACCCCAAAAGGAAATACACCGAACACGGGTTACAAAGGAACATACAAAGTACTTTATTTTATACTGAATCCAGTTACAAAAACAGAGCAAAATCAGATAGCTATCGGCCCTAAGTATAACACAATGAACTCCAGCGTGGTTCAGTGTGTTCAGTGAGAGATGTTGTACATTAGAATGCATTCGCTTTTTATACACTTGGTGGGCGCGATGTCCAGCTCCACTTCGGGTTAATATTTAATTTAGTACATCACTGATCTAGGGTTCGTGCCAAGTCTCGAACAACCGCTTATAACTGGTTTGCCTTTAATACATGTATCAACAAGCCTATGCAATAACAGTGTATTCTATGTTTTTCCATGCTGGCGTTCTCAAACATTAATACAATGTAGTTAAACAGATGTTCTACGTTCAGTGTTTGAATACATTGTTTCAACATATGTTCGTGGATTAGTTTCATTACACGAGTAATCCTTCTACACACAGGTCAATGAAGGACAAGGTCTCAGTTCACGACCTCAACAAGTGGCCTGCAGGCAAGTTACATATTAGCTATGTACAGAGGTCAAGACGCCCATGTTGTATTCTGGAATGACATTGTCCACCATTTTAACTCACAGGGTGAATTTTACAAAGCGAATCCTAAAATGGCGGTTTGACCTAAAATGGCGGCTTACATTGATTTAAGGTCAGGACCTTGCGACACGGTTTTCTTACGCAAGCGACTTTCGAGCAGCTTGGTGTAGGCAAATATTAATATATTTATTACAATAGGAGGCACGATATGCTTTCTCTTTCGACAAATCCTCCTTTTGGCCTATGCCAAGTGCTAAAAACTACTTTGGATCTCTTTGAAAATAACTCCATGCATCATCGTCCATGCACCCTGAATCAGTATCGGAAATATCTATTGCCATTAGGTCATTTGCTGAAATATCTTTCAACACATATTCTTTGGAAGTTTTATTCGAGGCATACACTTTATGTCCTATTGAACCTATCGCTTGTGCGCAACATCCCCCTAGCATCGAACACATACCAGGTAGACACTGAATACAGCAACAAAGAAACAACAGGTTTCCCAAAATAATTAGTAAGACGGAAAGTACCTTCCAACACCAAGATCGCAAGAAGTCCCAGAACCAAGCGCTTAGATCCCAGTTTCCCTCAGGAACATGCACTTCTGAACTAAGGACGTGCAGATTCTGTATTGCCTTGAAGATAGTTGGGGAGGAATCTGGTACGAAAACACAGCAAGCGGACCCCACTAATTTACACAATCCACCACGCTCAGCCAGAATGACATCTAATGCCATTCGGTTTTGAAGAGCGACTAATCTTATCGACTTTTGTTCTAACGTCATATTATAGAGTATGTCCTTGGTCCGGTTGATGGTTCTCTCCAGTACTCTCGCTATTTTTCTGATATCTTCTGAATTCGCTATCTGCCCCCAAAATGGCACAACTGATTTAGCTATATCTACCAAGATTTGTGCTGGGGTGTCACCATTCTCATCCCGCCATGGACAAGCCTTCAAAACTGCTCTTGTATTAGCTATAAACAGCCCAGGTAACAGGATCCCTAAAGAACAGGTTCCCTGCCAATCCCTGGGCAACCATGGGAATGCTACATTACCGCAGACAAAGTAGACAGATTCCCCTACATAAAAAGGTCTGTTTTCCCCAGTCAAATTTGCAACATTGGCACAACCTAGAAAATTTCCCATTGACTGAGTTCCATTCCGCTGTATGCAAAAAGAAACTGAATCGGGCTATGGTTAACAGTGTAAGAAGGTGGCATGGCATCCTTATAGCCTATTGGAGCCATCTTAAAGGAAATCAAAGATTGGAAAGGATGAGACAGTTTATCAGAAGGCCTAATAGAAGCAACATTCGGTTTACTCCTATTTGCAAAAAGCGAGCATCCCAGGTGAGTCAAAACACGTTTCTCAAAACTTTTCAAATTGGTGCCATCAAAGTTCCCTGAGATGCTATCATTCCATCGGCCAAAGAACAGTGCTCTAAGAGAAGCATAGCAAGCAGTTGTCAACGGTAAAGGATGAATATACCAACCTAGCCCCTTATCCCCGTGTTGCGGTAAATGTGAGCAGACCCAACAGTTAGATTTATTAAAAATGGCATGCGTAGCATTCATGATAAGCAGTAAAGTGTTATTGTGGTACCTTTGTCTGTGCTGAGAATCCCTAGGGGATAGAGTATGAACATGTACAAAGGGAGTAGGAACAATAGGTGCACTTTCAGTAGGCAACAAAAGTTCTAAAGAGTGAGTTTCCTCGAGGTACCACAATCCTAAGGCAGCGACTATTAAGAACCCATATATCATTATAAAAATACAGCAATACATTTTCAGTGCCCAGGCATCTTGTCCATCGTCCCGGTTGATCACCCCCTTATTTACAAGTTGCATACGAGTGGTAGCGATAGCAGGCATTGTAGTCTTCAAACGGATACTCCAAAGTTTGTTGCTGGCGACCTCTAGGTCGAGCGACTTCTTAGTCCTTCCACAAGCCTAGCCAACAGAATCCCCTTTCTCAAATTTGGACAAAAAGCAAGCCCTCGATGACTCTTTTCCTTCTCCGAATGCACAGCCGAACCGTGCAGTAAGTCTATCAGATGCACAGCAAAACTGTGCCGTAAGTCTATCAGATGCACAGCAAACCGTGCCGTAAGTCTATCTTCGTGGTCGTAGATTGTATCTTACTTTTTCGGGTACTGATTGATCCGGAAACAATATGTCGTCACTTCCTACTTCGAAATAGCAGTTTCCGGATGCAAAATTTGTGGAGAGTGTGGAGACAAAATTGCAGCTTCTCCAAGCCTCACAGGCTCAGAGAGATTCTCCAACACACTCTCAGTGCTACTTACTGCTTTGGGATTGTTAGTAGCAGTGTCAGCGAGGGGTTCTGTTTCTTCTGTAACATGTGGCACAGGGTGAGGAAGTTTCTTGATGTGGGACGCGTGGATCCAGTTCTTTCTCCCAGCAACCCGCACCGCTGTCTGGGTGACCAACAGGACTTGGAATGGCCCACGCCAGCGAGGCGCGAGGCAAGAGGAGCGCTCAAAAGATTTGACAAGCACCCAACTTCCAGGCTGTATGCTGTGGCCCGGGCCCTCGTACCGCACAGGTAAAGCTTCGCGTACCTGGTGATGAATCAAATACAGGTTTTTAGTCAACTGGCTACAATAATCTGAAAGTAATACATTTTCAACATTTCTTAATGAGTTACATTTAGGAAGGTTCCAAATATTGGCAGGTCTCCCCATTACCACCTCAAATGGAGAGAGCCCAGTCTTAGTTTGAGGGGTTGTGCGCATCGATAACAACACGATCGGTAAGGCGTCCGGCCATTTTAGTTTGGTGCCGGCACACGTTTTAGCAAGGTTATTCTTGATGATACCGTTGTGTCTTTCTACTAGTCCGGCGCTCTGAGCATGTCTGGCCGAATGGAACCATTTGTCAATTCGTAATGCTGTACATAATTACAGAATTACAACAGCGACAAAATGTGGACCATTGTCTGACCAGATAACTCTTGGCAAACCGAACCGCGGGAAGTATTCTTTTAACATGATTTTTGCAGTAGTCATGGCTGTAGCATCTTTAACAGGGAAAGCCTGAACCCATT
The DNA here is from genome assembly GCF_040938575.1 of Ambystoma mexicanum. Classification (NCBI taxonomy): domain Eukaryota; kingdom Metazoa; phylum Chordata; class Amphibia; order Caudata; family Ambystomatidae; genus Ambystoma; species Ambystoma mexicanum. The sequence continues at coordinate 526,262,623 of NC_090927.1, forward strand.
TACTAAAAGCACAGATAACCACCAGTACATATTTCTTATTATCGCATTGTTCCATTTCAATAAAATCAAAGTGGATCACTTCAAAGGGGACAGAGGGTGACCCAAAACTACCCCTTGGAGTTACTGTCCCCTTTCCCACGTTGTGCTGCAGGCAAATCATGCATTCCCGGACGTAGCGCTGGGCAATTTTCGAAATGTTGTCATTTACCCAAACTTTCTCTAACATTTTTGTCATCTTCTGGGCATATACATGCGTAGGACCGTGGGCCATGATGACCATCATCATGACATAAGCGTCAGGGAGTAGCCATTTCCCTTCTACTATGTCCACCCAACACCCGTCATCATCAAGTTTCCCCAAGCCCTCAGCCTACCTTTTGGATTCTTCTAACGTGGCATCAGCTTGGATATCCCGTACAGACCCAACACCCTCATCTATTGCATAAGCATCTACAGATTCCCTTGAAACATACATCTCCGTAAGGAGATCGGTAGCAGTTTGCCTAGCTATCTGATTAGCGAAAGCATTACCTTTCCCTATATCATCTGTAATCTTTCGATGTGCTGCACATTTCATAACTGCTAACTGAGTCGGGAGTGCAAGCGCTGAGAGTAGCTGTACTATTAGGGAGCCATGTTCAATTTTGGTGCCATGCGAAGTTAGGAACCCTCTCTCTGACCAAAGTCTCCCAAAGTTGTGAACCACCCCAAAGGTGTACTGACTATGAGTATATATATTTACTACAAGCCCTTGGGAAAGTTCACAAGCTCGGGTCAATGCTATAATATCTGCGGCCTGCGCAGAATTATGTGTGAATCTCTTAGTTTCCACAACCCTGCTCAATGTAGTGATCGCATAAGCAGCTGTGGATGTACCATCCGGAGGTTTGAAGCAAGAGCCGTCACAAAACAGCTCTCCTTGCGGATTATCCAAGGGAGTATCTTTCAAATCAATTCTACCCTTTGTCTCTTGTTCGGTCGTATACAAACAATCATGCGGCACTTCATCGCCATAAGTAATATCTTGCGAGAAAGGTAGGAGTTCAGCCAGATTAAGAACACAACACCTCTTAATTTGAATGTGAGGAGCAAACAAGATCAATTCATATCTTGTCAACCGTGCAGAAGTGAGGTGTTGCGTTTGAGTTCGGTTCAGTAGAACATCTACAGAGTCAGGCACCATCAGGGTTAGATCATGGCCTAGGACCATACCCTCACTCTGTTTTACAGACGCGGCAGCAGCAGCGACAGCTCGCAAACATCTTGGCAAAGCGCATCCTACAGGATCAAGGGCGGAAGAAAAGTAACCACACGGCCTATTCTTCCCTCCATGTTCCTGCATTAATACAGCCAAAGCACATCCATCACATTCGTGCACAAACAACCCAAAGGCCTTTTCATAGTTTGGTGTGCCCAAAACAGGTGCAGAGCATAATGCAGTCTTAAGCAAGTCAAACGACGTTCTATGGCAATGGCGAAGAAATTCCCTTCTTTGTCAAAGCCAACATCGGTTTGATCACTAGTGAAAAATTTGGGATCCACAACCTACAGTAAGAAGCCATACCTATCAAGGCTCTAACTTCCTTCTGTGTATTTGGGACAGGCATGCCAGAAATGTGTTTTATTCTTTCAGGTGTCAATCTTCTTCCATCCTTTGACAGAAGATAGCCTAAATAGGTGACCTCCTGACAACAATATTGACATTTTTTAAGCGAAGCTTTGTGACCATGCTTAGCTAGATGGATAAGTAATAACACAGTGCCCTCCTTACAGGCACTCTCAGAGTCAGCAGCTAGAAGCAAATCATCAACGTACTGAAGCAAAGTACAGGTAGAGGTCAATTCAAGGGTATCAAGTTGTTCTCTCAAAGCACTACTATAAATGCTAGGACTCTCTGTGTACCCTTGAGGTGCACGAGTAAATGTGAACGAGCGTCCTCCTAAGGTGAACGCAAACAAATATCTACTATCCTTGTGGATAGGAATACTAAAGAAAGCATTCTTCAGGTCCACAACACTAAAGTAAGTAGCTGTAGCTGGAATCATGGTTAGGATTGTCGTTACATGAGGCACAATTGGAAATTGTGGTGCCACAACTTTATTAATGGCACGTAAATCAATTATGAAACGGAATGGAATTGCATTATCGCCTTTCTTGTACACAGGTAAAATCGGACTGTTACACAAACTTCCTGAAATTTCTTCAATCACCCCACGATGCACAAAATCGGAAACAATTCATTTTGCTCGCCCTCAACTGAAATCTTATACTGGGGAATGTGTGGCAGCTCAATTCCATGTTTCAAAACTATCTTGACAGGTTAAATCTGTAAAACACTGACATCATTGTCATCGACAGCCCACAAGCTCTCTGGTACATTAATGAATTCTGGAGGCAAAGGTCTAGTCAAGAATTGCGAGGCAGAAAATTGCTGTGGTGAAATCGTCAAGCGCACTCCATCAGAAGAACAATAAATCACTGCATTTAATTCTTTTAACAGATTCAACCCCAGCAAGTTCTCTCTGCAATCCGAAGTCAACAGAAATGGACAATGGTACGTAAAGTGACCCAAAGAAATAGGTACCGGCATAGAAACCGGACAAACAACTGGTGTACCAGAAAACCCTACAGAAACATTGGTTTGCCCTGACAGTGGAATGTTTGGAACCTGTGAATGATCAATGGAACACTTCTGTGCTCCAGTGTCTATCAAAACTGATGTTTCCTATTTCCCACCACCATTTCAATGTAGGGACCTTTCTGATTGATGGGAATAGGTGTAGGTTCCAAACCCTGCTTTTGGCAATCCTAACGAAACAGAATATCATCTAAAGGAATCTTCAGATAAATATGCAGCGGAAGGATGATCAAATATGTTCCTGGTGTCCACACTCGGAGTCTGATTGTCCTGCGAGAAAGGTTGCTGAGGGTCCTGTGTAAACTGACCTCTACCAGGGCCCCCTACACCCGGGCGACCTCTGGATCGCCTACCCATATTACCATATGTATTATTTGACCTTTGTTGAAGGATGGGGCATTGTGCTCGCCAATGACCCTCTCTCCGACAATAAGCGCACCTGTTAATGTTCAAAGGACCCAAGGGCACATTCCCCTGCAGGACATACTGACCTCTAACCTGAGAACTACCCCCTCTGGGGCTTCTAACAATTTGCTGCAATAGCACTTTAGTTTTCAAATCTCCTTTTAGTTTTTCAATCCTATCTTTTTCATTATTGACACGGTTCCCGTAGTACTGAGCCATGTGCAGTACTTCTGATTGTGATTTTGCCTGCCAAGCGCTCTCAGAAGAGATCATTTGTGACTGGATGTCAGGCAGCAATCCACGCACAAAAGTGTCCACGAACAACCTTTTCCCAGACTCTGTGCCTAGGTCTTGTCAACTGAAATCCGAGAATACCTGTTCGAACCGATTAAAAAACCCGGTAGCACCCTCAGACTTTCCTTGGACACAGGCCGTAAGCTTGTCCCAAATAATTCTTTTTTCGGGAATTATGGTTTTTAATTTAGCAACGATTCTGTCAGGCAAAGTTAGTATCACCTGAGGCGGTCTCTCTCCCGCTGGCCTTTCTCCGTCAAGCCTAGTTATCTTAACCCACGTATCTCCCAACCCAGGTACGTCGTCTATAGTTCTAACCTGTTTCCACAAATCTACGGGCAGGAGTACAGGAAACAACAAATCAATGTCGCCAAGGGTGAACACTGAGGACTGCAAAACGGACTCTATCTCTTTATAGAACCCTGTCAGATTTTTCCTAATGTTAGGAATAGACTGTTTAATGGTGTTCACTTCCTTCCGTGAAAACGGGATGTGAACAAACAGTGATACATAATGTGCGGGAATGTCCACAGCAACTATACACCATGCAGCATCTGCTGCAACCTCGACCTTTGGGAAAAATGTCGGAGGGACCTCTCCCATAGGCAACTGAGAAGTAGGTAACTCCGAACGCTTACTAAGCAACAGAGCTAAATTGTGCGCTAAAGCAGTCGAAGAAGTGTCAAGTGAAAAAGCTCACTTGTAAATACTCAATAACCCTGTGGGACAACTAACCTTCCTTTTTACACTCTCATCCTGCAGGTACTCTACCATTACCTGTATCACTTTCCTGACTGTATGTGTCATATACCTCAACTGGAGTTATCGATATGTCTGAAATCCATCTAATCGCGTCTTTCTTACAAATTCGTGTTTCCTCAGATATCGATTTACGACACGGAAAGAACCGTTTCTGAACAAAGGTATTTTCCTCCTGGTCAGCCTCGTTCTGTAACTTTTCTAACTCCTTTCTATACCCAAATAACCTCTCGACGTGCTCATTTAACTTCTCCACAGTGTCTCTAGAAAGCGCTAGAGTATTTAGATCCCTTATCTCTTGCGGAAGATCTGCATTATTTAATCTTCCCCACATTATACATAACTGAATCCCTAAACCTTCAATAAAAACATTTTTCTCAGGAAAATTATCCATATTACAAAGTGTGGCAAAAACACTAGCTTGATCATCCTTCCCGATACAATGCTTAGCCCATGCAATTAGCTCACGTTTCTTCTCCGATGGTGCAGTATTGCGAGTGACAACCTTTATCCTGCACCTCGATCGATTAGAAGCGGCTCAGGACCACTTGGAAGAGAGGGAGCAGGCAAATTTGATGGAGGTACTATAACTGGTGCGATAAAAAGAGGTGGGGGAGCTGGAGGAAGGGGAACATTAGGCGGAGCAAGAACAACGGGAACAACAACAGGTGGAGCAGGAATAACAGGAGGAAGAGGCAAAGCAGCAGGAAGAGGAACATATGGAGGTGGCGCAGAGGCACCAGGCCTTCGTTCATTTAATAATTTGTCAATGAACTCATCAGAAATATGAAGATCTTTAGAAGGATAGATTTTATGAATACCAATTGAGAAAGCCCTATCCATATTTTTAGTCGCCTCAGACTGTTTGTCCTGATCATATAACAATGCTTTTTCAGCGTTCGTTTTATGACGGCACGCATGTTTCTCTCTACTTTTAAGTTGTTGCAAGGCTTCTTTTTTCCAATTCTGCAAAACATCAAATGCTGCAGGTTACCCTTTTACTTTAATAGAATTGACTCTAAATACTCAATACGAGGGATTTCAAAACTACCATTGACTGGCCACTGAAGTTTGGAGGCATGTCTGGTTTGTCTGTGCCAAATGTCATTAAATACTATTCTTCCAATGCCATGCTTACAGTACATAGTACATGCCGGCGACCCCTCCTGTGGTGCTGGACGGCTACATTTCAAAGATTGTCTATCATTGCGGAATAATGTTCTAAAGCAGGTAGACAATTTCCCAGGCATATCTCAAATTCTTGGCGTTACCTGGTCAATAATTGTGTCTGCAGATACAATGCGCCAAAATTCAAATTGTCAGGATTAAATTAAGAATCGGGTCACGACTCACCTGACCAAACCTAAGGAGGTCCGATCGGATTTCTAAGAATCTTACCTAACTAATCTTACCTTGTGTATGGTGATTTCGGCAAATCTGCCTGCCTTGATAAGTGGAGCCTTGTCAAGATGCCGTCTCGGACCACACACTTATCGTCCAAGGATCGGGTTGTGCAGCGCTGCTGAGGTGTCGCGTCTCTTTCAGTGGGGCCCCTTATGTCACACCGTCCGATCCCGGTCCGATAGCGTGCGTCAACCTTCAACAATCCGGCATCAATCTTGAGGGTCCCTATTCGGGCGCCAACTGTGAAAACAAAATCAAAATATCGAGGCTGAGTACCCCAAAAGGAAATACACCGAACACGGGTTACAAAGGAACATACAAAGTACTTTATTTTATACTGAATCCAGTTACAAAAACAGAGCAAAATCAGATAGCTATCGGCCCTCAGTACAACACAACGAACTCCAGCGTGGTTCAGTGTGTTCAGTGTGTTCAGTGAGAGATGTTGTACATTAGAATGCATTTGCTTTTTATACACTTGGTGGGCGCGATGTCCAGCCCCACTTCGGGTTACTATTCCATTTAATGCATCACCGATCTAGGGTTCGTGCCAAGTCTTGAACAACCGCGTATAACTGGTTTGCCTTTAATACATGTATCAACAAGCCTATGCAATAACTGTGTATTCTAAGTTTTTCCATGCAGGCCTTCTCAAACATTAATACAATGTAGTTAAACAGATGTTCTACGTTCAGTATTTTAATGCATTGTTTCAACATATGCTCATGGATTAGTTTCATTACACGAGTAATCCTTCTACACACAAATCAACGAAGGACAAGGTCTCCGTTCATGATCTCAACAAGTGGCCTGCAGGCAAGTTACATATTAGCTATGTACAGAAGTCAAGACGGCCATGTTGTATTCGGGAATGACATCGTCCACCATTTTAACTCACAAGGTGACTTTTACAAAGCGAATCCTAAAATGGCGGTTTGACCTAAAATGGCGGCTTACATTGATTTAAGGTCAGGACCTTGCGACACAGAATTCTTTCGCAAGCGACTTTCGAGCAGATTGGCGTAGGCCAATATTAATAAATTCATTACAATAGGAGGCACGATATGCTTTCTCTTTCGACAACTTCATCCCACCTTTTCTCCTTCTCCAACAGGCAGTGCTAACCAATTCACTCAGCCACCTACTCTGCACCCTATAGTCAGTATGCCCTTCTCTGTGCCTCAATTAGAAACATTTTGGTCTAACCCTGACTGGAGCGCTCCCAAGAACCTACCTCACCTTCTGTGCTGCCCTGAGCCCTGCACCCTGCTCAAAGCCACAACAGGCACACTGCACCATCATGCCACAAGAGCCTACCTCACCTGGTGTACTGCCCTGAGCCCTGCACACTGCTCGAAGCCACAACAGGCACACTTCACTATCATGCCACCAAGAGCCTACCTCACCGTGTACGCTGCCCTTAACCCTGCACCTTGCTCGAAGCCTCAGCAGGCGCAACACACCACACCATTATGCCACCAAGAGACCATCATTCCTTATGCACTACCCTGATCACGAGACCCTTTCTAGGACCAGAGCGATTTTACTTCCTCAGCTCACGCACACACAGAGCCCCAATTGAACCTACCCCCCCGCGAACTCCACCCGAGACTCCAATTTAAGTGACCGCATATCACACTTAAGACACAGAGCCCAGCCATCATGGCCATCCGCCGAGCACTTTCAACCTCCCACCAAGTCCACTATGCCAATCCTCCCACCTGTGCCACCTCTTCAATGTACCCTAATCAATGTTAGATCACTTGTTGCCCATGCACCAGACATCCTGGGCCTCATAATCAGTAACAACACTGACATTCTGGGTATTACTGAAACATGGCTTACACCCTGCACTGGCCCATCCTTATCGATTGCAGTCCCACCAGGCTACGCAACAATCCGTTGTGATAGGACCCCTAACAAAGGTGGCAGGTTTGTCCTAATTTATAAGAACACCATCCCGCTTTGTCAAATCATGCCCCACCTCACTGTAAATCTATCTCTGCTAAATTGAATTGCACACCCAATAACACTCTCTTCATCCACCTCATCTACCGCTTCCCAGAGCCTACTGCATCCTTCGAGGATGACCTCTCCCAGCTCATCTCCACAAACCTTAAGCCTACCTCCCAACTACTCCTGCTATGAGACTTCAACCTTGGCTTCAGCAACCCTTCAGACACCACAGCCTTAGCTAAAACCGCTGATGAAAGGATGTCACAAACGCCTAGACAACCCCACCCACTCCCAAGGACACACCCTAGATTGGATCCTTGACTACAATTACATCCTCTCTAACCATCCGTGCGGTATCTGGTCTTTCCATCTAATGCCATTGCATCTAAAATCTAATCACATTTTTTCCATCTAAAAACTTTGCATCTAATGCATTTTTGGGGGGTAAAGGGTTAATTTATTTTTAGGTGCAATATAAAGGGTAAAAAACGGGTGTTCGGGGGAACCCCCTAAAAAACAAAACAAAAAAAATGTAAAAAATGCATTAGATGGAACGTTTTTAGATCAAAAACATTTGATGGAATGTCATTAGATGCAATGGCATTAGATGGAAAGACCATAAGCCATCAGTGCCCATGGGGGAGACCACAACACCATCACTTTCTCCATCCCCATCCTGATAGGGACCCTAAACCGAGCCCAACACTACCCCTCACCCTTGCCCGAAGCACCCGCAATCTCACTAACGACCATTTACGTCCCTTACTCTACAACCAACTACCCGCTCTATATGACACAGACTCCCTTGTCAAACACTATAGCTCAGTGCTCACCAATGCAGTAGTTTCTCTTGCCCTCCTCAAAACTTGAAAAAAAGCCAAAAATACCAGGCACAAAAACACATGGTTTACCATGGACCTCAACACTATCCATGAAAAAAAAAACGGGCAGCCAAAGTTGTCTTGAGCAAGTAACAAAGCCTTATTCTCAACCATTTCACTGAATTATAAAGAAGCAATCCACACCACTCCAGCAAGCCCCTACAATGACAGAATAGCCACTGCCTCCTCAAGCTCCCGAGAACAGTTTGCTATTATTCATGAACTTGAATCTGACATCACCCAGTCCTTCATCCTCATTAAAGACCCCAACAGGAGAGACACAGTTTCTTCCCTTACTAGAGAAGAAGACCTCATAAATTCTAGGTTCTTGATGGCTTGTAGTCACCATATAAATCCCACTCATTGTAAAACCCAGAAACCCCTTCTTGGAAAACATTTTAGTCAAGATACCATTAATACCTCACACACAGATGACCCAAACCTATTAGCATCTCCTGTTTCTAATGTTTTCTGAAGTAAAATGGGGAAAGTTGGAGCAAGTATAACTCTAAGCAAACAAATGCTAAAGAAATAAGAACAGTGGTAGAACTTGAACAAGTCCCCATATATGGAATTTCAGTATGGGGAAAATTGGAACAAGTCATACCTCAGGCAAATAGAAACACAGTGAAGAAATATTACTGTTTTGTTAAAAGAAATTGAATGAGAGAAGAAGAAATCCTGGTGAAAGGAATACACCAGGCAGTGAACATTTTGGGGGGGGGGGGGTACCTGGCAGAGCAGTATACCAGGGGATCTGCTTGACCCAAAAAGGAATCATGGCAGGAGTATACCAGTTAATCCACTCGAAGTTAGTAGCAAGATACCTGGCAGGGGAGTATACCAGGGGATCTGAAGAGTCTACTAAGGGATTACTTACAGGTAGTATACCAGGAGGTCCTTTGAAAACTGCATAAAGAAACATACTTTTTTTTACAAAGCACCTAATAAAGAAGTATACCAGAGACAGTTTTGCCACCTGAAGGAATTATTGTTTGAAAGAAACACTTCTTCCATTCTAAAGGACTCATTGTTTGGAAGAGACACATTTGCCATTTTACAGGAACAGTTGTCTGAAAGGTTCTTTTGCCTTCCTCAGAAAAAATCATTTCAAAGAGACATTTTTGGCATCCTACCTAAATATCCAGGGGAAGGGACCCACCCTCTGGATCCAAGGATTTCTCCTTTACCAAAGCTGCTTCTGTTGGATTTATTAATATATTTGTTTTTGATTATGAACACTGTTTTCCAAGCATAAGTTAAAGATATTTCCTTGCATTCTTAGCTGATTATTTCTAGTGTGAAAGTCATATTAGTATGTTTTGGACACAAGGACAGCATATACGTTTTCATGGCTTGACACAGACAGACCTTTAGTTTTAGTTTCCTAGGTAGGGTAACTCTCCTTAGGAGAGGGACAGAAAGGCCGTCATTCATTTCTGTTTAAATAAAGATGTCTGCTGTTGAGAATACTACAACTTTGTGTCCGCCTCTTATTTCTGACACCTCACGACACGCAGTAATGTTAAGTGTACTTGTGAACTGAGTTCTATGTTGCTGCCTTGCAAATGGCATCTAGCAGAAGGCTAATGTTGCACCAGTGACATGTGTAGAGTGTGCGATGTTTGTAAATGGAAGTACTTTGCTGGATAATTTGTAGCATTGTTGTTTGCAGTTTATGATCCATCTAGAACTCGGGGCTTTGGAGATAGAGTCACCTTCTCTTCCGACAGCTAAGGAAACAAAGATGTGTTTGGTTTTCCTTATTGGCTTAGTCTAGTTGAGATAGTACTTAACTGATCTCCTAATATTTAATGTATGATGGCTCTGAGAATTTTGGAAGAACGCTGGCAACTCAACAGACTGATTGATGTGGAATTTAGAAATGAACTAAAGGAAAGAACCGTGGATGGGTTCTTAAGGCGACTTTGTCTTTGTGTAGGGTTCTGAAACTGATAAGGATTGTAGTATTCCACGTATAGAGATAATGGCTACAAGAAAGGCGGTTTTGTATGTCAGATCTTTGATGCTTGCTTTATGTATGGGCTCAAAGAGAGGGCCCATGAGCTTAATCAACACACCATTTAAATCCCACCATGGGGGTGGCTTTGTTATTGGGGGGTACACTCTCTTCACCACTTCCATGAAGGCTTTCACAACTGGAATTCTCCACCATGACACCTTGCTCTGTGAAGTAGTATAAGCTGAAAGAGCAGCTAAATGGACTTTAAGGGAATTGAACACTAGGCCTGAGTAATAAGTGTAGCAGACAGAGCACTATGTTAGAAGGCGAACAGTAAATGGGATTAACATTAGACATTCTACACCATATTACAAATTGTTTTCATTTGTTAAAATAGCAGTGCTCAGTGTTGGGTTTAGGTGCCTCCTTTAAAATGTCCATGCATCTGTCAGGTAAGTTCATATGCCCGAACTCTATGACCTCTGGAGCTAATATGCTAAGTTTATTGTCTGACTATATGGATGGAGTATCCTTCCTTGGTGTTGTTACAACATGTTAACCAGGTAGGAAGTTTCTTTGTTGAGTAAATAGACATCTTGAGGAGGTAAAAGGACCATGTTTGTCATGCCCACATTGGAGCAACTAGGATCATCATTACGTTTTCCTGATGCATCTTGTGGATCTGTTGAGAAGAGGGGTTGAGGGAAAAGTGTAAGCAAATATCCCTGACCAACTGATCGACAGTGCGATCCCCCTGGAATCTTTCAAGCAGCATTCTTTCTGTGACAATCCTTGTCCCTATCCACCCTATCCTTAGGTCACCCGTGTTCCTGGGCATTTTGATTGATGCTATTCCCCAATCCTGCTCCCTCTGGTCTATGCCCTGTCTCAGAGATGACCAAACAGGGGGGTTGATGTGGCAGGATGTGATACTATGCTATGTTAGGCTATGCTATGTGATGCTATGCTATCTTATGCTATCTTATGCTATGCTATGGTATGCTGCATTAGGCACTCTCTCTCACAGGTAGGCCTCAGATCCTCTCACTTCCTCCCTCTGCACCCAGCTTCTCTGACATGCCCACACCCCGCCTGGAGCCGATCAGACCCTGTAACAAGACAACGGGTCACGTCAGACCTTCTCTTCCGTTTAGTCTCTATAAATGTAGCCTCAGCCCCATATATGGTAGATAAAAGTAGGATTTCTGCAAATACCACTTATCTATATTACAACACAATGTACCCGCACAGCTTCGTCACAAGGTCACAAGTAAGATTCTGACAGTTATTGCCAAATGTCTTCAAATGTCATGCAAAGTAACACCCTCATTGCGCAAATGATGTAATATACTAGTGATTGCATAGGATATGCTATATAACCTGCACTCTAAGGGCTGTCTTGAGAGAGCTCTGTGTGCCGACTGCCTGGACACTTGTCTTGCTGTATTTTCCAGCTTATCAGCTGATAATTCTGTATGCTTTGTATTTGCTATCTAATACAAGAATATTGGTTTACCCATCAGTCGGGGTCTGTGTCCCATCTCCTTATTTTCTGCAAGCTGCTGGAAGTCCGAGGGGGCCCTTGGGAAGGGGCCAGATCTTGGCTATCGCATTTATATCCGATGTAGCCCCCGACACCATGAGGTGAGGCTTTACCGGAATGTGCATTCTCACAAATGTTACCTAATATGCCTACCTGTACACCTGACGTAGCCCCCTGCACCATGAGGTGAGGCTTTACCAGAATGTGAATTCACAGAAAAGTTACCTATTATGCCTTTCTGTACACCCGATGTAGCCCCCTGCACCATGAGGTGAGGCTTTCCGGAATGTGCATTCATGATCTGCCCTTATATTGTAACTTGTATGCCTTGTCATGCACACTGTGGACTGCGCTTCCCCACGTGCACGGTAAGTAGCGCCTAGATGCCTCAGGGGTTTGTGTGCTGCTATATGTGTGTAAATAAATACACATATTTACTGTGTGTTAATAAAATACCACCACAGGAAACAGTCAGTGGGACTCTCTTGTCTTCCTGACCCTCCTCCATAATGCAGGGCTCGGAATTAAGATTGGATGAACAGGAGCTAAAAGCAGCTCCTGGGTATCCAGCAATAACCACCAGTCACCAGAAGCTACCACTGGGAAACCAGGAGCTACTACATAGCTTTCTGCAAATCTAACTTCCACATATGATGGAACAATATAAATGTTTCCATTATTTATTACCACTTATGCTTTAAATGTCATCCTGATGTGTCCTAAAGTTTATTTATATATTGGCTCAAATACACAGACTTAAATTCACTTAAGTGTGTTTGTTCAGCATCGCTTTGCCAGGGGAGCCAAGTGTTGATCTGGTAGCTGTTGGTGTCAAGCTAACCAGGCTCTTCTAGGCTACTAACAGGATTTAAATAGCTCCCAGCTCTCCTCAAACCCTGAGCACCAACGCCATTTTCTAGGACTGCATGCCTAGAATATTTGAGGGACGTGCTGCAAGGTGGGTCAGGGAAAGGAGAAAACAAACACTGTTTTCCCGGCAATGATTTCTCAGGCTGTAGAATATCTGGACACCTATAAGTATTGACTGGATACATTTCACAAATTATGCACTATGAAAATCAAAGCAAAATTTTAAACCTCATCATTATGGTGACTTCAGGACTGTTCGACCATACACATCTCCAATTATCAGCTATCAGGGGCAAGTAATAGATTGTGTGTTGACTGCACATACTTCCTATTTGGTTAAGATAAAAACAACCTGAACCTGCAGCCAGCTATGTGTAGACCGCCATGGGTCTATCATCTTATTTACTCTTATTTCCTCTGTATTAGGAGTGGATGGTGCATGCGTGTTAACTCAGAGAGAGTATACAAGGCTATAGTAATGCAGGGTTCAAAATTGCCAGGAGTTACATAGCTCCTGAATATAACCGAGAAGACCCTGGGTAGCTATACAACAGGAAGTACTTTTGCCTCCCCAAGCATACTGATTTCATAAACACATTCCAAAGTGGCATTAACTATGTGCTTGACATAGGTATAAAGCAGCATTATCACACATGTATAAGACATTTCAAAGGGTCACTTATAATGGATATAAAGAGCAAACACCTATAATTTACATATAATATGCAAGTTAGGTTTATTGCATTCTTCACATTCCTCAGAGCACTGCTTTTACCTCCTGCTCAACAAATCCATCCTTCAATCCCTGCTTCTGTTTGATAGGAGGATATATCGACCTCCCTTGACAAACCACTTAGAATAGATATGAAGAAGAGGGGCTGAGAGGAAAGGCAGATAGGGCAGATAACACACATTGGGCCTCATTACGACCCTGGCGGAGTGGGTTTACGCCAGCGTTATTCGCGGCGGACCCGTCCGCCCTACTACGAGATTCCGTAGCGCCATGGAGCGTTTTCCGCCTGGTTTTTCCGGGCGGAGAAATCCATGGCGCTACGGGACCTTGTCGTTAATTACGCCACCGTATTTTGCGGTGGCGCAATTAACGCCTTCCCCACTCCCATTATACCCTATGGGGCGAAAATGGGAATGGGGAAGGGTAAAATGGGGAATGGGGATTTACCGCCCCGCCAAGGTCGGCATGGGGCGGAAAATCCGCCAAGCTCCATGGCGCTATCGGCAGCTTTCCGCCGTGCTCCGCGGTGCTTTTAGCACCGCGATTTCCGCCAGGGTCGTAATGAGGCCCATAGGGCCTTATTACAAGCATGCCGGTCCAGAAACAATGGTGCCGGTAGTTCCGTACCCGCACCTTTGTCCGGACCAGCCCAGTCTGAGTTGCAATGCCAGTAACACAGGTACTGCAAGTGACACGGCAGCTGTGCATGACAAACCGCCATGGCATTATTAAGTCCACATTACGAGCACATTACGAGCAGCACGGACACAGAATTACTGGAATGGACATGCCGGTATCAACGTGAAATCGATGCCAGAAACACCAGCATTGCGGACCAGGAGGTAAGTAGATTCATGTGTGTCAGGTGCCACAGGTGCAAAACATCAGCACAGGTGGTACTAATGAGCAGTGCTACAGCACAAAAGGACCACTCCCACACCCCACACCCCTTACAACACCACAATGCTAGCAGTAGCAGTACTGGAGCTGGAGGCCATGTCTGCAGGACTATTACTTGAAGAGGCAGGGAGGCAGAGGATGCAGCAAATGCGCTTGAGGAGAAGAAGGGCCATCATGGCCCAGCAAAACCCCATTGTCCAGCCAGTTGCAACACGCAGACAGCCAACAATCCCTCATTTAAGGGCCACACCATTAAACCTGAGCAAAAGGCAAACCCACACACTGTACCGGCTAGACAGGGACACCATCATTTATATAGTGGAACTGATCCATGATGACCTGGTCAGCCTCATAAATATATGAACAGCCATCCCCCCCTTGCTAGTGTCTGTGCCACACAGTTGGTGAGCTGCGTGGGATATTACAACCCTGTTTTTCACGAGTGATGGTCCAGGTCATTTATACACTCCTGCATCACGTTCGAGACTACATCATTCTACCCAGGACAGCGGACCAGGTCAATGGCACGGAAATAGCCTTCCTTGCCCTTGCGGGCATGCCGAACCTCATTGGTGCCTTGGACTGCACAAATGGTAGCAAGGAATGCTATGGAGACTGTGTACCGCAACAGAAAACTTTATCATTCACTGAACGTGCAGATGGTGCGTGATGCACACCTCTCCATCACCTATTGCTGTGCCAGATTTCCCTGTTGCACCCATGACTCCATGGTACTGCGCAAATCCACACTGCCTCGGTACATTGCATGTCACGGTGGACAGCATACCTGGCTGCTGGGTGAGTCTAACTACAAGGCCATGTGCACAGTTGAATTGGGCTGGGCAGGAAACAGCATAGTGTACCTGGCTGCTGGGTGAGTCTAACTACAAGGCTGTGTGCACAGTTGAATTGGGGGAGCAGCATATTGTACCTGGCTGCTGGGTGAGTCTAACGACAAGCTATGTGCACAGTTGAATTGGGGGGGGCAGGAAACAGCATATTGTACCTTGCTGCTGGGTGAGTCTAACTACAAGGCCATGTGCACAGTTGAATTGGGGCCATGTATAACACCCATCAACAGTGCCTGTGCACATTGACTGCTTCAATCCTTCTTTCATCCCACTTCTTTGTGCTCGTAAATTACAAAGACACCATGAAATAGAACATGTGCAGGATAGGGAGGTCAAAGGGGAAGGATTACCATGAATAAGAGTAATGATCATAATTCATGGCAATAGTACAACACATACAGTTATTAAATGAAAGCGGAGCAGTATCTACTTTGTGGTGTGCATGCATTAAACCTGAATGTGTTCAGGTGTGACTCAAGGTGCAACACAGTAATAGCATGCCTGAGTGCAAGGCTTTGACAGGCGTGCCACAATTTAGGAAATAGATCCAGTGCATGCATGAGATCACCAATTCTGTACAACTATGAACACAAGAACAATATTTACCACATTGCAGCACAACAGAATAAGAACAAGAAGCAATAACACAGTCAATCAAACACACAACACCTGATGCACAGACAGAGAATACTTCTGCACCCACCCACATAATAGCATTTGTCAACACACCAATTGTCCATGTCCACTGCCTGTTAGAACCACACGATCACATGCATCTCATTTTAAATCTAAAAGTACTGTAGCACATGAACATCTTGTTAGTTTTTCATTCATAGCACAATAATGACAGATTCAGCATTTACATTTCTGTCTTTTGTACTAAAAGGGTCAGAGGTCATGTTGCCTGTGAATGGCCCAAGTGAATGCTACTGCAGACCACACACCCCACACGCATCTCGAAATGAAGGACAAATGCTAGTTGAACTACATTTTGCATGTGCATGTCTTTCCACTCAAATGAACACTATAGAGCCTGTGGCGACATGACATGGGCAGAAGAATGGCATTGTATACTTTCTGATGCCACCATGTAGGTGATGCTGGTTACCCCCTGATGCCATGGTTGATGACACCCGTGAGGCAATCACAAAGCATCCACGAGCAGGCATGCAATCGTGCCCATGTACATACTCGGGACACAATTGAACAGACATTTGGCCTGTTGAAGGCGAGGTTCCGCTGCCTGAGCAGATCGGGGAGCACTGATGTACAGCCCGGAAAAGGTGGGAAAGATAGTGCTTGCCTGTGCCATGTTGCACAACATGTGCATCATACTCAACGCCCCTCCCCCCCCCCGACATGGACATGCACCCACCAGAGGCTGAGGATGACAGTGATGATGATGAGGCAATTGGCCAGTGCCGTGATGGCATGGATGGACGTGTTAAGATGAACTTATACAGCACTACTTCTAATCACCTCTCACACAAGCGGCACAGCCTACCTAGTGCATTGGGCAACTATGGGTCCATGGCCTATTTGCGGCCCCTTTTAGGCTCCTGTGTGTGGCTGCGTGCAGGGTGAGACAGCCACATGGAGCACCACCTTGTGCTGCTCTGCACTGAACTCCCTGGTGTGGTGCTAGTGGAGGGAGCTGTTGAGGGTGGTGTTGACAGGGGCCTTTCGTCCAGGAAGGCCTGGCACAACATGGGCATAGTTTCTGCAATTGAGGACATGACACTGTTGCTCTCCCTCACCCTGCGTGACATTTGTACTATGGCTCGTGTGCATCACCCAAGTGCCTGTGCATTTATCATTGAACTGGCCTGCACACTCTCTTGCATCAGCTGGGCCTCATTAATGTGCTGTTACACTAGTGATGTGAGAGCATCCTAGCGTTTCTCCATCCGTATTAGACGCCTTCTATGTCCCTCACACTGCGGAATGGTTGAAGTTGGGGCCTCGTTGGGCCCATGGGACTGAAAGGGAGGGCCTCTTCAAAGCTATGTTCTGTGTCACCAGTATCGGGACCACCCTTGTCAGCAGAGTTTTTGTCAAGACACCCTTGTGCACATCCTTGTGGCTGTGGTGGAGGTGCCACCGGGATCTGTAGCAGCTGTGGTGAAGGTGCCACTACGATCTTTGGTTACTGTGGTGGGGGTGCCACCAGGATCTGTGGTGGCTGGAGGGATGCAGTTTAGCACTTTGACGTCTGCCTGTTGAGGCTGTGGAGTCCTGTGTTGAGGTGGTGATGGTCCTTCGGCGGCGATGATCATTGGCAGAGCATGTGCCTTAGGGCCTTAGGGAGTCAGAAAGGCAAGGCAGCCATGATGCGTGTGGATTGATGAGACAGACATGAATGCTTTCACTTTTTGATGACAGTACTGTGTCAGGGACATGTTGGGGACATGGCATGGTGCACACATGCTTGTGCCATGTATACTGTGCGGGTGGATGTGTGATGTGCCTACATGGCGTGTGCAGTTCCAGAGATACTTCTGTGGTGTACTTGTGTTTTCTGGGTAGGGTGTTAGGGGTGTGGCACACAAGCTGTATGATGTTGTGTTGTGGCGGGTTGTGCCATGGATGTGTTACACATGTGCCTGCTGTCTGTGGCACTTAATGCATCAGCAATGATTTGGTGTCAGGGGTGTGCTGGATGGGACGAAGGGTTCACTTGTTTCCTTGGTGTGTGATGCTGGTCATTTGTTGGTGGTGTAGGTGCTTGGCACTGACATGACTTTGGGTCTGTGCTAGCACAGTGGGATCAACACAAGTTATGCAGTGGCAGGGGGATGTGTGTCTGAGTGCCAGCAGGAGCATGTTGTGAGGGTGATATAGGGTGCCTGTGATATGTTCACTGTGTGAATGGGGTGTGAGTGAGGTTTATGGGCAAGGTGTATGTCAATGCGTGAAACCAGGTTGCAGGGGGGTTCCTGTCAGGGCTGTAATGGTGTTGTGCACAGCATACGTGACGTCTAGTGTGTGCAAGGCGGACAGGGAGGTTGATGTTACATTGGGGTTACCTGTACTCACCAGCCTCGCCGGATGTCATGCCTCTGACCTCCACACCACCAACTCCCTCGATAGAGACCTGCAGCACACTGCTGCAGGTCTCCTCCCAGGGCTGCAGGTGGATGGGGAATGCAGTGTCGCCTCCTGCGGACATGCCCTAAGGCGTGCTGGGCCGACAGGAGGTTGCGGACACTAAGGCGCAGGTCGTCCCACCTTGTATGGCAGTCACGCACAGTGAAGAGTGTTGAGCCAACTGAAATTACCTTCTGTTCCACCTCCTCCCAGATGGCCATTTTTCTTAGCTAGGCCTGCCTTCGTAGGTCTATGCTGAACAGTTGGTCAGCATGCTCCATTATTGTGTCTGCCAGCATGTTGAGTTCTGACTCACTAAAGCAGGGCTTGCGCCTCCGGGTAGCAGGTACCCTTGATGTCACTGCTATTTCTAAGGATCAATGCTTTGGATGTGTGTATCAGTCCTGTGCTTTGAGGATTGCAATGGATTGTGTTTTATTAATGGCCACCGGACGATTTCCTGTTCCGGTGAACTCTGTATTTCCATCATGCTGGAATCGGAGTCACCGGCACCAAGGGTGGCGGTTTTGGGATTTTGGGGGGAGTTTGGTGTAATATCTGGCATGCCGGAATGCGCGGGCACGCCAAAACGGAATGAACCGTTGTTTTCGGGAGCAGTGCTTGCATGCCACCATATCTGGCATGCCGGAATGCGCGTGCATGCCAAAACGGAATGAACCGTTGTTTTCGGGAGCAGTGCTTCATGGACACGGTAGCACCAGCATGCCGGTAATTGCGATTTATTACCACCAGAGCCGTAATGAGGACCACAATCTTCACATAAACATGTTTGGGATTATTTTAACTAACTGTGTACTGTTATTGATTATTTGATTTCACTAGTGGTTTTGTAGCATTCCCTGTTGCTAGCAGTCAGCTACAGGAATAGCAAGAGAGTCTGAAATTCCTATCGATAGATCTATTGCTCAATTTTTATGCAAGTTCAAGATTTGGAGCAATTTGTTTTTTTTCACTGCATTTTTCTAGTGAAAACATGGAATAACCTGTACCTAGCTGCAATTACTGTTAGCTTGCATTTTATCAACTGTTTTGGAACATAAAGTGTCACCAATTGTAGTTTTGGCATTGGAAAAATGGAACAATCCACATCAAACACCACATAACCCCCCCCCCCAAGTAAACTAAAGCTTACAATCAAAAGTGAGGATACCTTTTGAAAGTCTGAAACTTACAAATACTTTAAAAACTGCGTCACTTCGGGGGTGCATAGCCAAGATTTCACAGTGAATGGACAAGCCTTTCAATGCGATTTTGTACCCAGTTGCCGGCAGACCCCTGTGCTTGATGTGGACAGACAGATAATGGTGGTGGGTGCGGTACGAGTGTGGCAGACACTTGGAGGCCTGGAGTAGTGGAGCTTGGACACCATACAGGAGTCTGCAAGATGGCAGACTGGTTTGCAGTTGAGGTGTGGAGCTCTCTGCATATGAATCCTATGGTAGAGTGGTGAGCTATTTATGACAGAGGAGCCTAGGGGCTATGCAGAGGCACAGTGCGATGCACCAGAATTCGAGGTGCGACAGAGTGATTACCTGCTTCCGAATGCTTTGTCGCATCCTACCTCTGGCTTGGGTGCTTCCCAGATTCACTCTTGGTGGGCTGAGGCAGATGCCTTATGACTGTTTGTTGTTGAGTGTGGGAGGTTTCCCCTGTGGGTAACAATTGCGATGCACCCCCTGAAATTCTCTGTGTTTCTCTAGGGCTGCTAGCTACCACTGCCCATAAAGAAGGATCCATGATCCAGTGATTTATGGGGCACATACAGGGTGGCGACTCCAGCCAATATTTGGAAATGGGAGGCAATCACCACCTGGATGTGGAAACAGGCCTCCCATGTTTAGGCCCACCATCAATATACTATGTGTCCCAATGGCTTGAAGAAGAATGATCGACTGATTTTGAGAGTGGTCCAGAGTTCTCACAGATGTATTACAGCCCGTCAAACCCCCAGTGTCAAGGTGATGGGAGCAGAAACCTCACAGCAGTCTGGTAACACAACACACGACAAAGTCTAAAACCTTGAGGAAGCTATGAGATCCTTATATTCAAGCATTACTAAAGATGCCTAAAACTTCATCTGACACTACACAACAATATAATGTTCAAGAAAAGGAGGAATGTGATGGCGCAAAGACAGTGATTTGGAGTTCCTTGCAATGGCCGAAAGGAAGATATCAAGGATGTGTCTATTGATTATTAATAAATTGTACTACCAAATGATGCAGTTAGATATTCTTCTGTTTCTTTCTCTTCTCCTTTTCTGGTCTCTTTTCAATTTTCTCTCTTCTTCTACTTTTTCTCCTTATTTATGTTGTGTTATGCATTATATTATAAGATGATTTTTTCTTCTTTTTCTTCTCTTTTGGACTCAATCTTGTGACCAGGTTTGTAATGTTATGAAGCTTGTTTATTTCTAATTGTATTGTAAGGATGTCTTTTTTAAAGTAACTGCTTATAAACCGTGATGCTCTTTTGGCAGCTATAAAATAAATTGGAAAAGATCAGCAGCATCTGGGAATGCACAGACCAGAATAAAAATGCCATTGCTGTGCTTCAAGATAAAGTTCAAAGAATGATGGACATGTTGAAAGCCCTCAAAGGTACCACAGAAGTACTACAACTCAAGAGTGATGATATGGAGAGTAGGCCAAGGCGCAAAATACTCTGTATTCACTTTCTGAAGGAGAGCAGAACACATGCAAAGTTGTGCCAAGTGATTTTTATTTGTTATTAAAAGATCACCCACCATTGAAAATTCAGATTTATAGAGCCCAACAAATAGGCCCTTTGAGATGTAGCAAGCACAGTCTACCACGGGACAGTTGGAAAATTGCAATACCTTCAGAATGAAAAATCACCTCGAATGAAATATGGAAAAATGAGAGGGGGGGTTGCTATTCAATGGTGTTCAAAGGAACTGGTGATGAAAGAACTACAAAAGAGCCAGATTAGATACAAGTTTACATACTCATTTGGGCTAGAGCTAAAATGGAGGACCAATGACATACAGTGTTCTCATTTGAAGACGGCCCTAAATTGCTCAATATGACTCTGCCTTTGGCTAGGGACGCATCCACTTCAAGGGTCGGACCTGGCAGGCAACTCATTTCACTAACTGGCACATGAGAAGATCAGGGAGAGATGGCAAAAAGGACAGGGATGATTTATGGCCACTTGACTAACTGTATTCTTATATGCTCCGTCAAGAAAAGAATGCTTGCTGTGTGGGTTGTTGGAGACGGTTACCTTCTATTTTCCATCTCACTTGTGCAACTGAATGGCCGGTTGGGCTACGAGGCATGGAGGAAGTCAATATTTAGATTTTCTGAGCATGTGTGTGGAATGTCAAGCTGGGCTAAGGAATTAATATTCCTTTGTTTAGTGGGGTCCTCAAGGAGCGTACCCAGAGAAGGGATGGAGGAAAAATCCTGGTGTTCGTGAAGGAGAAGTTCTCAGGAGAGTATTGTGGGTTTTTTTTAGACAAAGGACTTACTTTTTTCAATCCCAATTGGATGGTGTTTTATTGGCTCAGAACCTTGTCACATTTAAGAAGTGGGAGAGCAGAGATACGAGGGACCAGTCTTGATTTTAGGAATGCTATAATTCAGCTCATTTGCTGATAAGACATACAAAATCCCTAGAGTTGCTGAAAGTTGTGCTTTGTTAAACGTTAGTGGTCAAAATACACCAAAAAAAAGACATTTGTTCAGGGAATTGTAGAGCCGCCTTGTTTAGGTGGTACCTATACAGGTAGATCCACTTGAGGAAATTGGGGAAATTCAGGCTTACGCATAGAGATTTGTCTGTGCAACTTCTTATTGTGATAAGGCCCAGCAAACACATAAAGGATGGGAGGTATGTTATGGTACAATGTACGTTGAGAGGAAGGGCAATGATAGCCTTGTTTGTGCACTAAACATGACTCAGGATGCATTTATGCTTTCATTTCTTAAGGCTCCTTAATGGGTCCACAAAGGATGCTGTATTAATGGATGACATGAAACTAGTTAAGGATCTTCAGTTGAATAGGGCTTTGCAGAAAATGTACTGTTCATTTGTGGGTGCCTCCCACAAATTAAAACAAGAGCTGGAAAACCTTAATCTAGTGGATACATGGTGTCTTTTGCACCCTTCAATGTCAGAATATACTTACTATAAGCAACACCCTGGATATCCTTGCCCTTGCCATTAGGATCTGAATGAAGCATGTCTCCAAATGTAACAAATGGTATGATTCTGACCTATCCTCTCTGAAACGCAAATTCATAGTGGCTGAGCGGAATTGACAGGTATCCTTTGACAAACTGGCCTGTCGCCCACTCGAAATGCAATACAGACTCTCCATTTGCTCGAAGAAGGGGGCTCACATCCAATCCCATATCTCCTGGCCACTAACAACTGTGGTGAACTCTTCAAAATCTGCAAGGAACTCACCAACACTTCTGCACTCTCCACATCTCCACTTCCATCCCTGACCCTTTGTACCTCTCTGGCCTCCCACTTCCTTGCCAAAACCCAGGACATTCTGTCTTCACTCTCCTCTACCTCCCTCCAAAGCTGTCATCACTCCCTTGACTCCCCTCTCCCCTCCCCTACCTCTTTCTTCTTTCTTTACCATTGCACCGGATGAGGTCTCTAGATTAGTCCTCTCTATTAAAAAAGTCTCCTCCAAACAGGTGTTCCTCAGCTCCTCTACACCTATAAAGAACAACATTGCCTCCCTTGCTCTTTCCCTTGCTGACTTCTATAACCACTCCCTTGGCACCAGCTCCTTCCCTCAACCACTCAAGCACTCCCTTGTGCATCTCCTCCTTAAAAAGCCAACCTCCGGCCCCTCCTGCCTCACTATCACCCTATATCCATTACCCCCTTCCTGGGAAAACTCCTTGAGAAACTTGGCATCTCCCAACCGACCCAACATTCTGATTCTGTTGGCTGTCTCCACGACCATCAGTCTGGCCTCAGAGCTGCCAGAGACATGGAAACTGCTCAACTGAACACACGTGACAACTTGCTCTCTAATCTTGACTCTAACTCTCCTTCCGTTCTTATCCTTCTGGATCTGTCCTCCGCCTTTCACAGGCCTGGCTCTGGACTGGTTGACCTCATTCCTCTCCAACAGACCTTCCCAGGTTCAACTGGGCCCTTTTCTCTCCCCTATCACACCCTCACCAACTGCGGCATCCCCCAAGGCTCCATCCTCTCGCTGTGGCTTTTCAATATCTACCTTGCCGCCTAGCCCCTTCTGATCTCGCCTTTCTCTCCTCAATTCCATTGTTATGCAGAAGATACACAGCTCTCCTTCAAGCTTCACTCTCCTTCCTCTTCTTCTTCCTCTCTCATACCTCACTGTCTGTCTGCCATTCAGTCATGGTGTTCTGCCAATGATCTCTGCCTTAATGCCAGATAGACTGACAACCTTTCCATTGGGACCCTAGCTCCCACCGTCCCTCCCTCCCCCTAGTCACCCTTTATGGGCCCCCTCCCTTCACCATGCTGTGGGGCACAAAACCTTGGTGTCATTTATGACACCTCTTTATCCTTCTCTCCTCACATTGAGGAACATGCCAAAAAGGCTCACTACCAGCTGCTCCTTCTCAGAGGTATTCTCCCTTTCCTCACCTTCCCCAGAAACTCAATGTCTCCAGAGATCAGATCCTCTTTGGGCTTGATTACTGTAACAGCCTTCTCCTCAATCCTCCATCATCCTCCTTTCGTCCCCTTCAACTAATTCAGAATAAGACTGCAAGACCTATTCTTGGCATAAAGCCCAGTGACTGCATTTCTTCAGCCCTCATTTCTCTCTACTGGCTCCCAGTTGCTGCTAGGATCAAATTCAAAACCCTCTGCATCATCCACAAGGGTTTCTGGGGCTTGGACCCCGCTACATCCAACTCTTTCTCCCTGCATTCCTCCGTGCTAGAGCCCTTCAGTCTGCCAGCACCAACAATCTGTGAATCTGTCGTTTCTCTAAGCAAAGAGTTGGGGGTAGATGTCTCAACTCCTCAGGAGCCTCCCTCGGGAATGGTCTCCCTGCCCCTCTCAGGCTTGAGTCATATCTCCTTAAGTTCCGGAAGCTTCTCAAGACTCTCTTTTTCTCCTCCTTCTCTCTCCCCCTTCTCTGATAACTCCTTCATCCTTCTCTATGACTGGCGCCCTGGTTACCGCTGACTACTACAGGGTCCCAGGCACCCTACGCTCAATCCTCCCCCACAACCCACCTCCCGTGTATTAAGTAACTCTCAGTTACCCTATATTAACGTAGGTAAATTAGCACAGAGTGGTTAATAAATATAACACAGAACTAGATCACCCGCTCTGGTCAAAAAACTTTTGAGGCATACATTACAGTTGGGAGGCTCTAATATATTTGATTCTTCCTTGAAATTATATGTATCCATGCTTGCAGTAATATACACTGTTTTTCCCGTCACCTTTCTCCATGTAATTTGGCATCTTGAAAGGTCTGGTGTGTCCACACCAGTTAGATTGTAAGTCATTAGCACAGTTTGTTTTTATAGATTTAGGCGTTAGAAAGCCCTTTTATTTTAGGCATGTGTTGTCTGAACAATAAAAAGAAAAATATTTTTGATAATCACGTGTGGTATGAGTAATCTTAAATATGCATGAGATTACCTTGGATTTAACCCAGTATGACTCAGGGTCTTAAGGTAGGGGTAGTCGACCTATTATCCTTTGCTTTCAGCGTATCAGTCTCCCATTGATAGTGTCGTCCCCCCGATAACAAAAAACTGGGAGTACCCAATTTTGAAATACATATTTCATGATTGTGCAATTTATGAAGGAGGGGAAGAAGAAAGAACAAGTACTTGTAATTGTAATTGTTCATTTGTACAGCACTTATACACAAGTGAAGTGCTTCAAAGTGCTTCAAGGCGGGAAGGGAGGAATACTGTAGTCATTCTTAGACCTCCAGGTATCCGAATGATCTAACAAAAAAGTAACTAGATTACTAGGCCTGGCAGCATTTCTCCTAGTGCAAGTGGATGAAGTGATTGAGGCGCAACCAAACTAGGGAGGGGAGACAAAGGGGGACAGGACCGACTTAGTAGACCTAGAAAAATTCAGGTCATGCAAGTGTGCAGACGGATGTGTGAGGGGGGGACAAGTGCACCCAGTCCAGCAGGGCCCTGGGTTAAGTGCAAAGGGATTACCCCTCTCATGGAACGTATGCTGAAAGTGTAGTGGTGCTGAACATAGTGCAGAGGCCCGGAGGCAAGTACAAAGACTGGCGGGGGAGCCTGGGACTTGTGTGGCTTTGGAGGGGAACCAGGAAACCAGTCAGCAAAATCTGGACAGTTAGGAAAGAGAAGGAGGAATGAAGCAGGAGAGAAAGGGAGGTGAGCAGAGTAGAGGGAGAGAGAAAGAGGAAGGTCTTGAGGCTGTTTCAGAGGGGGGCACCTGCAAATGGTAAAGATCTACCCCCAAATCTCGGCTTGGAAAAAGGATCACCTGCAAAGAGTTGTTAAAGAGGATGGGGAGGTGAGGTACTTTTTGTCAATGGGTAGTCAATAATTAATTAGGACACTGGGCAGAGGCATACGGGTGCAGACATTGTGGGCCATGTGGATGGGGACTACCAGGTCAGACTTAACAGTTGCCTATATAGAGGCCGCAATTATAGAGGAGCTAGAAATGAGTAAGGGGAAGGCAGTGCTATTTATTCTGACTCTGTGTATGTAACCTCTACTGTACGCTCAGGGTTGTCAAGGTGGCAGAGAAGAGGGTTTAGGAAATCTGACAGGACCCCTGTCCAGCATGGTGACTTGCCATCCAGACTAATCAAAGTATTAACCTTGTCCACGGAGGTAGGCCTAGTAAAGTAAGCTGTGCATACTAATTGTACTAACTTCATTGCACTTGGAAATTATGCCACAGACAGGGCAGCAAAATAGACCCCATATTAGCTGTTTATAGATTCCCAGAAAATGGAAACCATGTCCCAGCAGGTACAGTTCTAACTCCATGTACTGCAGTCCTGGTGCTTCAAATCATAGAAATCCAAGGGAGAGCACCGAAAGAGCTTTGAGCGAAAAGAGGATGTGCCCACTCCACCAGAGGTCTTCTGTGGAGACAGGAGCTGACAGGGAAGGTAGTAATACCTGTAGAACTGCTCCTTATGGCTCTAGAAGGTTTTCTGTCACACACTTCTTGAAGACAAATTGCAGCAGAGCTCCAGGAGCAATGGTTGATACTGAACCTTCAGGTACAGCTAAGTAGATTTGTAGGAAATTGTATAGTTTGTTAGGAATTAAATCCTGGAAACACCATGAGGCAGTAAGGGGAGTTTTGCTGAGGCCCTATGGGCTTTTTTGGGAGCTCCAAATAGATTCTGTAGATATGCACATGAAAGGTAACCAGAACTGATACCTTATTGTAGTGGTTTGTTCATTCTGCCAGTGGCTTGAGGTTGGTCCCTGCATACATTCTGATACTAAGTCTGCAGCAGAATTTCTGGTGAGAAAAGTATTTCCACAGAGGTCTTTAAATCTGACAATGGAACCCACTTTTGTATTGTATTGTTTGCAGAAATGACTTCTTTCTTGGGAACTAAGCACAGGTTATGCTCTGTGTAACACCCTCAGGCCAATGGGATCATGGGGAGGTTAAACAGGATCTTTAAGAACCAGCTGGCCAAGATATGCACTTATCTGTGAAAATCATGCTGCACAGCCTGCCTTTGGTGCTGTTTTATTTGAGGAATCACCCAGGGAAAGAGCACCACCTCAGCACGTATGCGATCATGATGGGGCACAGATTTCACACACCGCTCACACCTTCATGCACTGTATCAGACCGCAGAGGTCCTAGGTGAGTAGTTTAAGGAGCACCTCAAGGCTTTAACCAAAAGTGTTAATATTACAAAGATTATGGGCCTCATTACACGGATGGTGGTAAGGGATTACCGGCACCGGTAAGGGCACCGGTGATGGTAATCCCTTACCGCCCTACTACGAGGTCCCTTTGCTGGTCCCTACCTTAACGGTTGGTTTTACCAGCCGTTAAGGACGGGACCCGCAAAGGGACCTTGGAGGCAATTACGGTACCGCCATTTGCGGTACCGTAATCGCCACCTTCCCCATTCCCATTGAGCCCTATGGGGGGTCAAATGGGAATGGGGAAGGGCCAATAGTGAATGGGGAATTACGGCCCCGCCAACCTTGGAATGGGGCGGTAATTCTGCCATTCACCATGGCGGGATCGGTAAATTACCGGCGGCAATAGCGCTATGGTTACCGCCTTCCATGTAATGAGGCCGTATATTTTTATAGGTTGTGTCTTCTCACCATCAGTCTACAGGAGAAAGCAGCAAGGAAAACAGCGATCAGCACAAGTAACCGTTACTCCCGGGAGACTGGATCTTCATACAGATGTTTGTTTGCCGATGGAATGAGCAACGTTTCCATGGGCCGAACTTGGTGATTTGTGTGACTCTGGGGGTCATTCTGAGTTGGGCAGTAAGGGTTACCGGGCACCGGTAAGGAGACCGGTGCCAGTAAACCCTTACCGCCCAATTCTGAGGTCCCTTAGTGGGAACCAAGGGACCAGGGCGCTAATTACAGCCCGGCTATTAGCAGGCCCGTAATTAGCACCTTCCCCATTCCCATTGAGCCCTATGGGGGCTCAAATGGGAATGGGGAATGGTTGGTTGAATGGGGATTTACTGGGTCTGCACAGGTCGGAATGTCCCAGTAAGTCCCCATTCACCCAGACCGGACACGGACCCGGGTTTGGAGGCAGCCATGGCGCAAATAGCACCATGGCTACCTTCAACTTCGGAATGAGGGCCTCTGACTGCTGTGAAGATGGAGGCCAACAAAGAGCTGGGTACACATTAGCGATACACAAAGAAATACTGTTACCCCTCCACCAGCACAGGAGCAGGCTCAAAGTTAAGTACTCCCTAAGGATTTGCGGTCCATTCCAGTGCAGAAGGGGAGTGGAGATAGAGTTCCAGGAGCTAAATTTGTATATTTTAAAAGAAAGAAGAATACAAATGTGAATTTACAATGTTTATTAGGATGATTGTGCATATGTTCTTTGTGGTTCTTGTGTCATCATGCACAGAGATGGCAACCAACGTGGATGTGAATAGTTTAAATGTATCCAGCCTCATGAAATTTGAGGACATATCGTTGAGATCAAGAAGCTATGTTGATGTCGATTTTATGAATAATGAGGATATGGAGATATAGACCCAAAAGTAAATGCACATGGTTTTACAACTGACAATGTATGGTACAGCCACATGAGAGGGGGTTGGGAGAGTGAGATCTGGAGGATTTTGCTACATCTGCTCGCTCATCCGCCATGCGTCTGGTGTCCTCATGGTGTTTATTCTGAATGAAGTAGAGGGAGCAGATACACTGATTATAGTACACCTAGCATTGTGAAGGTTCTGAGGGCAGTTTAAATGACAATCAGTCATAGTATCAATTTTACCTGTTGACAAGAATGTTCAACTACAGATTGTAAAGAGCAGAAGAATGTTCAGTATACACAAGGAGTACAATTGAGTTTGGAAGGAGCAATTTTTTACCAAATATCGATGGCAGCAAGGAGTGAAGGGTTGCAGAGCTGGAGGAATTAGGGGATTTACAAAAGAATGGGTGGCATGGTTAAATCAAGAATGCGGAAATGTGTGGCAAGGTTATCTGCAGCATCTGAAGTGGCTCAAAGAGCCAGTAAAACAGTTAAGATAAGACAATTACCTATTTTCTCTGTGTTTTAAGAGCGATAGCATGGTGCACGTTGGCACAAAAGGGAAATGCATAGGCATGCTTCACATCGCCAACCTGACTGGAGGTACAGCTGCGCTATTGGACATTTTTTGCCCGTGCGGTTTGTACACCTACAGGCAGTTGCCTCCAGCCTGGTGAGGTGTGTGCAGTTTCACCACACTCCATGTGCAAGTTCTTGTAATTCCAAAACAACATTCAGTCCTGGCCCGTTTGATACCCGAAGCCACATCTGTTGCTCTTTTATCCGCTGTGCCTCTTGCATCTCCTGTATCACCACACATGGAAAAATCAATGACTTTGGTTGACCATGGAAAGGAGAGACTATTGCGATGGACCAAGCAGTCCAATTTCATCTCAGCAGCAACATCCAAAGATGTAATGGACATTCCTGAAAAGTACGTCTATTTAGTCTCAGAGAGTCTTTCTTCATGTCCCTCCTGGTACCTGGGGTCCAAACCGTGGCAAATGCCAAGTGGCTCCTGGTGAACTGGCATGAACTTTGACTGTTTGCTAATTCATCTAAGTCAGTGTTCAGTACCATCAATGAAAAACGACAGGCCCTGAGGCTTATAACATTGCAAAACAGGTATTTACTCGACCTCCTAACAGCTATGCAGGGAAGGGCTGTCAGAAGATAGGGAGTGCATGCTCCACATTTGTACCTCCTAATGATTCAGCGAATGGGTCCCTAACTCAGACTGTTGCCTCCTTACACAAGCTTACAGTAATCATGGAAAATGAGGCAGGAATTACAAATTATTTGTGGTTAGATTTGCTTTTCTCTTGAATGCCGTCTTGGATGAAACTCGCTGTGAAGATTCAACTACCAATGTTTTTCTTTTTCTTATTATTTTCTGCTCTTGTCAAATGCTCTTACGGTGTTGGTGTGCTGAAGTGCCAAAAGCGGCTGCCACAATGACTATGACCCTGTCCTAAGCTAGAATCACTGCCATTTCATCTAACATGGGTACTCAGACTGAAGCGGTTTGGTGTCTTCCACCAAGTTGAGATGATTGTGTGGAGCAGTGAGTGGATTGTGGAAATGATGGGTGGACACTCTGGGTTTGTTCAGCGGAGGAGTATGGCCATATTGGGATCGGTATGAGAGATGATTGTAGGATTTCTCCAGAGAAGATGGTTTTGGAGAACAGGAATATGGTTTATTGGTTTAATGTATTAGCTAAAGGGGGAATGTTGGTGTGATCAGGAAAGGGCCCAACGATAAAGAGGAGTTCATGTTGTGTGCACCATATTCGTGACTAGGGGTAAGGCGAAATCGGCATGATGTTGCAATTTCATATGTATCCAATATAGTTAAATATGAAAGGCACATGTTACATTAGTGTTACTTTCTGTTCTAGTTGATACATTTTAGATTTGCATGCACGTAGAAAAATAAAATGCTAAAAGCACCAAATGAAATATAAACATGATTCAGACATGGTGGGTGATGAATAGTTTCATAATGTGCATGCAAGAAAGGAGGGCATGCCATGAAGGAGTCATTGTAGAGGAGTAACAGCCGTTCTTGAGCTTGCATGTACATTGAGATACATACATTGGGAAGGTATGAGTCTGCATGTATGGGGCTTTCTTTATAAATGTAAGCAAATGTGTCAATCAGGTTTTAACAAGATGAATTTTAAGTGACTTGAAGGAACTGGTTTTGCAGAGTTTCGGAGGCAAGAGGAAGGGTAAATGAGTAACTAACGACCTTAGCAGATGGCTGACCCACAAAACCGACCAGGGTGTTCATGTCTTGGTAGTTCCACAGAAGACAGATGTAATCTCTTTTAAGTGCATGCTTTTTTGCAGCCATTTGTTTTAACCAGCAATAAACATGGGGTGAAGTGACGCTCGAGTTCAGAGTGACTGACACCCAAGTGTTTAGATTGTATTCTCAGATTGCTGTGTGTGCTGAAATGGTAGTCATTTAGATTAGAGTGCTCTGGGATGCCAGTAAATTTGGGGTGGATGAGATAGTTATTGCCAGCTCAAAGGGAACCTTGTTATTCTGATTTCCCCATGACATTTGAAAAATCCATATAAACCATGTGTAAATATGTTTAGGGTTAAGAGGTTTCATGCCAGCAGTGACCTATTATGAATTATGTTTGTATATGAATGTGTCACCATGCCATGATGTCATGATGTAACACAAATTAATTCCAAGAAGGGGTGTGCTGTGTATACGATCTGAAGATGGTAGTCAACGTAACAACAGCCAATGAGGATGGAAACATTGGAGAAAGATGGGATTTCTTTGTATAAGTTTTGTCAAATCACATGTGGGTTGGATTGTGATAAAATATATGGGAGTGTTTAAACTGTTGCAAAAATGTGTATAATGTGTCAACTCATGTGGTTCAGCGAGACTTGGGTTAGTTTGACTCCATGGGATCATCTAGCTCCTCCCGCCATTGTTATGTTAATAGAATTTATATAGTGCACCTTCACCCTAAGGCATAATGGTGCTCACCAGCAGGACAAGCAGGAAAACAGTAAAAGGAGTTCAAAACAAAAAAGTCTGTAAGGCCTGCTAAAAAGGGAGATGATCAGAAGTGGCACACAGGGAACGGGGTAGAGAATTCCAATCCCTGCCAACGGTAACTAAAAAGGCAAGACCGCCCATGCGGGAGAGTCATATTGGAGGGATTTTGATCAGGAGAGCAGATTGTGAGTGGAGAGGTTGCAGAGGAACATCGGGAGGAAATTTAGTCTGCAAATATTCTCTGCCACATTTATAGAAGGCTCTGTGAATAATGCAGAGTGACTTAAAGAGGACATGCTTCTCAACAGGGAGCTAGTGAAGCTGAAGGAGCAACGGGGACACATGGGCCCCCGAACGGGGGGTGAAAAACAGACCTAGCTGCAGCATTTTGGAGAAGCTTGAGGCGCTGCATAAGATTGGCAGGCTGAGCTAGATACAGCGCATTACAGTAGTCAATATTACTAAGAACAAGAGCTCCCACGACAGGTGCTTGAAATTGAACTGCAATGAAAGGGAGTACTTTCCAAAAATTTTAATTTTAAAGTTACCAGATTTACAAACTGAGGCAACCTGATCGCACATAGACAGTGGGGAGGAAATGTTTACCCCTTGATTGTTAACAGAGGAGGTAGACGGGGGAAAAGGTCCAAGAGAAATTGTCCAAAAGTCAGGCGTCCAAAAAGACAGAGGGTTGGAAGTACCATCAAGAACCTCCATCTTTTCACCATTCAATTTCAACCAGTTTGCGGCCATCCAAGAACCCAAGTCTTCAAGGCAGCCCCTCGGCCGTGCAGCACTATTAGGCAGAGTAAGATCAAGACGAACCAAGATCTGCTTGTCATTGGAATAGGAATAATACCGGAAGCCATTGGACTAGATAAGGCAGAGAAGTGGTCTAATGTAAATGTTAAGTAGTGTAGGAGAAAGAGCAGACCCCTGCGGGACCCTGCAGGATAAAATAACAGACTTAGAGTAGAAACGCAAGAGAAAAACAGACTGAGAGTGGTCTGCCAAAAAGGCAGATAACCAAGTCAGAACCTGACCTGACAAGCCTGCATTCAATAGTCTGGAGATCAGGGTTGAATTGTCAACAGTGTCGAAGGCAGCAGCTAGATTCGATCAAATCAGTGCCCTGACACCCCGCTGATCACCAGGCGTAGAAGATCATCAATCACAATCATCAATCACAAAGGTGAGATCTGACTCAGTACCTCTCTCATGGCGGAAACGACAAACTATCTTTTGGTACAAAACGTTCACTTGCATTTTAGGTAGTGAGCCCACTTTGGGTTAAGTTGATTAGAGAACCACCCCTATACATGCTCTGCCTCCAGTGATTCCAGGAGATATCACCCATGACTCTGACTTTTCGGGGGTAAGCAGCCTGGTCTTGATCATGCTCTTTTATGAAGACTTCTTCCTGGTAGGCATCCATGTTTTGACTTTTAAATCAAAACATGTGGTGCACAACCTAAAAGCAGGTGTTATCATTTGTAATTCATAAAAGCAGAGGGGAAAACATGCTGTTTTGTGACCCCTGCTGACCTGGGTAGCTGCCTAGTCTGCCTAGTGCTTTCACCATCCCTGGGGGTGAGCAGTGTACAGATGGGTAAGCTGGAACATCTTGATGTATACTTTCTGTTGGGCTTTATCGTTATATTTCTGAAGATTAATTGGGTATGGACAGTGTCCTCAAGCAGTTTATCAACTTAAATCAGGACAACTGTGAGATCCCACCAATTGAGCTATTGACCACAGGGGGCATTTCATAATTACAGCATATCCATGCATTGCGGCTGGCATTGTGTGTAGTGTTATTAATGCCGTGACATATTTCTAGCTTCAGGCATATATATGACATAAGCTCTTCTGCTCATTAGCTTATCATATGCAGATGCATCTTTTCTATTATTATATCCTGTCTCAGTTATAGCACTGGGAATGAGAATTATAGTCTAACTGCAGGTAGCTTCAAGTATGCCGAATGGGAGCTACTGTCGCGTCTCATGGTTCTAGCATTGGCAAGAAGCCCTCTGGTTATCACTTCAGCCTGATACATTTGCATTGTGTCTTTGCTATGTTAGGAAACACAGTCTTGTCATAGCTCATGTTTTTCCATTTGCAAAAAGGCAGAATTATGGGAGCAGTGGTTGATAATAGAGCAGCTGCGTGAGTCACTGCTGCCTACACGCCTGTTTTAAGGCACTTTCTCTGTGAAATGCACTGGGGTGTTACTGACTGTTGGTGTTCTATGTAATAGCATTTGTGATAGAGGTCACACTACTCAAGTGAACGATTAATATAACATTAAAAATGGGCACTACACGATCACTTTAGTTTACTATCACTTTAGTTTATCTTCAGTATTTTCATTTAGCAAGATGAGCTACGTTATATCCACAGTCTGCTATTGTTTTACAAATAGGTGCATCAATGCTATTTCTTGATTAAAACATGAACAATATGTGCCTCGTGATCACTACTTGGTTAAAGATTTTGCAATATCCCTGCAGCATATTTGTGTAGCCCTGAACCACAATATGCAACATGCCTGCTTACTTTACCCCCTGAAATCAGCATAATACCCCAAACAAGTATTAATAGTCAGTAACAGGTATACAGGGGTTTTGTTCCTAGAAGCCACTTTCACGGCTGTGTTGGCACACAGAGTAACACTGTAAGTGTGATGTGAACCCTTTAAGATACAAATATATATTTTCTTTTAGAAGAATCACTAGCCAAAAGGAACATATATATATCATAAACAAAATGCATCAGTTTAAAATGGAAATGTATTCTTGTTTAGCCAAAAATACCCCAAAAGTAATAACAACCTTTTTTCACTCCCCAAATAGTCTTCTACTCACAACTTGCAAAAGTGAGTGAAATACTCTTACAAGAAAAGGTTTCTCGGCCGTTGTAGCATAAGCGGCAAGTTCCTTCCTGTGGGGTGTATTTATAGGCCCCAAATAGAAGTCCCTTTCACATGAATAGCAAGATTTTAAACACTGAAATAAAAATGGCATTGCATTTGTTTTTGTTTCTCAAGTAAAGTTAAAGAGCCATGTGGAAAGGGGCCTACCTGTCATTACCAATGGATAAGCAGCATTTTAATTTGCATTTACGAAAGAAGAAGGAATCAATGATTTGTGTCACATGGAACAAAGGATTTTTAAAAATTGAACACAAAAACGGCTTGCACATATGTGTGCAAATAAAAACGGTTTGAAAAAGAAAAAGTGAACAAAAAATGTCAGGAAAACAAAACATGCTAGGTGGGTTGACAAAGAGCAATGTATATTATATTTCACCTACAAAACTCCAGTGACATTTGAAGAGCCACTTTGTCTTCATGAAAACAATGTCAGCCCAAGGCAGACCCTTTCACTGGCGGTGGGCAAAACTTCACAAGGAAAACTCCCACTGCCAGCCTGGATGCCACGTCTCCCATCTAATGATGAAACGCAATAAAAATGTCATGCTAAAGGCATCGTAATTCTGTGTTGTCCAGACCTGCTGGATCTGAAAGCAAAAGTTACCATTGGCTGGAGCATGACTAATATGTGTGAAAATGGGGACACTCACTTCAAAGAGCAAGCTTCCAACACAAAGGAGACTGTTAAAGGCACAGGCTGACCCAGTGAAAGCAAATGGCAAGAAGCAGGAGCAGGACCATTTGTCCCACAAGAAGATTCACAATTTAGTATCATTTAGGCCTTTTTTCTCAGCCATCATAAGGCGGATGGATTTCATCAATGTATCATTTTTTAATGTAATTTTATGTAACTTCCAGGGGATTTTGGGTATATAAAATTCATCTTCCTGTTACTCTGGGAACTATGAGGGCCAGTTCAACAAGATTTCTGGCTGATCTGTATACGTTCCAAACATGAGAGCAGGTGAGCCGGTGGAAATTGAAATTAAGGATATGCTTAATAACTTACATATTCGTAACTGTTGTGCTTTTTATGGAAACGGCAGAAAGGTGCCACATGGCCGTGCTACATGATACAGATTTCCACCCATAGCAACCCACAAGATGCCCCTAAGGCTTCATATAACTTGCAGTGTGGGGAAGATCAGTTGCCTGCCGAGTTTGTGCAGGAGTTAAAGCAGGTATTTGCTCAGACTTCCCGGCGGGTGAACACCAATAGTAGGGAGTTCATAACTACATATTTCCATGCTCTCCCCAAATACAAAATTACTCAGTTGGTGCGTAACATTCACAAGCATACGACCCTGGATTGAGTGATTGAACAGGCCACCAGGATAAATGAGGTCTAAAAGCCTGCTGAGAGTAACAAGCTAAATGGAAATCAGAAGGGACCCCTCAACCCAGCCCATTCAAATGTTAGTCAGGCGGGGGCACAGAACAATGATACCTCTGACCCTGCAACCTATATATGTCCTAGGTACAAGGAGAGTAAACAAATCCTGGGGTACATTTACACTCGCCTGGCCCAAGGGGGGGGGCTAATCAGGTAGGTACTGCCCCAGGAAAATTCCCTCTGGCGAGAAGTATCACTCCACCTCCCAATGTGAACTATTTTCCCAGATATCCCCAAACCAGAACTTACAAAACAATCTTCCTCCCTCTCCCCGGTTCCAGGACAATATATCCCTGATCACAGGAGAATGGAGATTTAGGATGGAAAATTATGGGGGGAATTCCCAGTACCTGAGTAACTGCGGGAGAAGGGACAGGTACCCCTTTCAGGAACAGAAGAGGTATGATTTGAGAATTCCTTACAACCTAGACAAGGTCTTGCAACTGTAAGGACAGGTCCAGCAACTGACCAATGATCTGGGACACATGCTGGGTACGCAGTCCAACTCTCAACCTAACCCTGCTTTCCAGATGTCCCCAACACCCAGGTCTGATGCCCCAGGGGGGAAACGATGGAAGGAAACCTCTGATAAACCACAGGTTCCGGAGGAGGGGGCCCGGGTAGAGGGGAGATTCCAAGCCCTTGCGGAAGCTTCCTTTCTCACCCAAACAGAACCCCTAAAAACCTCTCAGCCTTTTAGAGCCCAAAGACCAAAGGCTAAGTAGGAGAGCTCAAAGAAGAACCCACTTTGTGGAGGAACTCTGGATTATCTCCTTGGAAAGAGAAGAATCCCTGAAAGATTCAGGTAAGCAGACCTTCTCTTTCAAAAATGGGGTGATCCCTCCCAAATAAAAATGCCCCTAAATACCCTGAGTTGGACAGGGTAAATATGAATACCGACCCAGAAACAGAAACTATTCAACCCCAAACATTTGAGCCAAACATAAGTGAAACAGAGGGTGTGTCCTTTCTCCAAACAGGTTTTGAGAACTATTACCAGGTAACGGGGGACAGCCAAGGAGCTGGGGAAAAAGAGGATTCCCCCAACAACACCCATTGTAAGTTGCAACGTTTTTTTACAGATTCCAGAACTCTGACACAGAAAACTGCCCAAGATCACACAGTGTCGGGGTTCAATATTAAGAAAATGACCACCCAACTGTCAAAAAACTCACACTTTCTTTGCACCTTGGAGGAGAAAGAAGGCCGATTTTATGCACCAGTTAAGTTGCAAGGTCAGTGTGAATTATCAGCTCTGCTGGATACTGGATCCCAAGCCATCCCACTGTCAAAAATGGCCTTTGACCAAGGAAATTTAGGACGAGGGGAGGGCCACCAAATTCCACTCACACCACTTCCCGGAAAACTCCAAACTTTCTACGGGAATGATATTTCCGTTGAAGGGACTGTGGATTTGGACATAAAAATTGGACGTCAATGGCTGAACCATCTGGAAAGACTCCAGAGGGCACAAATTGTTTACTGGGGAACGATGTACTGAGGAGGTTATCACCTCTGATCGACTGTGTAAACAAGGTCCTCTGGACTCAGACTAACCACCCCATCAAATTAAAAATGAGTACCAATTATGTAAGCCTGAATGGTACCTGTCAGATAATTGATCAACGTTCTGAGAATGTACAGTTCAATTTAAAAAATAACCAAGTCCCAGACATCACTGTCATCTCAGTAGGAGAACCAAGTGGTGATGGAAACCCTTCTCCATTCGTGAAAATCAACCTTCCTCCCAAATTTAAGTGGCAATCCACACTGGATGGGAACACCCTACAATTTTACACAAGTCCAAAATCAGAAGAAACCTTGAGTCCTGTGAAACCAGACAAGGAAGAGTCAGCTCAAAGTCTGATGGACATTCAAAAAAAAGGTGAGCATTTGTTTTTCCCCATTCATTTAAATGTGGGGAGGAACCAGTGCTTGCCAGAGTATGCCTGAATAACGGAAGGAGCTTCATCAGCAAATAATTATTCAGGAAACTCCCAAAAGATTAGACCATTTTCACATTTAAATTGATTGACAAATGGGAAGTAGGTCTGAAAACCCCATATTCCAAACATCTCCTGCCTAGCAGGTGCATGCTAAAGAATTCCATTGGTAACAAAAGTATAGACCATAATTGATGGGATGTGAGAAATGTCCCTTCCACCTTTTATCTGGGTAGTGGCATTCTCAACTGATTCACAATCAATTTGGACCTAATTAATAATAAAACCTGGTCCCAACTGGGAGTAACCCCATGGGATTTGACAACATTGAAAAAGCATTCTGGTCAGCTCAATTGCTGCCTTATGCAGTTGAAGTTCAAGTGCGAGAAAAGGTTACCATCCCAGGACAGGTGCGACAATATACTCTTGCCCTAGAATTAAGCGAGGACAGAACCTCAAACATCAGGATGCATATATAAATTTAAATTCCCATCTCCAAAAAGGTTTATATTTAAATCGGACACCTCTAGTAAACCTAGACCACAACACCATTTGAATATTGGTGAATAACAGCGACCCTCAAAGAATCACTTTGGGCACAGGCACCTTTATTGGAATGGAGGTAGATGGCCAACATTATACTATTGATTTAGGTAATGTTATCATGGGACCAATCCCAAACGACTGTTTCAACATCAGCAACGGTATTCCTCCAGAAAAGATTTTTACTAGGCATGGGGAGAATTTCTTGGTGTACTCTTCCTGCCCCTATGGGGTGGAAGAGGTGACCTGTGACATTAGGAGGGAGGAGGTAGTGCTCAGAGTCAACGACAACTACCTCAAATTCCTTGTCGAGGTCAACACCATGAAAAGAGATCTCTCAACCCAACTGGAAGATACCACTGAAATTGCCAAGCCCAAGGTTTTCCAGGAGTCAAGCAGATGGTTGAGGAAAGGATCAGTCTGGCTGATGCCTGTGAGACCAAGGAGCAAAGACAAAAGCTAAAAGAGGTCATCCTGGAATTCCAAGATATCTTTTCAGTGGACTCATATGACTGTGAATACACATCCATTCATTCAACCACCATTCCCACGGTACCAGGATGGCTCCTGTATTGGTGAAACAATACTGGTTACCTCTCTCATCCAAGGAGTCACTCACATAGATTATTACAGATTTAGAATCCTGTGGGATACTTCGTCCGATCCAGACTACCTTCAATAACCCGGTACTGGTTGTCCTCAAACCAAACGGCCAATGGAGACTATGGGCCTCATTACGACCCAGGCTCTAAGTGTTTAACGGTGCCGTAAAAGGCTGCAGCGCCGTTAAACACTTAGCGCCTAATTACGAGGTCCCTTTGCAGTACCCGACCTTAACGGCTGGTTTTACCAGCTGTTAAAGTAGGGTGCCGCAAAGGGACCTTGGTGCTAGGTACGGTGCCGCAATTTGCGGCACCGTACTTAGCGCCTTCCCCATTCCCATGGGAATGGGGAAGGGCCCATGGTGAATGGGGAATTACCGCCCCGCCAACCTTGGAATGGGGCGGTAATTCCGCCATTCACCATGGCGGACCCCGGCATGGACCATGGTGCTAATAGCACCATGGTTAAGCCGGGGTCATAATGAGGCCCTATATGTAGACCTGAGGGAGTTGAACAAAGCGGTCCAAATGTCAAGATGGCCCCTTCCCTAGATCGATCAGGGACTGGCCCAGATCCAAGGGTCAAAGTTGTGCACCATCATAGACCTGACCACCGGTTACTGGACAGTACCCGGGAGTAGGGAAGATCAGTACAAGCTTGCCTTTTCCTTTGGGGGCAGCAGTACACGTGGACCCGAACCCCCTACGGATACAGAAACTTCAGCAATGAGATCAACATCTTCCTACATAAGGCCATGCCCGATTTGGGAGAAAGGGGAAACCTGGCCTATGTGGATGATGTTTGGTCAAGAGCTCAACTGTGGAGGAACATATAGCAGAAATCTGCTATGTTCTTATCCAATTGCAGAAGGCTGGAGCAAAACTGTCCTTACAGAAGGCACCATGGTGTAAGACCCGAGTCAACTTCTTAGTGCATGAGATCACACCTGAGGGTCTTAATCCCCAGGCGAAGAAGGTGGAAGCCTTATTGAAATTATAAGACCTTACCACTCTGCGAGAATTAAGAAGCCTTCTTGGAGTTACTAATTATAGTCAAAAGTTAATTGAAGACTATGCAGAGGTCACTCTACCCTTGGTCCATTTATTAAAGGCTGGAGTCAAGTGGAGGTGGAGTCCAGAGCAATCCGAGGCTGTTAAACAACTGAAAAAAAGCCTTTCCCAGGCTCCTTGTTTGGCTTACCCCATAGAGAACAGGGTGTTCTTCTTGGGGACAGGGTTCTCAGATACCAGCCTAACGGTGGTATTGTTCCAAAAGCATGACAAAGTCAACAAGGTCATCTCATATGTCAGCAAGACTTTGTCCTCTGTGGAGGAAAATTTCAATGACTGCGAGAAGGCACTCCTGCTATTGATGTGGGCACTGAAAAATTACCGCCCATTCATACAGGGGGAGCACATAATTGTCGAAACTCCTCATCAACCCTTGCAATATCTACAAAATGACAGAATCTGGGGAGGTGGGGGCGTTAGTAATTCCAAAATTACTTCCTGGATTCTGTCGATGCAATGCTTTCATGTGGAGGTCAGACATGGCCAAAACAAGAAGAGTCCCCTAACGCAAGGGTTGGCAGACTTGCATGATTGTGCTCAAGAAAACTGTCTTGAGGACAAAAGTCTGCTGACCAACAACAACTACTTAACTTTCCCACACAAGGTCTATGAAGAAGAAACGTGTCAGGGGATACCCACAGTTTATGTGGGTGGGTGCTACTACCATTTTGATAACAATGGGGAAAATAACTGGGGCTGGCATTGGGAATGCCTGAGTGAATGATACCCCAGAAGCCTCTGCTGGTTATAAAATAAGACCCCAAAGTAGTCAGGTTGCAATGTTGATGGCTGTTTATCAAGCCAGCCTCACTGCAGTGCACCACCCAACTAAATGAACTGGTCCTAATCACTGACACTGATTATGTCAGGAATGGGTTTGTGGAGCACCTGATTAACTGGAAGAATCGAGACATGCTTTGTGCCAACAACAACCCCTAAAGTGTGCTAAACTGATCCAGTCAATCGACGATCTGCTCACCTCCAATGAGATGACCATCTATTGGAAGAAGATAAGTGGTCATTCCAAGATAGAGGGGCCAGATAAGACTGGGAATGACCTGGCTGACCAGCTGGTTAAAACTGGAGCTTTGCAGTGGAATTTCATAGAAATGGAATCCCTGCTGGGTGAAATCTAAATGGCAGCTGTCACCAGGTCACAAACCCGAGCTAACAACAAACTCTCAACAGCCCAGTGGAGTAGAGATACCCCAGATGCAGATTTGATCACTGCACAGAAAGAGGACCCGATCATTGGGAAATGTTATTGACACATTGAAGACCTCAGAAGCTTTCCTCTAAAAGAGTCCAATTATGGCAGTAAAGAGAATCTCCTGGTGTTGATGAAGGTTTCCAAGATGTTCCAGATCCATGATGGTTGTTGGTAAGGAGAGCCCTATCTGGCTGTAACCACTGGTGGTACCTACGTCATTCCGAAGCCTGTTGTTGAACCACACCCATGATGCGGCCAATGCCAGTCATAGGGGGTTTCATATGACATTGGAAATCTTGCGAAAGGTTGCTTACTGGACACACATGGGCCAGGACCTCAAATCTTGCCTAAAGGGGTGTCTTTTGTGTGCTTGGTTACAACCCAGTTCACTCACACACAGAGCTCCCCTACAAAAAGGGGAATGACACTGCCTTGGTCAGATTTGCAAGTCAATTTCATCAGGACAGTTATTCGCTCCTCTAGAGGAAACAAGTACATGTTGATCGTGACATGCTTGTTCACGAAGTTGGTAGAACGTCTTTCAGCCCCGAATTGTAAGGCGGAAACAGATGCTGCACTAATACTCAACCACATCTTTGCTCGTTTCGGCCTCCCGCAAAGAATTGAGTTGGACCGAGGTAGCTATTTTACCAGTGAGGTGATGGCAAAGATGTGGGAGATTCTAGGAGTAAAATAAATAATCTGCATTGCCTACCGCCTGGCCTCAAGTGGGGGTGTGGGGTAGTGATGTACAACAAAGCAATTGTGAGTAACATAAAGAAGTTTGTGGCAGACTGTGGACCCAGTTGGGACATCTGATTGCTGCTTGTCCTGATGGCTATTAGGTCTACACCATCTTCTGCAACAAAGCTCATGACCGGACGAAAGTATCGTGTTACCACAGCATCTGCTCTATAGTACTCAGGAGCAGACACTGATAAATGCGTCCACTACTCATGAGTACATTTAAAATTTAAGGAAGCACCTCCAGAATGCTTTTGCTTGTGCTCAGCATAATTAAGAGAAGTCAGCTGAAAGAATGATGACCTACTATGATCTAAAGACCACCAAGAAAGATTATGAAATAGGTGACAAGGTTTACCTGTAGAATGTTCAAAGGAATCAGGCAAAGGAGCGGAAATTCCTCCCATCTTGGCGTGGTGCCTTTGAAATTGTAGCTAAAATATCAACTGTTGCTTAGAAGATTTCCATCCCAAAAGAAGAACTGACAGAAGATAAATTGATCCGCATCGACCAGTTGAAAAGCTGTCATCCCAGACATGTTTTGTGTTTTGTGAAATGGAAATACCATGTTATAATTGTATGTTGTTGTTGTACATTCTATGTAAATCTTCCCAGGGAAACAATGTGTAAAAAGTACTGAAAAGCTTTTTCTATATTTTATTAGAGAACTAACCTCCTTAATGTTCTGCCTGGAAGTGAGAGTGGA
The DNA here is from genome assembly GCF_040938575.1 of Ambystoma mexicanum. Taxonomy (NCBI): domain Eukaryota; kingdom Metazoa; phylum Chordata; class Amphibia; order Caudata; family Ambystomatidae; genus Ambystoma; species Ambystoma mexicanum. The sequence continues at coordinate 526,305,329 of NC_090927.1, forward strand.
GTCCGGTGAGAACCCCAGGGACCTGGAAAGTAAGGAATAAAGGGTGTGCCATGCCATGCCCAACCCAGAGATGGAAGGGGATACTGGAGTGCCCACTCCCTGATGAAAGAAATTATGCCTAATGAAACCCTACTCTGCCCTTCTCTTCCCCAACAAAGAGTCATGGACGAACAAAGGGTGGGGCATGTGCAGTGCATTTAAAGAGCCAAAACAGAGGTCTCTGTCATATGAATAGCAAGATTTTAAACACTGCAATAAAAAAATGGCCTGGCATTTGTTTTTTTTTTTCAAGTAAAGTTAAAGAGCCGTGAGGAAAGGGGCCTACCTATCATTAACAATTGATAAGCAGCATTTTAATTTACAAAAGAAGAAGAAATCAAAGATCCCTGTCACATGGAAAACAGTATTGTTAAACATTGAAAACAAAAATGGCCTTCATATGTGTGTGCAAATAACAAAAACGGTTTGAAAAAGAAAAAGTGAAAAATATATCACTGCTCACAGAAACATTTCAGGAAAACAAAACATGATGAGTGGGTTGTAAATTATGTTTCACCCACAAAACTCTCGTAACATTTGAAGAGCCACTTTGTCTTCATGAAATAAATGTCAGCCCAAGGAAGACCCTTTTGCTGGCTATGGGCAAAACTTTACAAGGAAAACTCCCACTTCCAGCCTGGATGTCACTTCTCCTATATAATGAACAACCACACTAAAAATGTCCTGCTAAAGGTGTTGAAATTCAGTGTTCTCAACACCTGAAGCTCTGAAAGCAAAAGTTACCCTTAGCTGGACTAATATGTGCTAAAATGGGGGCACTCACTTCAAAGAGCCAGCTTCCAACACAAAGGAGACTGAAAAATGCACAGGCATACATAGTGAAAACAGATGGTCGTAACAGGAGCAGGACCATTTGTCCCACATGAAGATTCACAATTTATTTTAAAAGACTATTATCATTTAGGGCTTTTTTTATCAGCCATCATAAGGCGGATAGATTTCACCTATGTACCATTTTCCATGTAATTTCCAGGCGATTTTAGGGATATAAAATTCATCTTCTTGTGACTCTGGGAACTGTAAGGGCCATTTAAAATAGGTTTCTGGCTGATCTGGACATGTTCCAAATGTGAGAGTTGGCGAGCAGGTGGTAATTGAAATCAGGGATATGTTTAATAACTTACATATTCCTAACTGTTGTGCTTTTTATAGAAACGGCAGAAAGATGCTACATGGCCATGCTACATGATACAGATTTGGTAGTCGGCTTATCTAATAACCATTGATTAGACAAAGCAGAAAATATGTTTAGTCTGGTAGTTGCTAGTAAAATTATGAAGATATGACACATAACTAGTTTTTGACAAAATGTTAAAAGGAGAACAAAGGGCGATGGCAAAAAGGAAATGCCATATGTTGATTCAGACTCCTAAACGAATCCTGAATTGGAGGCTGGGTTTGGGAAGAGGGATAAGGGTAACTGTACAATCCTAGTGGCAGGGATTATTGCAGGGTACTTCGCCAAGATCGTAAAATTGGTGGTGTCATCGTTGCTATATAGGGAGGCTGCACTGAAACACACACACACACAGAAGAAGGGTAAAGACAGGAAGACAGAGAGAAGAAACAAACCATAAGGAAGGCTGCTGAAACTTACCATCTGACAGCTGTAAGGAGAAATGGAGTAGACTGCTGAGAGTGTATCTGCGTGGAACTGTCTCTCTCTAGGAAGGCCTCAAAGTTGACAGGGTCCTATGGTGGAGAGCGGGAGGCTATCTTTGAGAGTGGAGTAACCAGGCTCCTGCCCTATCTTTCCAGAGTGTCCTGCAATTAAGCTGGCTTTCTTGAACCTTAAACAGAGGCTTGCTATGTAAGTAGGGCTGAGCCCTGGGAATCCAAAATGTGACGGAGTCTGCTTGCCTTGAATCCTTTCCCTTTACAGATGGTGGCGGGCTGGGCAGAACTGTGTAGCTCCTTAGCCTATGTAACCAGAAAAATTAATTTAACTAATTCCCCATTTGGAAGAATACCACGGGGTGAATGTTTGTAAAATTAAAAATAAACAAAAGTCACTTCCCAGTGTGTGCTGAAAACTATAGCCTATAGTTTAATTGGGTAATCCTTGTTGTCCAGCTGACCCCGACTTCTTTAAGGATGAAGGATGTCTTTGTTCTTAAATCAGTCCAACCTTTTTATCCAGCTTCTCCAACACAGGCCTTTTAGTAAGGGTGGTCTGAAATCCAAAATTCCCCAAAGCATTTCAATTTTTCTGTCTGACTTCCCAACCTAGACCCAACCAAGTGGGGGTCTGAAAAATAAAGTGTTAAATCGCCCTGTGATTATTTTAAACCAAAAGTGTGGGCAAAATTATAATTGCCATATGTATGATTACCAATCTTGAAATCCTACCGCTACCCTTTTAAGCCTGCAGGAAAATCAAAATTGCACATTACATAATAGCCTTTGTTATTGATCAATGTAATTATTTCGTAAAGTGAAATTTATAGAAAGGTAAGAATTACAGAAGTTGATTGTGCTATGCCACGGATAAAGTGGTTTTTAATATTTTCCTGCTAATTTCTATTACTTTTCATTGAAATAAATACCAATATATTTCCCGTACGATGGCCTGGTTCTTGGCTCATTGTTAGCTCAGGGGAGAGGGATCCAAGAGGCATGATATGTTTCTCAGATAGGGTAAAAAAACAAATCTGTTAAACAGTTTGTTGCATAACCACATGAGTAGGGAGGGAAAGATCTCCCTGTGTTGAGGGTGGCTTCTCAATAAACCGTTACATTTCGTGTGCCGACCAAATTGAAAAATACCTTCACTCCTAGTTTATCATGCTCTTTTTAGCACTAACAATAAACAGATCACTATGTAGTGAGTCTTATTCAATAAGCAATATGTTTTATTTGTATGCACCATGTACCTATCGTAGAATAGGAAATGGGGGCTATGTCATCCCTGCTCTGTGTTACATCAATAGAAGTGAAAACACTATAAAGTTAAGGAAGAGGCGGTGGGCTTACTTTCCATAACCACTATTTTTTACCATCCCCAGCAGTACAACTCCTTTCGGCCATATTATGGACCTCAGCAACCTCTAAATTATCTGGCTGCTGCTGGCTCAAAACAATTTTAGGGGCCTTGTTCCCATTCTTGTATGTATTTCAGTAATTATGGGGAGAAGGTTGGGATCACTGGAGGTGGAGGCTTCTATATCGTCATCTTCTGCACTTTTGTTCTGTAAGATCAATCCTACCAGATTGAGAGAGGCAGAAAGATGCATGCAAATTACGTTTGGACGGAATACTGGGGGCTCGCTAACGATTTCTGCACCCCTCATGCTGCATCCTCTCTTTGGAGACTGCACAAAGGTTAAGCAATGAATTGTTGCTGTCAATTAGGGACAGTGATTTAGATAAATATCCACGCTCCGTCAACGTTTCCAATGCTGCGGTATCTTGGGACACATGGCTAAGTTCTCACCTTTCTCCTCCGTCTGATGTACAATTGGAAAGAAGGTTGTGATTTTTCCTTCAACAACCGCCAAGTCATCCGATACTTTCTACTTGAGGGCCTATTCTGTGCGATATTCTTCTTCTTCTTCTTCTTAATTATCGGAGGCGTGGGCGGACCCACGCAGGCGCTTCCCCATCCTATAGGATGATGTGCACCGTACCCACTAATCATTACTTAGCTCCATTTAAACTCAGAACTCCTCCCACCTCCCCGTCTGCCTCACAAAGTCCAACATCACACTTCTCCTCCTCCTGCCTCTCTCCCCATCACCTCCCAGCCGTTGTCCCTTTTGTTTTTATACCCACCGGAGAGTCCACTGCACACACCCGACTTCTTGTCATATATTGTCTGCCTTTCTTCAGCATAATTGAGGCCAGACAGTCAGCAACCCGGCTAGTAAGCAAAAGTTCTTACTTAAGCCTTTTCCAGCGAACAATCTGGTACTGCAGACTGTCAACTGCACTTCTGCACTTTGCGTGCTACACAGGTCATAGGGTGTTGTTTCCCCTTCCTAATCCTGTGTGTTTCGTCTCGCCCGGCACAAGGCAGCAAAACAAACAAAGGACCACCAATAGTCCTCATGCCAGTCAGCCCGCCGATGTTAAAGGGGAAATCCTAATTCAGTGCCGCTGAGACCAAGAACAAACACACAGTGCAAATGGACTGGCAACTGCACTTCCACCAAGCATCAGCATCTAAAATATCACATGATATACCAAGCAATATTTAAAATCAAGGTTGATGGAGCCCTCTGCCGCTTTCCAGTTGCTACAAAAATGTTATATAATGCTCACATTTATTTGTTTTAATTAATGTGTGCGGTTTGATGCATCTATCGGAATGGTTTTGTCTACTTCAACCCTTCTCCATGATTGTTTTACATTAGGGGGGTTTATGAAATTTTAACCCCTTTTGTTTTTTTACATGTACTCACACCATTTTGCAGCTACTACCATCGATGGTCAGTTAATACCACAATGGCGTTACAGGTCAAATGCCTTTATGATTCCCACACAAATCTGTTGGCATTGCCAATGCCTGTAAACTGCATTGCCAATACTGCATGTAAACCGTAGTCTGTAGATTGATGTCACTTTCATGTTTGTCAGCGTTCGTTGACAGTTAAGTGCTATAATCAAAGGAGCCATGTTTCCATGTGTCAAATATCTGCGCAGAAATATCGATTGTGAGATTCTTATAAAAAGCAATTAAGGCTAGTGGTGGAAGTGGAAAAAAGGAACTGGCTATACTCTGGCTACATTAAAATGGGGGCCCCCGGGGGAACGTGAAGCGTTTCCCCCGGGGTTATTTTGGGCGCTGCACACAGGCCAACAAGATGGCCGGTGCGTAGCACGCCCCCAGGAGTATTTAAGGGGGCAGTGAAGGTTTGGGAGCAGGCGACAGTTAGGACTAGCGTCGGCCCTGGTTGCCTACTCCTGAGCCTTCCCTGCATTCTTGGGCCTACTGGGTGTAAGGTAGTGGAGGTGAGGTCTGGGGCCTAGTTAGTGGCAGCTGGTGTGTAGATATAGTGTCAGGTATAACATTTTGTTTCAAGTAATTTAAAATGTTGAATAGACGGGGCTACCGTATATAAGGTACCCCCTCTTACCGCTGTGTTGCTGGCGGCTCCTCTTCGGCGGCTTAACAAGTTAGTGGGCTTCGGTGTGGGAGAAAGCTGCATCTGGGTTTCCGTGTCAGCTGTCAGATCCGTGTGGGCGGGCTGAGATGCAGAGCGTTCTGCCTCTGGGGTTCCGTGCGGCCTCTGTGTGGGTGGGGGGTCCTGTTTGCATATTGGGGCATTGGGGGCCGACACTAGGCAGGTCGCGTAGAGTCGAGTGTGGCAGCGAGAGTGGGTTAGAAGCTCGCAGTAGGAAAGAAGTCTTGTTGCGGCAGGAGCAACATGCGGTGAAGCATAGTGGCCGCCAGGGGGAAGTGCAGAGCCCTTAAAGGGCCGCACACAGTGAGAAAGGAAAAGTGCCCGCCTGTCAAGCAAGGGGCTACATAGCTTCAATTACCAGTGGTTTTAGGCAAGCCGGGGTGTCGGGCTGTATATTAATTATATAAAAACATATTGACTGAGCATTGTGTAGTTAGGGATTTGTATGCCCTGATTTCTTTAGCAAAGTGGGGACACTAGCCGGTTTGACTGCTCTGCTGGTCATATGCAAGCAGGGGTACTAAGTTAATAATTTTATAAACAGGGCAGGTTTCAGGCAGGTGGATACAGTTGTTAGAGTGTCTGGGTTGCCAGCCGGCCAGTTCAACTGATACTTGGTGGGGTAATTAAGGGGCCAATTTCCGGTTTATTATTGGCACTAGGTCATTAGGGTTTTTTTCAGGGATAAGCTAACCCGGTTTCTTGGCGTTTTAAGTGGGAAATGCTCGGGGCTAGGAAGGTGGTTCTCCGGAGCGTTGTGCAGGTGCGCAGTAGCACTGCTTAAGCAGGATGGTGGGTCAGGGGACAAACAAGAAAGGGCTGGTGCATGCTAAGTCCCTGAGGGAAGCCTTGGAGATTATTAGTAGAGCATCCAAAGCCCAGCTGGAAGGGGCTTTGGTTGAGGTTACGGGTGAAGGGGAGGAAGGTGGAGGTAGGCCACAACCGAGATCAGCGGCATATGGGGCTCTCGCAGCAGTGGTGGGTTGCAGTCCCGCAGCGGGTAGAGGGGAGGTCTGGGAGTCTAGGGGTAGGAAGATGAGGAGGGAGATTGACAGGAGAGTGTACAGGGGGGAGTGCAGTTGGGAGAGGGGTCAGAAAGGGGTTTGGGGGATAATGACCAGGTGGATGAAGGGGACGTTGGGAGTGTCCAAAAAGGTGTAGGTTGGGTGGGGCATCAAGGTGGAGCTGACGGGTGCAGAGAGGGGTGACAGGGCAGAGAGGCAAGGGAGGTAAATACCTGCAGAAGAGTGCGGGTGGGAGGAGGAGAGAGTGGTCACCTTCGATTAGTGAGGTTAGGGAGGGGTGGAATGGCCCCCCGGGTAGGAGGATTTTGGGCAGAGGGCACAGAGCAGCCCCCGCTATTGCAGGGGTGGAACATGGAGAGGGCTTAGGAACAGCCCCTCCACAAACTTCGCAAGGACAGTCTAGAGGGCACATCACGGCCCCTAGCGAGGAAGACCACAGGGTGGAGGACAGGACCCCTCGCCCGAGAGAAGAAGATCAGGAAGGGGTTTTTGCGGCCCTGGCTGAGAAGTCGCCGTCGGAGTGGCGGGACGGACGCCCCGGGCTCACAAGAGGAGGGTCTGCCCGGCCCGAGCATGAGCCCGCAACAGCAATGGTATTGCATGGGGGATGATGAAGGGATGGAAGAATATGTGGGGAAGTGGGAGGATGAAGAGTACAGTGCTGTAAGGAGGAGGGGGAGGGACAAAAGGGGCCTAAAATGGGAATGGGAAAGAAAGGAGCAAGGGGGCTGGGGGGGAAGAGGTTGGGGGGATAACTGGCTGGGTGAGACTGCTGACATGTTTTGTGGTGAGACTGCTGACATGTTTTGTCCCCGCAGCAGGAGCCCAGTAAGGAAGGAGATGAGGAGCATCAGAGTGGAGGCCAGGCTGCAGACGGGTGATGGCAGAGCAGAAAGAGGTGAGCGGGAAGGGGACTGGTCAGCGGCATGGTAGAGGGGAGACATGAGGATGTGGCCAAGGAGGGGAGGGGCAGGGTTGCAAGGGTGAGGAGAGAGATTGGTGTACAGGCTATTGAAGACTTGGTTGGGGAGAAGGAGAATTGCTTGGTGGAGGTGCAGACAGACAAGGTGATTGAGCCCTTTGCGCTCGGGGGAAAGGTTCCAAAGGGGAAAGAGGTAGAGGTGAAGGGCAAGGAGAAAAAGATACCATACATGAGCATTGCGAAACCTTTGGGAGCACGTTTGATGAGAACAACAAAGGATAAAATATGGGCAGGGGAATTTGTGGACGTGTTTAAGCTGCTTCATAGGGAAGTGAGAGCCAAAGAGGGTGCTAAGGAGGAGGAGAGGGAGCTGGGTTCGTGCCCAAAGGTACCAGTGACAATAGAGAATTGGACATAAGCTTTTATTGTTTATGCAAGTGCCTATTGTGAGAAATTTCCAGAAAAGATGTGTGCCTCTGTTAAAGAAAATGGATGTGATTAGAAAGGGGTTTTACGAGTTTTGGGGGTTTCGCGTGGGTGCGTTACAATGAAGAATTTATTTCAAGGATGGCAGAGGACAGCCAGGCAGACTGGGGTGAAATAGATATGGATCTCTGGCTGCAGTGGATGGCACTGACGAGGCCAGCCCCGACATTGCACACAGCGAGTGGTTTGCCTGTGCCTTTCCAGCCCTTTCTTTGTCACCCCGCCCACGAGGGGGCGGGAGGAGGAGGTAGAGGGCAACCTTCAGCGGCATGCTGGGCCTTTAATAAGGACGGCTGCACAAGGACGGTGTGTAGGTTTAGACATTAATGCAGTAAGTGTGCAGGGAAGCACCCAATTACTCAATGTTTCCAACAAGGAGACAGGGGGAGAGGGCGAGGAGCAGGCAGGGGGGTTGTGGGGAAAGGCTTTTACTCCAATTAAATTGGAGGTGTTGGAGAAGTGGCTTGAATTTTATCCGGACAGGGAGGGGGCAGAGATCTTGGGAGACGGTTTTCGTTATGGTTTCAGGCTGGGTTACCAGGGGCCAAGGGAGCATCATTGGGTGGAGAATTTGAAGTCCGCCCGGGAAAATGTGGAAGTGGTAAGAGAGAAATTGGGCAAGGAGATAGCAGCGAGTAGGGTGGTAGGGCCATTTGCTGATCTGCCAGGGGATTTAGTGGTATCCCCACTGGGTGTTGTACCCAAGAATGTCACGGGGGAATTTAGGTTGATACACCATTTGTCATGGCCAGAGGGTATCAGGTAATAATATCGCCATATATATGGTCGCCGTAAATAATATCGCCGGGAAAATGTTGTGGCAATATTATTTGGGTGACCATATATATGGGGACAGGGGCAAAAAAAAATAAGTTTGGGGGTTGCAGAGGTTTCCTCCGCATGTTCCATGCAATAATGTCACCAAAAAAACGGCAATTTTTCGGCGATATTTTGCATGGCGAGATTTTTGTGGCGACATTATTACATGGAACCGGCCAGAGGGCATGTCAGTGAACAATTTTATTGCTCCGGAGGAGTGTGGGGTTGTATATGCAAGTGTGGATTAGGCGGTGGGTTTGGTGAGGAAAGCGGGGTGTGGGGCCTTCATGGCCAAGTGCGACATTAAGGCGGCTTTCAGGTTGTTGCCCGAGCACCCAGAGGATTTTTGGCTGCTGGGTATGCAATTTGAGGACTGCATCTACATTGACAAGGCCTTGCCTATGGGGTGCGCAATTTCTTGCGCCTTGTTCAAACGTTTCAGTTAATTTGTGCAGTGGGTTTTTTCATATAGAAGGGGTATTGCATTATCTAGATGATTTTCTGTTCATTAGTGGGGCGGACAAAGAAAAGGAGTGCAGGGAGATGCTAGGGATGTTTCAGGACCTGATGGGGGAGCTGGGAGTACCGTTGGCAGAAGACAAAACGGAGGGACCGGCAGTGGTGTTGACCTTTTTAGGGATAGAATTAAACTCAGTGGCCATGACCTCACACTTACCGCACAACAAGGTGAGCAGACTGGTAGGTTTGCTAGAGGAAGCGGTGGGGGCTCAGAAGATGAAGCTAATGGAAATGCAAAGGCTGGTGAGGCATTTAAATTTTGCATGCAAGGTGGTGGCCCCAGGGCGAACTTTTGTAGGAACATGGCACACTCTATCGCGGGAGTAAGGGTGTCAGGGGAAGGTCGAGAAGACTGTAGGATTTGGTTGCATTTTCTGGAGAGTTTTAACAGGGTGTCCATGTGGCTGCAAGGGGATCCGGTGTCATGGGAAGTGCAGATATTCTCAGATGCCGCAGGTGCGGTGGGGGTTGGAGTTTTTTGGGGAGGAAAATGGTGCGCAGAGAAGTGGCCATCGCGTTGGTTGAAGGAAGGGAGAAGCATAACATTTCTAGAATGTTTTCCTTTGTTAGTTGCGGGGGAAGGAGTTGCAGAACAGGAAAGTGAACTTCAACATTGACAATAAATGCGTGGTTCATGTAGTGAACAGGCAGTCGGCAAGGGATCAGAGGGTGGCGAGATTAATGAGAGAGTTTGTTCTGCGTTGCATGGAATGGAATGTGGTGTTTAGGGCAACACATGGGCCTGGGGAGGATAATGGCATCACTTATGCATTATCTTATTTTCAGTGGATTGACTCCAGGAGCGGAACAGGAGGGCAGCAGATTCCAGAGGGGCTGTGGAAGATAGGAAGCTGAGAGTGCTTTCCTTGGTGGAGGGTTCGCTTGCCCCGGCATCTAGGGAGGCATACAGGAGAGCATGGGAGGATTTCATAAAAGGGGAAGCTCGTAGTTGGAAGGGCAGGGGGATGCGGAAGAGCGGCGAAGGGATGATGTAGTCAACTTCCTCTTGAGGTGCATGGATAAGGGTTGGTCTAAGACAACTATAGCGGGAAAGATGGCGGGGGTTGCTTTCTATGGGAAATGGTTCTGGGGTTTCCAGCCGAGCAGTGTAGAAATGGCGAGCAGAATGTTAAAGGGATGGGCAAGGGAGAATAAGAGGGGGAAGGACAGTAGGAGGCCGGTATTGTGTCAGGCTGTGGAGGGAGTCTGCTGGTCGGATTGGGAGGGAGCGATGTTTGCAACTTGCTTTACATGGTTGTTCTTTGGGGACTTTAGGGTTTCTGAGCAGTTGGGAGGAAAGAGTGGAGTAAGTGGCCTGTGTTGGAAAGATATTTTTTTTTTGGAGTTGGGAACGGGCATCAGGATTAAGAGGTCAAAAATGGATCAGAAAGGAAAGCGCTGTTGGGTGTTGCTGGGTTGGGGCAGTAAGGATTTGTGCCCTGTGATGACAGGTTTGGCGTGGAAGGAGCTATGTGGGGGAAGGACGGGTTTGGTTTTTCGCCATGAGGATGGGGCGGCAGTTTCAGCTGCGCAAGTTTTGGGGGTGTTACGGAAGGTGCTGGTAGCAGTTGGGGAAAAGGCAGAGGAGTTCGGAACTCATTCTTTCAGGATGGGTCCAGCATCTGAAGGTAGTCAGTTGGGCTTATCCGAGGATAAGTTGAAAAGTTTGGGACGGTGGAAGACCAGGAAGTACAAAGGATATATTAGGGACTTGGGTGAAGGGGCTGTGTGAAATAGGGTCAGGGGTAGGGGAGGGCTGAATGTGGTGGGGTGGTCGTGACTGGAAAGTGACATTGTAATTTATTTTTCAGATACTGCGTGGAGGCCGGAGGAGATGCCGCAGATTTGGTTTGTGGGTGACTCTATTGTTAAGTGGACGGGCAAGGAGGCGGAGAAAAGGGTTTTTGGCACACAATTTGGATGCATCTACAAAGTGGCACTGGTAAGGTGGTCAGGTTTAGGGGCTTTGCTGGGATCAGCTGCTGCCTATGTTGGCGGGGCTGAAGGAGCGCCATGGGTCTCCAGAGGGGGTGATTATTCATGCAGGGGAGAATGACCTAGTAAGGGACACAGGTGTGGCTCTGCTGAGAAAAATGAAAAGGGATTTGGTATGGGTCCGGGAAATGGCTTTCAGGGAGGATGGCTTTCACGTGTCAATTTATGGGAACAGTTATTACTTTTGGATTTGACTTTGCAGGTGCAAGAGATAATAAGGAGTTGGAAGTAGAAGGAAGTTGGTAGGGATGGGGCAGAAAGAACACCTCAGTGGAGGGTTTTTCTGTTGCCGGGGGCATGGCCCCATTAGATGCGGAGGGAGTGAAGCACAATGGGGGAATATCGCGGGAAATGATGGGGGTGGTGCTGTTTGCACAAACGGGCTACCCCTGGGGAACAGGTATTGAAGATGGAGGGGCATGGCCCTGGGGAGAAAGCGGGACACCTTGAGAAGATGGTAAGGAGACGGTAGGGAACAAAGAATAGGTAGGGAGGAAGTGAAACTAATTATTTATTTGTTGGGGGAAATTAAAGTGTTGAATTATTAAATTGGTTGTTAAAACATTTTGCGTTAGTCTGTAAGGCCAGGGAGCCAGGTTAGCGGTTATTTGTGAGCTTTGGCCTGTCACATTAAAGCAACCTTTTCCACTACAAGCGAGTCTGGCTGTTTTTGTGCAGTAAGCCCAAAGGGGCGGCCCGGGGGGAACACAAAGAACTTCCCTCTGAGTTATTTTGGTTGCTGAACACAGGCCAATGAGATGGCCTGCGCGTAGCGCGGCCCCATGGCTATTTAAGGGACAGGGAAGGTTCGGGAGCAGGCGACGGTTAGGACGAGTGTTTGTCCCCGTCCGCCCTACTGCTTTTTCTAGGTCGGCAAGGGTTCAAATTTCGGGGGAGGAGAGGGTTTTTAATTAGGGATGTTTTGGTTGGTTTTCGCCCACAGGAGGTTCAAGGGTTGTATGCTTAGAGATCAAGGGCTATAGGGGGTTTTTGTGGGCAGTTTTCTTGTGACAGGCTGGGGCATTAGTTGGGGAAGTTGGGATGTAAAGTTTCCGTTGTTGATGTGGCAGGTCAGCCTGGCTGCAGGTCATAGGAAGAAGGAGTTTGGTGTAGAGGGGAGTTCTAGGGCATTGAGGTTGTTGGTTGCCGGGGGCATGGCCCCTTTAAATGAGGGGGGAATGAAGCACAATGGGGGAATAGCGCAGGAAATGATGGGGGCGGTGCTGTTTGCACAAATGGGGTACCACGGGGGAACAGGTATTGAAGATGGAGGGCATGGCCCCGGGGAGAAAGCGGGACATCTTGAGAAGATGGTAAGGAGACGCTAGGGACCAAGGCATAGGCAGGGAGGAAGTGGAACTAATTAATTATTTATTTGTTTTGGGAAATGAAAGTGTTGAATTATTAAATTGGTTATTAAAACATTTCGCGTTAGTCTGTAAGGCCAGGGAGCCAGGTTAGCGGTTATTTGTGAGCTTTGGCCTGTCACATTAAAGCAACCTTTTCCACTACAAGCAAGTCTGGCTGTTTTTGTGCAGTAAACCCAAAGGGGCGGCCCGGGGGGAACACAAAGCACTTCCCTCGGGGTTATTTTGGTTGCTGAACACAGGCCAATGAGATGGCCTGCGTGTAGCATGGCCCCATGGCTATTTAAGGGACAGGGATGGTTCGGGAGCAGGCGACGGTTAGGACGAGCGTTTGTCCCCAGCCGCCCTACCGCTTTTTCTAGGTCGGCAAGGGTTCAAATTTCGGGGGAGGAGAGGGTTTTTAATTAGGGATGTTTTGGTTGGCTTTCCCCCACAGGAGGTTCAAGGGTTGTATGCTTAGAGATCAAGGGCTATAGGGGGTTTTTGTGGGCAGTATTCTGTGACAGGCTGGGGCATTAGTTGGGGAAGTTGTGATGTAAAGTTTTCGTTGCTGATGTGGCAGGTCAGCCTGGCTGCAGGTCATAGGAAGAAGGAGTTTGGTGTAGAGGGGAGTTCTAGGGCATTGAGGTTGTTGGTTGCTGGGGGCATGGCCCCTTTAAATGAGGGGGGAGTGAAGCACAATGGGGGAATAGCGCAGAAAATGATGGGGGCGGTGCTGTTTGCACAAACGGGCTACCACGGGGGAACAGGTATTGAAGATAGAGTGGCATGGCCCCGGGGAGAAAGCGGGACATCTTGAGAAGATGGTAAGGAGACGATAGGGACCAAGGCATAGGCAGGGAGGAAGTGGAACTAATTAATTATTTATTTGTTGGGGGAAATGAAAGTGTTGAATTATTACTTTGGTTGTTAAAACATTTTTTGTTGGTCTGTAAGGTCAGGGAGCCAGGTTAGCGGTTATTTGTGAGCTTTGGCCTGTCACATTAAAGCAACCTTTTCCACTACAAGCGAGTCTGGGAGTTGTTTGCGCAGTAAGCCCAAAAGGAGCGATAGGCATGGCAGGAGGGGTCAGGGAGTGGTGCAGGAGGGGTTGTGCTAGGCAGGACAGGACCATGCAGCTCTTGACCTTTGGTTTGTAATCTACAATGGCTCAGGTTAATTTGTGGCTTGCCAGGAATAATAAACAAGCATTGGCAATGCCAACAGTTTGAGCTTTTGTGTGGGCATGGGAAAAGCACTTGCCAGGCACTGCCCTAGTCGTATTTACTGATCATTGATGGTAGCAGGTGCAAAATAGGGCAAGCACCTGGTCATCTAGTAGCATTTCCTAGCAAATGCCTACTACTAATAAACAAGTCAAAACTTTTGGCCTTGCCAATTCTTGTTTTTAACAGGACTTCAGTGAAGGACATGCATAGTGCTTATGAACAGAGTAGTTGAAGGCAGACCTGTTAAGACATGTTTACACCAAGAGCAGGTGTACAGCTCCAATTAAGTCATTAACAGTCAGGAGACTGCTTTGAAAAAACACTGACAGACACTTTGAGTGCAAACCTTTATGGTAACACTTGAATAAAGAGTGCTCAAATAGTTCCCAAAAGGCAGCATGTTGGGCGGGGAGGGGCAGGAACTGGGTGAGAATGGCCATAAGGATTAGCCTAGCCATGGCCAGTCAGTGGGGGGACAAATAACCAAACAACACATACAAGCTGTGTGTCCCTCCTCCTTTGTCAATTCTCCCTATCTGTACTCTGCTAAAGTTGTGGCTCAAAGGTGGTGCAAGCGGCACCTAAATAGCCCAAACTGAAAAGTAATTGCACTCAATTAATTCCCAAAAAATTGCAAAACAATATATTCATGAATAGAAATATGTTACACAGCTGTACTTGATAATTAAACAAGATGCTATTCGACACTCCTCTCTTTAGAACATTTACTTTAGTGCAATCTGTGGATCATCTTTTACACTTGCAAATACATTTGAACAGCATGGGGCTCTAACCAATATCAGTATGTAAAAAAGTAATTTTTCTAAATGAATAGTACAAGAAGTGAATCCACCTATAACAGGTGAGGCTTTAATGTTCATTTAAAATTATTACTGAATCATTATTTTCTCTTAATAAATACTTTTATGTATAAATATCAGTAATTGAGTAGAACAGAAATGCAATACTTCATGCAATCCCATGCCCCATTCCTAAAACTCAATACATGCTGTAGTTGCCAGCAACATCTGGCTACAGTCACCTCAGTTGAATATACGTTTTGGCAAAGACAAAGGTTTTGACTTGTGTGCACGTATACGATAGGTATTCGCCAGAAACTGCCATAATGGGATTACATAGCCATAACATGGCAACAGCTGGAAATTGGTGTGATTATCTAGGCAAATAACATGAGTGCCTGGCATATCCCTCTTTATTATACACTAAAGCCCAAAATTGTTAACTTGGTCAATTTTTGTTTAAATAGGACCTTAGTACACGGGAAAAATAAAATGAAGTGTTTGGTAGAACACTTGGTTACAAGATTTCTATTACATCAGTAGCTCAATTAACACCTGCAATTAAGCCATTAACTCTCACCAGACAACTTAGACATAACACTGGCAGGCCAATGTTTGATGTGACTGATTGATGGAGCTTCCTCAATCAAATCTTGGGAAGATATGTTTTGGGAAGGGAGCGGCAGATAGATGGGTGGGAATGGCGTAGGGGTTAGCATGGCCATGTGCAGTCACTTGGTTGGTGCATAACTGGCCAACACCGTCAAGCTGTGTGCCCCCCCTCACATGTCATCTCCTTCCTAGCTGTACTCTAGTGCAAAAGTTCCAGCTTCTAGCCAAAACGAAAAATAGACTAAAGTAAAACTAAAGTAAAAACAAAGCTCTGTGGTCAGTCACCCCTCTGCTCTTTGGCTGCTCTGGTGAGTCACTCTCCTCTGGTCCTTGGCTTCTTTGTGAGTTGCTTCTCTGGTCTGTCCCTCCTTTGGTCTTTGGCACCAGCAAAAACAACCAAATGCAAAACAATTAAATTTTCTGTGTGCTGTTTATTTAATTTATTTATTGAATATGTGTAAGGCGCCTAGACAGCAAATGGTGTAACAAGGCGCAACAAGACAATAAGGGGGGCTGGGAGAACAAGGGAAAAAGAAACAATATGGTCCTACAAGGCATTGTGACATTCAGATTGTGCAAATGCAGAACAAGATGTGCGAGGGTGGGGGGGGGTGGAGGGGAGAAGTGCCGGCCTGCGCAAAAATGAAGTACTAAGGTGGTAAGTGAAAAGGGTAAAGGGATGAAGTGCAAGTGTTAAGGGGAGGCAAGAGGGCAAGTGCCAGGGAATGCAGGTAAGTGCGTAGATGGGCAGGGTGGCCTGGAGCCTGGTAGTACTCAGAGCGAACCAGGCAGCCTATCACTGAGGCAGAAGAAAGTGTTAGTAAGGGAGGGGGAGAGTGAAGGAGGAGCATAAAAGGAGGGTCTTGAGGATCTTCCGGAGCTTCCGGAACTTAAAGAAATCTGTCTCAAGCCTGAGAGGGGCAGGGAGACCATTCTAGAGGGAGGCTCCTGTGGAGGAGAGACATCTACCCCCAACTCTTTGCTTAGAGAAGCATCTGACTTGCAGAGAGTTGGCGCTAGCAGACAGAAGGGCTCTAGCAGGGAGGTATTTAGGGAGAGAGTGTTGGATGTAGGGGGGTACAGGCCCCCGAAAACCTTGTAGATTAGGTAGAGGGTCTTGCATGTGATCCTAGCAGCAACCAGGAGCCAGTGGAGAGAAATTAGGGCTGGAGAAATGTGGTCCCTGGGCTCGAGGCCAAGAATAAGTCTTGTATTCCTATTCTGGATTAGTTGAAGTGGACGAAGGGAGGATGAAGGAAGAGTGAGCAAGAGGCTGTTGCATTAATCAAGCCTAGATAGGACCAGAGCTCTGGAGACATCGAGTTACTGGGGGAAGTTGAAGAAAGGGAGACAACCTCTGAAGAGGTGCAGCTAATAGTGGACATTCTTGGCAAGGTCCGTGATGTAAGGGTGGTGCAAGGAGAGAAGGAGAGAGAGGAATCAAAGATGACACCAAGGTTTTTTGCCTCACAAGGGTGAGGGGGGAGGGGACCCATAGAGGGCAGCCAAAGGAAGGGAGGGAAGGTGGGAGCTAGGGTCCCAATGCAAAGGATCTCAGTCTTACTGGCATTAAGAAAGAGAACATTGGCAGAGCACCGTGACTGACTGGCAGTCAGACAGTCAGAGATGAGAAAGGAGGAAGAAGAGGAAGTGAAGGGAAGATTGAAGGAGAGCTGCGTGTAATCTGCATAACACTGGAAGTGAGGAGAGAAGGAAGAGTTCAAGTGGGCCAAGGGGGCAATGTAGATGTTGAAAAGCCACTGCGAGAGGATAGAGCCTTGAGGGACGCCACAGGTGGAGGGTGTGATAAGGTAGAGGAAAGGGCCCAGTTGAACCTGGGAAGGTCAGTTGGAGGGGAAGGAGGTCAACCAGTCCAGTGCCAGGCCCGTAATGCCAAGGGTGTCATTGAGCCAATTTGTCAGGCTGGCCTGATTGACTGTGTTGAAGGCAGAGGAAAGACACAGGAGGAAAAGAATGGAAGAGGAGTTAGAGTCAAGATTAGAGAGAAAGTCATCAGGGGTGTCCAGGAGGGCTGTTTTCATGCCTCTGGCAGCTCTGAAGTCATACTGGTCGTCATGGAGACAGCCGACAGATATGGTATGTTGGTTCAGTTGGGAGATGGCAAGCTTCTCCAGGAGTTTGCAGAGGAAGGGGGTAATGGAGATAGGGTGTTATTTAGCAGGGCAAGAGGTGTCAGAAGAGGGCTGTTAAGGAGGGGATGCACAAAGGAGTGCTTGAGGGGTAGATGGAAGGAGCTAGTGGTAAAGTAGTGGTTACAGAAATCAGCCAGGGATGGCGCAAGGGAGGCAAGGTTGTCCTTGATAGTTCTGGAGGAACAGGGGAGCACCTGTTTGCTGGAGACTTTCATAGAGAGGACTAGTATAGAGACCTCATCTGATGTTATGGCAGAGAAGGAGGAGAGAAGTAGGGAAGGAGAGAGGGCAGTTAAGGGAGGCATGCCAGCTGGAGAGGTAGGAGAGAGGGGGTAGAGGAGAGTGAGGACAGAATGTCCAGGATTTTGGAAAGGAAGTGGGAGGACAGAGAGGTACAGAGTGTCAGGGATGGTAAGGGGGGATGGGGAGACTGCAAAGGGATTGGTGAGTTCCTTGCAGATTTTAAACATTTCACCCGAGTTGTTAGTGGCCCTGGAGATGCAGGCTTGGATGTGAGCTCTCTTGATGGGGAGCAGGTGCAAGTGGGTCTTGGTCACCTGGCCCAAGCCTTGCCCACCTGGTGCCTTCCTGGTTGCCACTCTATTAACCCACTTGGCAAGCCTCGCCCAGCTGGTGCCTTCCTGGTTGCCGCTCTTTTTCCCTACCTAATGAGCCCTCCAGCCTCTTTTCCTTTGCAGATGGGGAGCAGGTGCAAGTGGATCCTGGTCACCTGACCTGAGCACCACCCACTTCCTTAGCCCTGCCTCTTTCTTCCTGCTCTTAACTCTTAGAGCAAGGATGTCTCTCGCCAAGGCATCTGAAGTGAAGGGCAGACAAAGAAAAGGGCAATTCCTGTTTGGGACCTGTTCGGACCAGGAAGACCCAGGGCCAGAACCCCTGCTTGGACAGCAGGTAAGCATGCACCAACATGTGTTTACTCCCTCTGTCCCCACAGGCAATCCCCACCCCTCTCTTCCCCCCGTGATGTTCCCTTGTGCCCCCTCTTCCCGCACACAGGTGTTACCTGTTTTGCTTGATTCTTCTACTCTGCCCCTGCCCCCTCCAGCCTACTTCTGCAGGTCTCTGTCCTGATACATTCTGGTTTCACCATCACTGTCTTGTGGCCAATGCTGAATTTGACTTTTATGAACTTCATTGATTCACGCTGCGTCACCCTTTCTCATGGTGGCCCTGAATCCCATCTTCATCTTGTACCCAGACTTGCAACATTATGAGCCTCATTCTGAATGGGGCGGCCACAGAATGAACGGTGCCGGTAAGGTAAGGTCTGCAGCGGGTCCCGCTCTGGACGCCTGGCCAGACCAGAAGTGCAGAGCGGGACCCTCTAGCAGTACAGGATGCTAACATTTTGGCATCCTCCCCATTCCCATTGAGCCCTATGGGGCCTCAAATAGGAATGGGGACCTACCGGGTCCCGCAATAGGGAATTACCGGGTCCGCTAAAGTGAGCATGGCCCGGTAATTCCCTATTTTTGGGACATGGACCCGGTACCCGGTTTGGGGATAGCCATGCCGGTAAGAATGGCATGGTTACCTCCAAACTGCTAATGAGGCCCTATGTGTTACTACTGACTTCTGCAATTGTATTTGCTCTCCCCTCTTGCTTCTCCACTTTTTTTAACTGCTTACTCTCTGTTCTCTCCTCCTCTACCTTTCTCCCTTTTCCGATCTTCTCCACTCCTCCCCTTTCTTTCTTCTATGCACTTAATCTATCAGAATTGTCCCTGGACCTAGTATGATAGAAACCTTGTCTTTCTCCTCCCCCTTCCCCTCACTTGTTTTTTTCCTCCCCCCGATCCCCAGCACTATCTGAAATGTTGTCAGGCCTAGCACTATAGATGCTTGTTTTGTTCCTCCCCTCCCTTTCTACACCCCTCTCCTGCACCTTTGGTTTACTCCAGCTCTACTAGAAATGTCGACAGGTCTAGTACGGTAGTGGCCTGTCTGTTTCCATTTCCTTCCCACTCTCCCCTCCTTATCTATGTCTTAGCTCTTGCGCTATCTGAAATGTCATCAGGCTGAGAATGATAGTTAATTTCACATCCTTACTGTTCATGGCCTGTAAGAATGTCGTATTTTCCCTTGTTCCCTCCCTTGCCCCGATGCGCTTTGTAACACATTGTGTATAGGCGCTATATAAACAAACTATCATATCATATCATGTGTTGGCGATTTCAGAACCACGGCCACTGCCTGTGTGCCTCAGAGGAGCTGTGAATTGGGAAATGGGCAGTGCGTGATCCTACGTGCCCAGCTGATTGTATGCTTGGCTCATGGGAAATAAATGCATCCAGGACATTTTTCGTAACCCTTTAAACCCTAAAAAACGAGTGTTACGGCATACCAATCATTTATAAGAACCTTCCACCTCTGATTAAGGCGTATTATCATCGAAATAAATACGTATAATTGAGATGCAAATTACGGTTTATGGTCCCCAACACTCATTTTCGGCAAAATATACACTGAGTCTATTGTGGTAGTCTCTGTTGCATGGTGACCCCTCCTGGGAGCATGGTAGCTCCCAGGATGTTGCAATGGGTCACGTGGCAGTAGCCACGTGACCAACATAATAAAAGAAGCGAGCCTGGCTCCAGCGTCGTTCTTGTTGCACCATGCTGGTGCTGCGCTGCAGGTGCTGGGCCCACCGACTGGGCCCAGCTTGAGGACGGTGCCCCAACCGGGCAACGCCGTCTGGACGGTGCCCCTGCCGGGCAACGCCGTCCTTGTGGGTCCCCCAACCATGTGATCGGGTTGGGGAGGCGACCCCGGCCTGGGTGCCCCCAGAGCTGGGGCCGCGGTGAGCCGGGTGCCCCCTGGCCACGTGTGCGGAGTTCCGGTGATCTGGAGCGGTTGGGCTGAAGCCCCATCCTTGAGTCTGCGGCATGGGTGCCGCATCAGTGAGTCTTTTGTCGGGTGCCACCCGACCCGAGTATGGGGCTGCCCAGTGTCCCGAGCAGCCCCCAACAATGGCGACGAGGGCTGGAGCCCGCGTGCGCAGAGCGGCGTCGGCCGCTAGGGTGTGGAGATGGCTCTGCGGGAGGCCAAGATGCGGGGTGCCTGGTGCCCGCATGGGAGCCGGAGGTGTGGTGGGCCAGGTACAACGTGGTGAGCTGCTTGCCCGTCCCCTGAGGGAGACGGAGGACATACCCGGCCATGGCCCCGGGAGGAGGAGGAGCTGCGGTTCGTTCCCTGTGGGGAGGGGGATGTGTGGTGGTGGCCGCGAGGGCTGCCCCCCCTCTCCCACCTGGGGGAGGACTGTCCCTTGGAGGGGAGAGAGTGTTCGCGGCGTCGGCCGCTGTGCGCGAGGCGTGTTGGGGCTACCAAACAGCTGAGGCAGCCCCGAAGAGATTGGCCTGCTGCGTCGACCGCAAGAGGGGGAGACACTGCCCCTCCCCCACCAGCATGCCGCGCAAACAGGGAGCAGCCATCATCGCCGCAAGGAAAGGCAACAAGGAGGGAGCTGCCCCCACCGGTGTGGAGGAGAGGTAATCTGCGGCGTCGCGGCCGTACTTTAGGGGGCGGCGGTGGCCGCGTGAGCCACCCCTCCCCCATCTGACGGGGAGACTGCCCGCGGCCTCGGTCGCACAATACACAAAGGAGCCTGCCTGGCGGCCTCAGCCGCAATGGCGTGGAGGCGGCATGGCCGCAACAGATGTAAATGCGGCGTCGGCCGTGATATGGGGTGGGGGGTCCAAGCTCCCAGCACACCCCAGGAAGAATGGGGAAAGTCCGGCGCAATGCCCGCGGCAGTGCCCCTCAAGAACATGGGCCTGCCGCGCAAAAAAAAAAAAAAAGGGAGAAACAAAGATGCAGGTCCATATCCACCGGGGCCTGCAAAGGTAACAAAGGGAGAGAACTGCCAGCCCCATTTCCCGCCGAATCTCCCCACTCAGGGAAGTAAGCTGCTGCCCCCACCCCGCCTGCCAACAAAGAAGCCTTGCTCCGCCCACGAGCCGCGGAACGAAAAGCAGCGATGGGCGCCACGAAGGAGAGAGTGGGGCGGGCCCACCTCCAACTGGCCCAGCAACAACAACGAGAGGCAAAGTGGAGCCCGGGACGCCTATCAACTGACACAGCCCTGAGCGTGGACTGCATCCTGCGGGGGCAGTGTGGGGTGCTGCTGCCCCCCTGGGGGGGAGAATTCCTGCGATGGGGAGGGAATGGACACCCCACCCGGGGGGGGGACATGAAGCGGCTGTGGCCGCAAGGAAGGAGTGCGCTGTCTGCCCCTCCCGCACTCGCGGGTCGCAGAGCACAAAGGCGGGCCCGACTCCAGCTGGGCCCGCGAGGAGGAGGTGCAACAAGGGGCATGCCACCAGTGGTGCCCTGATGCCATCACAGGAGCACCTAGACAATGGATTTGGCCGATGTGGTCCCTGGGCCTCCCCAGGTGCGGCTTTGCCGGCCCTCGTTGTGACTTTTGATGGTGGGTAAGGGGAACACTAAGGAAGACCCTAACTGGTCTTCTCCAGCTCCTCCAGTGCAGAGGATGTGCCTCATCATCAACGGCTCAGTGAGTTCTGAGGGCCGGCAGACACTGCCGGGCGTCGAATGGCCCAGTGGGTGGACAATGCCCGGCGTGGAATGGCCCATTGGGTGGACAATGCTGTGTGGTGTACCTCTACCCAGAGAATGCTTTGTGTGGTGCCAGTTTTGCGCACTAGTGTTTTGTGTGGTAGCTGAACCACTCACCCAGGGTAATAAAGTGGTGATAGTAGTAGTGTGTAGTGGCACAAGATTTGTTTTTGTTTTTCATTAAAAAATGGAGTGGTGTTGCATGGTGACCCCTCCTGGCAGCATGGTAGCTCCCAGGATGTTGCAATGGGTCACATGGCGGTAGCCACGTGACCAACATAATAAAAGAAGGGAGCCGCTTCCGGCTCGCCAGTCACTCCCATTCTGGGTCCAGCGTTGTTCTTGTTGCACCATGCTGGTGCTGCGCTGCAGGTGCTGGGCCCACGGACGGGGCTCAGCTTGAGGACGGTGCCCCTGCCGGGCAACGCCGTCCGGACGGTGCCCCAGCCGGGCAACACCATCCTTGTGGGTCCCCCAACCATGTGAGGCGGGTTGGGGAGGCGACCCTGGCCTGGGTGCCCCCAGAGCCGGGGCTGCGGTGAGCCGGGTGCCCCCTGGCCACGTGTGAGGAGCTCCAGTGATCTGGAGCGGGTGGGCTGAAGCCCCACCCTTGAGTCTGCGGCATGGGCGCCGCATCAGTGAGTCTTTTGTCGGGTGCCACCCGACCCGAGTATGGGGCTGCCCGGTGTCCCAGAGCAGCCCCCAACAGTCTCTTGTTTGGTGCATTCGAGCTATAGTCTTCCAACTTGATACTCAATTAGCAACACAGGTACTTCCGCATATACTGTATGTGTAATGTGTAAACAGTATTCCGTTTGTAACACAGTTCTAAAGAATGTTTGTGATAGTGCAGTGGTTCCAACCGACTTTTAATTCTGAAACTACACATCTTGTTTATGGTGCGAAATACAAGCATTCTCTCTTCCAGTCACACGATGGCGCCATGGCCCATACAGAATTCATTTGAAAACTTCCAATAGTTCACGGTATTGGTTATATATTTAAAATAACTTACACATTGTAATATCCACGTTCATTTTGGATGGAAGTATTTACTACATGTTAAATACACATTTTGGAAAAATAGACTTAACACTCATCTTATCTTTAAAACAGCGTTATTGCTGAACTATTCACAGGTCTGCAAAGAAGTTCCGAAAACATATTCTATCTACAGTGCGGTTGAGCAAAACTGTACAAGAGGACTTTCCACTGCATACATGCAATATCGTTACTAGACATCCTAGCCTTCCTTTCCTCTTTCTTTCTTTCTTTCTTTCTTTCTTTCTTTCTTTCTTTCTTTCTTTCTTTCTTTCTTTCTTTCTTTCTTTCTTTCTTTCTTTCTTTCTTTCTTTCTTTCTTCCTTCCAGAATTCTTCTTTCCTCACCTCTCCTTCCGTTCACTGCTTCCCCTCCTTCCGTACAATGCTTCCCCTCCTTCCTTTGCTCCCACCTTCCTTACTTTTCAATACAAGGCAACCAGGCACCGTAGAGGGACAGAAGATGAAATAAGACAGAGCAATGAAATCCGAAATTGGCACAAGTAGCATAGGCAAACTCAAAGGTTTCCAGGCACTATGCACACACGTGTGCAATAAGTCGTTCAGGGGGGTTCAGTCAGAAAGTCTAAACAGCTAGAAAGTGAATCGTGTGCTTATTTACCTTCTATATTGGAATCATGGTCCAAAGGCAGGCATGTGAGTCAGGACAGAAAGCTCCCAAACCATAATAATAACGTAAATGCAAAACTATAAGGGATACTCGAATGGTTTCTAAAATATATAATTATTTTTGAAACTACTGATGCCATCTATCTAGAATTTCCTTAGAATGTTTGTCTGTTTTTTTTTACACATTTAGAATTTGCCCTGCCATCCTTATCCTGAGAACCGACTCAAATTCTGCATGTGGGAAGGACACCCTTTTCCAGATAATCGTAGGACCCAATAGATTAGAATTACTGATTTCACGGCAATTCTTTCATCACACCTAAGTGCTAATGCTGTCTTCTTCTTAAGGCTTCGTCAGGGTGAGTTATTTAAAAGAATGTCACTGTTTGTGCAGCTGAGCCGTGATTTATCCCATAGCGAGACCTTCCCACATTTCCATTTTTCTAAGAATGGTCTGATTCTTCATATTTTGCTTTTGGATTTCATGCCCTCTCTGGATATGTACCCTTGATAAAGCCTCTGCTTCCATGAGTCCATGATTACCTTTTGATTTGCCAACTCTATACAGTCAGATAAAATAATGCTGTGTAGTTTCTGCTTTAAAACTCTAATTGTTCATGTTTGTCTATTTTATATCACTGCGTGACCTAGAATGAATCTGCTCTGAATGGTGTCATGCTTCCTTGGTCGAGTTTACTTACCATCTTTTTTAATCTTTTTCCTCTTCTTCTTGAGATGGCTACTCAAGGGCAGAACCGGAGTGTAGCGGTCGAGTCAAGTACCCCCACCAAATGCTCTGCCCCCATGTTGCCTGTATGTTGGGAGCCCGAAATTGCAACACGTGCAGTACCAGTGAGGATGCCTGTACGGCAGAACATTCTGGAAACAAGGTCTCCATTGATAAAGCCCTATATGCATTAACAAAGAAGTAATTGCCTTTTGGACAAGTCCTGGAAGAAGTGTGAAAATGAGTGAAAGAGAAGACTGGTGATGTCATGCGGAGTAGAGCTGATGCACCTAGAAAAGATGCACGAGATAAAAGAACATAGACACTCTATAAGATCTGAAGAGGAGGAGCCAAAGATGAGCAACATTTCGGGTTCGAGATGAAGATGCCATGCTACAGAAACGCTGAAGAAAATCCAAATCATTTTACACTTGTACAGATGCAGTAATGCAAGTAGACAAAGTAATCTTAAGGCTGGCTACGTAGTGAATAGTTGTGGCGATGCGCCAACGTATAATACATAGGAACGTATAGAACCTGGATATTCCACAGTGCACTTTTAAGCAAGGCTTGAAACCCTGTGTTTAGGAAGGGTTTTTCAGTCTGGTGCAGTTGGAAAATTACTAAAGGCAATGGAGAAATACAAGAAAGGCTTGGCTGGCCCAGCACCAAGAAGACAAGGCCACCGTGAGCCTGGTTGTCCATCCAGTAGTTACATGGGAAAGAAACAAACTGTTCATCATTTAGTAGAATTAAATGCAGAAAAGAGCTCAGAAACGCAGTTTCCAGTCACATGGTCAGATCAAAATAGACATTGGGTCAGGCTACACCGAAACCAAGAAGATACTCTCTTTATTTCTCAGGCACAGAGAGCTTCTACACGGCTGTGTTCAAAGCCTTAATTGACTGGCAGACTGCAAGAGTGATGACAGATATTGGGCTAATTGGGAGGGGAGGCATGATCACGCCGACCTGCCCTGCACCTGGCCTGCATGCTGCTAGCATGTGGAATATTACATAAGGGTACAAAGGTGACAAACCAATGGTAGGGGACCATGTATTAAAAGAGCCCTATAGTTTGTATAACCAATAAAGTGTTGAGTATTAGTATGACACAGAAGATGACTTGCACTTGAGATGGGTTTATTTGCCCACCTGACAGTAGAGACCCACTCACTTCCCCAGTCAGTATGGAACATATACTTAGATGTGCCCTGTAATCCTATCACATCCCCAAGTAGGTTTTTGTAGTTTGCCATGTAGTGACTATAAAAGTTGTGTTTTTCACGATATGCGCGGAGAGAAATTGAGTGAACGTCCGTTGATGTCCATTGTAACTCCCTGTTTTAGACAATTGAAAATAAAACAGACCAAGTTTCGCCAACTTCCTGAGTCAGTATGATTATTGAGGTTTGAGTACATTCTGCATCCCCATCTATCTCAAAGTATTGCTACCTCTTCTTAAAGGGCCCTAGTTCTAAGGGTTCCCATGGTAGCAGAGAGATGATGGTTCGAGATCCATCGACCCAGTAGGCTTTTAAGGGTCTTGGAAATATCGGATGTCCTCTGACATTTAGCTGGAGGACCGCAAGGCTCCCTGTGGATAGCGGCCACATCAAAATCTTGCAAGAAAAACAAAGCAGGTGGGAGGAGTCCCTCTTTCACGGAATTCCCCTCCTGGTTTCTACAGGCAGCTGGGTGGACCGAAGGCTAAGGTGTCTGGTTAAGACCGAGACGATCCTCAGGAGCTGAAAAGTGAGTAGATTGAACGAGGTGGCAAAACAAAATAACTGTGTATTAAATGGGGAAAGTGATAATGGGGAAAGAGTAACGGAGGGTTGGTGGAATATTTGAGTTAATGATGAAGAGCGTTGAGTAGAAGTATTTAGTTGTGAATGAGGAGCGATCCATAAAGATAAGCCCAGAATCCTACATCAATGACGTCTAGAAGGAGTTGTTTTAAAATCCAAACGGGTATATAGGAGACAAACAGATATATCTGTTAAACAGAACAACTTACACTCTTATCAGAGTAATTATTAGGGGCGAGAGTAGCCATGAGGAGCATTGGCAGAAGTATATGTGGGCCCGCCAGTCAGTCTGTCTGTCTGCATATTGTATGTATTATATGTGATAAAAAAATGATGAAATGTCGAAGAGTGAAAACCAATAGATCGTGGTAAAAGGCTGAGAATAGATTATATATTTATTTAGTTGTCAAAAGTATTGACTGAACAGGTAGCCTGAAGTAAAGGGAGAAATGAGGGTTTGAAGCTGCTTTAATTGGTGCACGCTCGTATTGTATTATTTTTCTGAAAAGTATTTTCTGTGTAAAATAACGGTAAGTATTGACAGTCGATTGTGACTAGTCATGATGGAAGATGTTACTCCGCTCATGCACCTGTGTAAAGAGGGGAGTGTTGAGCCTTCTACTCCCCCTACCATGCCTGAAGTAGATGGCAATAGTACGAAAGACGGAGTGTATCCATTAAGGAAGCTTAAAGAAGCGGCAGGATGTAGTAATCTGATGCATGAGCCGCCTGCATATAGTAGTGACAAGAGTCCAGAGAGAGCTCCAGAAAGGGATGTTATCTCTAAAGTATTAGGAGACAAAGAGAAAGGTGAACAACCGAGCATGACTCTAGATGTAGAACGAGAAATAAAGAGATGGAAAGGAGAAAAAGACAAAAGTGACGAGATAGCGCTCATACAGAACAAATGAATTGGTGGTCAGATATTGCTCAAACTTGATGGAAAGAGCATTGAGGAAGTACAGCAAGGGGAAGATCAAGACGAGCAAGATAAAAAAGGCAAGGAATGAGAAAAACGATTGAGAGAAGACAAGGCTAAAAAGAAGAGTAGATTAAGACGAGAGCAAATGTATCAGGAAGAGCAGTTAAGAAAGGAAGAAAGAGCGGAAGACCAAAGACAATATGACAGCAGGAAGAGAGCAATCAAAGAACGAGACAGGCTAGAAAAGAAGAGAAAGGAAGAGGAAGAACAGAAATTGAGAGAGAAAAGAATGCAAAGACGTAGAGACGAAGAGATGCGTAAGACAAATGAGAGGAGAGAAGCGAAGAGACAGGAGGAAGAGAGGGTTAGAGATGAAGCAAAGAATCAAAGGCATTTGATTAGGAGATGGAATGAAAGAGAAGACAAAGAGCATGCAACATTGATTGCAATGAAAAAGAGCTAATGGAACCAAATCCAGTAGTAGCATGGGAGGACATAGAGGAGTTCTTCCCACCACAAGAACCGAAGCCAGGGCCCTGAAGAGTAAACCTAGAGGAAGATTTTGAGATAGCAGATATAGGAGATAAAATTGACAACGTTTATCGAGAGATGAGGACAAAAAGTGGATTGAAAAACAAAGGGAAAGATAATGAGATTTCCCAGTTACGAGTTAAGGAGGGTATCTCATTTAATTTCGAGCACCATACGTGAGCAGACTAATTTCATTACCAGGAAGATGGCGATCAGGAACCACTGTCCCTACTATGGATAGGCAGACAATGGAAACTGATTGCAATTTTGGGATTTCGCCGCTTCCCTTGTTAGAAAAATGAGGGGCCAGATCGCAGTATATCCTGTGGCCCCAGATGGAGAAGGATAACCTAAGGTGTAAACTCCCGAGTTTGACTTTGGGTGCTGGAAAATGGATCTATGAAATAGAAGAAATGACAGGCGTAAAGACGTTAGCTATAGAGGACATTAAGGGTCTTCTAGCAGCTATCCTTGGGGAGAGGGCTGATGACATTTGGATGAGAGCAGGGTGCGCAAGTGTCACAGCAAAGAACACAGTGCATTATGTCATGCCGTTTAATAATTGTAGAGTGGCAGTCTGGAAAGCACTAAGAGTGCAATATCCTGATACGTAGGATATGGGAGCTATAATGGCTCGTAAGAAGCAGGAAGAGGAAGATCTGCTTGTTTACATTCAACATTTTCAAGAGCAGTGGTTTTTGAAAACTCGAGAGATGTGGGGAAAATCTATATGTGTATTCTATCATATATTATGTCAGGGGTTGCCAGACCAGATGCAGAGACAGCTCAAGAAGCTGGTGGGCATGGAGGCAAAACCATGGCCAGAAATATAGCTGACCATTGCACATCATTGCTGATTGCTGCAAGAGAAATATCAAAAGAGAGAGGATGCTTGGGAGCTCGAGGAGGCAAAGTTAGTACAGAAGAAGCTGTTGAAGTATGCTATAGAAGGGACAATCCTGACTAGTGGAGAAGGGCCAGGATCACAACAAGCAGCAGCTATGTCGCAGGTGAATAACCAACCGCAGTCGGGTCAAGGAGGGAACGGATTTATGCTGAGAGGCAGAGGAGGCTTCCGCAGAAGAGGAGGCTTTCAGAATAATCAGGGAAACTTTCAGAGTAATCAAGGACGTTTTCAGAATAACCAAGGTGGTAATCAAAGCATGCAGGATGGGCAGGTTAGAAGATTCTCTCCTGTGTGCTGGACATGTGGAATGACAGGGCATATCACGTGAACACGTGGGAGCCAAGGGTCTGTGCAGAATGGGCAATTCTTAAGAGAGGGGAACAGCTTATCCTCCAGCATATAGCCCACAAAGCAAGGAAGGGTTCTTCCAGAATCAGACAGTGTATCAAACACAGCAGGCTTTGCAACCACAGCAAGCACCATTGAATCCACCACAAGGGCAGTCACAGCATGCACCTATGCAGATACAGCAGAGCGCAAACACAGGACAGGTTATGACTCCTAGAGTAGGTGGTGTCACTGTCACAGGGGGGAATCCTTTCACAGGTACGGGAATATGTATGTACCCACAATAGGACAGCTTGATGTGTTCAGCAATATATGTGACGCCTAATCCTCAAGAGTAACTAAGAGTTGACGTCACGATAGGTGGCAAATCCTTCTCTTTTTTAGTAGACACTTGTCACGGTCCATACTCCCAAACATCAGGTACAGACCACCCTGCCCAAGGCTTTGGGTCCCATGGGGGCCTTGAAGGCCCCAAGGAATCTTGCAGGGGCTTCCTGGACTCGGTCCTGGCGCCATTGGCGCCAGGCTCATACTGCCATCACCAACATGGCACGTTTCAGACCCAGAGAGGCACGTGCGAACCAATATGAGGCAGAGTGAAGGGATTATTTGCCGTGGGACTATTTGCTTGGGTGTGTTGCTGGAACTACTTTCAGAAGACTATATAAGCCACACCCTTCGTACAGAACACGGTTCGCGTTATTCTGCACTCCTGCAGCGTAACGCTCACTGTGTCTGCAGCTCCAGGCCAGCCATCAGCCACACCCGTCCAGTGGTCTCGAGCTACCTGCAAAGAAGAGTGAGAAAGAAGAGCAGAACAAGATACTTACCAGTCTCTTCATCGCGGCCGCTCGGGAGTCCACGCTCCTTCAGAACTGAAAAGGAAAGAACATCAGATTAGCCTTGCAGACCACACGCTCTTCATCGCAGTTCAGCGCCGCACTAATACTTACGAGCGAATCATCGGAACGCTTCATCTTCCGATCGCCGCTCCGGGACTGCTGCATCTGTAAAACAGAAAGAAGACATCAGGTTGGCAGAGCAGTAGGAAGGCCTCATTCTGATTTATAATCCTGCACGAGGCAGAGCTCACCCGAAGGCATCAATCCTCACGGGCTCACAATTCTTCATCAAGCAGCCTTTGTTCAGGAGATTCCGCACCTGCAGAATACAAAAGCAGCAGGTTAGTTGTGCAGAAAAACAGTATCGGGTGGAAAGACTTTTGCATAGCACTGGCGCAAATCTTACCTTGGGAAGCCAGCTACCAAGAACCTCGCTCCATCGTATGCATGAAGAGGGAATCTTTAAAGAAAGGTACAGAGTGAACTTTTGCAACTTGAACTCTTAGCTATCCATATCTTTGGAATAAGACTTACCATAGAGTCACAGTTGTCTGGAACTTTCAATAGGATCAGTGAAGTAACTAGATCCTAGAATTACGACGCACCCCTGAGAACAGTGGCAGGACGGAGAGCCCGCTATTCGTAACTCAAAGGTGAGATATAGTGGGGGGGTGCAAGAGGAGGCCATGGGAGGTGGCAGCCGCCCTCATCCACATGGTTGGGTAACCTGTGATTTACCTTTCTAGGCAAGCCTGCTTTCGTATCGGAGGGGAGTACAAGACACCACTCACCACCAGATCATCCAGCTCCGTTCGGCGCCCCTGTGGAGTTCAGGTGAGCGTAACAGAACGCGAAGCCCACACACAAACCTCTACCTGGGTGCCATGGAAACCTCAGAGATGGACCAATTAGCCCAGCTTTTAGGTGAACTCAGAGCAGAGGTGCACTTGGCTAGACAAGAGACTAATGCTTTACGAAGAGAACTGATTGTAGCGAAGAGTGCACCGATGATTTAGCCCAGCAACTACTCCAGGCTCAGGCTGGCCACATACCGTTGCCAACAATGGGAGCTTCAGTCCCAACCCAGTACAGTAATCCAGTGCAAGTGGTCCTTCCAGGTGCCATACCTTTGGCTCCAACAGAACGCTTTGCGGGCGATCCTAAGCGGTTTGCGTTTTTTATGAACCAGTGCCGTCTACACTTCCTATGCAGACCAGGGGCCTTTCCGAATGACCAAGCTAAGGTGGCCTTTATTCTTTCATACCTCAGTGGGAGTGCAGCGGATTAGTCCATACCGCTAGTGAATCAAGATGACCCCCTTCTTCGAGACTTTCAGGGGTTTCAGCAGAATATGGAGAAGTTGTTTGCTCGGCACTCCCAAGGTCAAGCCTTGGATAACAAACTGCTCTCTCTTCGTCAAGGGAACCAAGACCTGTTAACTTATATTGCAACCTTTAACAGACTAGTGGTGGAAACCAGTTGGCTGGAGGAAAAAAGGGTCACGTTATTTAATTGTGGGTTGAGAGGTGAGCTAAAAGATGTCTTGGCTCAAGTGGTCAACCCACCTCAAGATTGTTCGGAATACATTGACCTAGTGGTACAACTAGATCATAGACTGCAGAACCGGAAAGCTGATTGAACTCGATTTGAGAGTCGAGCGTTTGTGCGTCTTAAAGATACCACGGCCAAGACTACAGACACGTTGAAACCCATGCAAATCGGATGTGTCTGAGGACCGCTATCTAAGTCCGAAAGGGATAAGAGAAGACAACAACAATTGTGCCTATATTGCGGCACGGCAGGCCATTTCATCTGAGACTATCCAGTGAAACCACCCAAGAAAGCAGTCGGGGTTGCTGACAAGGTTAGCACTGAACCTGAGTCGGAAAACTACCCTGCCTGGCAAGCGTAGAGGTCCGCTTGTCGAGTGAGAAGGGTACTCAGACCTCACATCTAGCCTTGCCAATCATCCTCATCAGCCACCAGCACCCGTCTCGTATGCATGCGGTTAGAGCTTACATCGACAGTGGAGCTATAGGTAATTATATGGATCAGGAATTGGCTTCAAGGATGAGTCTATCTCTTTGCCCAAAGGCAACAACTGATCTGGTCACCACCGTCGACGGAAGAGAGATCTCTTCTGGTCATGTAACGCACTCGACGAGGGAGATGACACTGTTGTGCCAAGACGGACATCGAGAAACCATTGTGTTTGACTTAATTAACGCCCCCCCAATTTCAAGTGATCCTGGGTATGCCGTGGCTAGAAACACATAATCCTTGTATAGACTGGCGAGAGAAGAGGTTGACCTTCGCAAATTATGCTCACGCCTGCTACCCAAAAGAATCCAAGGAAATTGCAACAGTCACAAGTCCGACAAACCGACTACCTCTGGAATACCAGGACTTTCAGGATGTCTTTCAGAAGGACCAAGCCAACACCTTACCTCCCCATAGACCGTATGATTGCCGGATCGACTTAATACCTGGAGCTCAGATCCCATGCAGTAGAATCTACGCACTCACAGAACCTGAAAATCTTCGCCTAAAACAATATCTGGACCAGTACCTGGCTAACGGCTTCATTCGTCCATCCAAATCTCCAGCGGCTTCGCCCTTATTCTTCGTCCCAAAAAGGGAAGGAGATCTAAGGACTTGTATAGACTACCGCGCATTAAACATGGTGACAATTAAAAACCGATATCCCCTGCCTCTAATCCCGGAACTGCTGGACCAAGTAAAAGAAGCTCAAATTTACACTAAGCTGGATCTTAGAGGGGCGTACCATCTCATAAGAGTTAAAAAGGGGGACAAATGGAAGACCGCTTTCCGCACTAAGTATGGGCTCTTCGAATATCAGTTGATGCCCTTTGGGCTTTGTAATGCCCCAGCAGCCTTTCAATATTTTATGAACAATGTCCTTCGAGAGCTGATCGATATTTGTGTCGTCGTATGTATTGACGATATCCTAGTGTACTCAGCTTCTAAGCAGGATCATGTGAAACACGTCCGCGCCGTACTTGAAAAACTCCGCCAACATAAGTTGTATGCTAAATTGGAAAAACATTTCCTCCACGTTACAGAGGTCGAGTTTCTTGGTTTCGTTCTAACTCCATGTGGTGTTCGTATGGACTCAAGGAAGGTGGACGCTATCCTCAAATGGACCTCTCCAGCTTCAATTAAAGGAGTTCAGAGTATGCTTGGATTTGCAAATTTCTATCGCAGATTCATCCCTGGCTTTTCACAATTGGTGCATCCCATCACATCCTTATTACGAAAGAACAAATGCTTCCATTGGTCGGACGAAGCGGAAAAGGCCTTCCAGGACTTAAAAGGAAAATTCACCTCAGCTCTAGTCCTAAAACACCCTCACCTGGATCTCCCATATGTAGTAGAAACTGATGCTTCTAGTTTGGCGATGGGAGCAGTTCTTTCCCAGAAAGATCCGGAGACAGGTCAACTTCACCCAGTGGCCTTTTGGTCGCGAAAATTCACAGCACCAGAACTGAACTATGCCGTAACCGATAAAGAGCTGCTGGCCATCAAGGCAGCATTCAAGGCTTGGCAGCATTATCTCCTAGGGGCCAGACACATCATTACTGTGATTACAGATCACCGAAATTTACAATACCTAAAGTCGGCCAAGGCTCAGTCTTCTCGTCAGCTCCGATGGGCACTATTTTTTGCAGAATACGATTTCGTGATCACTTACCGACCTGGTTGCCAAAACGGCAAAGCTGATGCGCTATCTCGCATAGTGATGGAAGAAGCATATTCAAATCCGGATCCGGTACCCATCATCCCGGGAGGGAGAATCCTTGGAATCACTGCCACATTGACCATGGATGACATCCACAAGGAAATTCCACGCCTCCTCGATTCCAAGGCCTTACAAGACTGGTCGACCAAAGGTGAACACCATTTAGTTGTCAATCATTTACCTTATTTCCAAGGACGTCTCTACTTGCCTAGTAAGGAGCTTCAAAACAGGTCATCTCAAATTATCATGAGTCATTGGTAGAAGGTCACCCTGGAATTGCAAAAACCGAAGCCAAGATCAAGAGACATTTTTGGTGGCCGACATGGCGTAAGGATATCAAACAATTTGTGCTTTTGTGCGGCATTTGTGCTCAGAACAAGGCCCAGAAAAAGAAAGCACCCGTTCTACTTCAGCCTCTAGATGTACCACCTACACCCTGGCATACGTTGTCTCTTGATTTCATCACAGATCTGCCCCCCTGCAATGGTTTCAACACCATATTGGTGGTGGTGGACCTGTTTTCTAAAATGGCCCATTTCATTCCGTTAAAAGGTTTGCCCTCCACTTCAATCTTGGCAAAAGAACTCCTAGAACAAATTGTTCGGATACATGGATTCCCCTCCGTCTTAGTCTCAAATCGGGGCAGTCAGTTTATCTCTCAATTTTGGAGAAAATGTTGTCAGTTGGCCCAGATTGACGTAAGACTTTCAACCAGCCACCATGCCCAAACAGACGGTCAAACCGAAAGAACCAACCAAACTCTGGAACAATACCTAAGGTGCATGTTACATCAAACTGAAAGCAATTGGAAAGACATTTTATGGATTACTGAGTATGCCTACAATAACTCTCTGCATTCCAGCACAGGGCAAACTCCATTCTATACAATTTATGGAATGCATCCACAAACCTCAAAACTTGACCCACCCCAACATTTAGAAATGCTTGCCGTAAGCTGCCTACATGCAACTATCACCCAAGCTTTCAAAAGAGCAACAGAACATCTGAGGCAAGCTAAGGAAAGGTTCAGGAAATTTGCAGATCAACATAGGAGTGAAGCTCCGAAATACCAGATTGGAGATGAGGTTTGGTTAGCCTCCAGACATATACCACTAAAAGGAACCCACACTTTTAACCACAGGTATTTGGGACCATACACCATCAAGGCCATCATCAACCCTGTGGCAGTAACACTGGAGCTATCCCCGAACATGAGAGTCCATCCCGTATTTCACGTCTCCCTGTTGAAACCAGTACAACCAGGGACTTGGATAACAAAACCGCCAAAACACGTTTTGGTAAATGGGGAACCAGAATTCGAGGTCAAAGACATTAGAGACTCAAAGTGGGTCAAATCAAAACTTTTCTACCTAGTTGATTGGAAAGGCTATGGTCCCCAAGAAAGGTCATGGGAACCAAGTGACTTTGTTCATGCGCCACGCCTAGTGAAACGTTTCCATCGAAACTACCCGACCAAACCCGGACCAGTGGGACATACCCCTTTGGGAGGGGCCTTGGGGGGAATGCTGTCACGGTCCATACCCCCAAACATCAGGTACAGACCACCCTGCCCAAGGCGTTGGGTCCCATGGGGGCCTTGAAGGCCCCAAGGAATCTTACAGGGGCTTCCTGGACTCGGTCCTGGTGCCGTTGGCACCAGGTTCATACTGCCATCACCAACATGGTACGTTTCAGACCCAGAGAAGCACGTGCGAACCAATATGAGGAAGGGTGAAGGGATTATTTGCCGTGGGACTATTTGCTTGGGTGTGGTTGCTGGAACTACTTTCAGAAGACTATATAAGCCACACCCTTCATACAGAACATGCTTCGCGTTATTCTGCACTCCGGCAGGATAACACTCACTGTGGCTGCAGCTCCAGGCCAGCCATCAGCCACGCCCATCCAGTGGTCTCGAGCTACCTGCAAAGAAGAGTGAGAAAGAAGAGCAGAACAAGATACTAACCAGTCTCTTCATCACGGCCGCTCGGGAGTCCACGCTTCTTCAGAACTGAAAAGGAAAGAACATCAGATTAGCCTTGCAGACCACACGCTCTTCATCGCAGTTCAGCACTGCACTAATACTTACCAGCGAATCATCGGAACGTCATCACTCGATCTCCGCTTCATCTTCCGATCGCCGCTCCGGGACTGCCGCATCTGTAAAACAGAAAGAAGACATCAGGTTAGCAGAGCAGTGGGAAGGCCTCATTCTGACTTATAATCCTGCACGAGGCAGCTCTCCCCTGAAGGCAGCAATCCTCATGGGCTCACAATTCTTCATCACGCAGCCTTTGTTCAGGAGATTCCGCACCTGCAGAATACAAAAGCAGCAGGTTAGTTGTGCAGAAAAACAGTATCGGGTGGAATGAGTTTTGCATAGCACTGGCGCAAATCTTACCTTGGGAAGCCAGCTACCAAGATCCTTGCTCCATCGCATGCACGAAGAGGGAATCTGTAAAGAAAGGTACAGAGTGAACTTTTGCAACTTGAACTCATAGCTATCCATATCTTTGGAATAAGACTTACCATAGAGTTACAGTTGTCTGGAACTTTCAATAGGATCAGTGAAGTAACTAGATCCTAGAACTACGACGCACCCCTGAGAACAGTGGCAGGACGGAGAGCCCGCTATTCGTAACTCAAAGGTGAGATATAGCGGGGGGTGCAAGAGGACGCCACGGGAGGCGGGAGCCGTCCTCATCCACATGGTTGGGTAACCTGTGATTTACCTTTCTAGGCAAGCCTGCTTTCATATCGGAGGGGAATACAAGACACCACTCACCACCAGATCATCCAGCTCCGTTCGGCACCCCTGTGGAGATCAGGTGAGCGTAACAACAGTGGAGCGACTCGCTCATGTATACGAGAGGGGACATTTTCATTGTAAGATAATGCCATGAATGCTCAAGGGTTCTCAGGAGCTACAAGTAGAGTTCCTTTTTACTGAGAAATTGCTAGTCTTTATAGGAGAATGTGACATGTCTGTCCCATTGTTGTATTCAAAACAAACACCAGTTAATATACTGGGCAGAGATCTAATGACAAAGCTAAATATGACAATCCCCTTCACTAATAAAGGCATAACATGTTCAACACCAGGAGTACATTATTTAAATGTGGGCAAATTTATCATGGCATTTACAGGACAAACAGCCATGCGAGGAGAGCCATTAGAACCAGAAGTCTTTCACTATGGTGTACGCATGTTGTCGACACGGCTTCCCGGTTTAGTGGGCAAGGTTATGAGAATACCTGATGCATTCCTGTTCAGGTCACAGATTCCCATCGACAAAGAGGGGGGACAGGTTTTTCCCTTAGAGTTACAGGCAGCAATAGTGCAAGGGAAGTTGGCCATGCTTGAATGATTTGATGATGATGGTAGGCCATGGAGAACAGTGATTGCTATTGGGGAAGGATACAGATTGACTGACATCACTGACGAGGATATGCTTAGAGACAACCCGTTAGATGACGAACTAGTGTCTGAAATGAGCATTACATATTGGTTCAGGACAGAGAGACAAGAGATCCCACAGAAGATGATGATCATGTAGCAGTGCCCCACATTTTGAGGGTATGGAAAAAGTGCTGACTTCTCCATGGACTACGGGCCCCTAGGATGTTGGCCTGTCAAAAGGGGTGGTAGAAGTCAAGATTAAGCTGAAGCCAGGAGAAATTTTACCTTGAGAAAGACAGTACCCTATGTCTCGAGAGGCAGATGAGAGAATTTTTAAGACTTTATCAGCCTTCATAGATCAAGGCATCTTAGTGACGTCAGAGTCAAGATGCAATACTGCAGTGTACCCTATCAAAAAATCAAAAGGGGGTTTGTGGCGTTTAATTCAGGACATGAGGCTGATTAACTAGATTGCAGCATTTGCTCTAGTTCCAAATCTGCCCGACAATACTATGTAGTATCCCGGTTGAGGTGTGATATTTCACGGTGATTGACTTGAAAAATGTGTTTTCTCAATACCGTTGCATAAAAACTCCCAAGATCTTACGTAATTTACATATCGTCAGACTAGCTTAAAGTACACGTTTGCCCCAGGGGTATTGTGAGTCTCCATCGATTTCTGATAGGGTCCTGCAGATGGACCTAAGCAATATTGATTTGCCAAGTGTCGTGCTGCAATACTTAGATATTTTAGTCTGCAGCACATCAGAAGATGAGTGCAGACGAGATTCGATTCAGTTAATGATTATTCTAGCAGAGAAAGGATATAAAGTGGACAAAGAGAAATTGCAGTCTTGCCAGGAAGAGGTGTTGTACATAGGTCAGTTAATCTTACATGAAAGAAGCTGAGGCAATTTTGAAAACAACAAAACCGCACACGATAAAGCAAATGCAACAGTTGTTAGGACTGTATAATTATGTCAGAGCGTGGGTATTTGATTATGGTTCAAACACAAGGCCCTTGCTGCAGGCCCTGAAAAAGGCACAGGTGAATCAGGAAAAAAAATGAATAGACTGAGGAAATGGAGGAAGGGTTTGATTAACTAAAAAAGGCAATATGCACAGTGCCAGTTTTGGGGATTCCCAATTATTCTGAGAAGTTATTTTTATTCTCGCACATGAATGGAACAGTCATGACAGCAGTACTCACGCAGAGAACTACATTGGGGTACAAACCCCTAGCATATTACTGTGGGATTTTGGACCCAGTAATGAGGGGACACTTCCCTTGTGAAAAATCATTGGCAGCCGCTGCATTCGCTAATGAGAAGTCTGCAACCATAGTAATGGGGTGTTCCATAACATTATTTGTTGAGCATGCTTTGTTCACTGTTTTGGAGAAACATAAGGGTACACTGATGCCTCAAAGAGCTTCTGCTTATGAGGTAGTCATATCAAATCCAGCGATCAAAATAGTCAGGTGTAAAATGGTCAGCACTGCAATGTTTGTACCTGAATCACTGGCAGCGGATGTGCAAGAGCATGATTGCTCAAATTATGAGGATATGATATGGTATGGCATCTATAATGCGCCTACACACAAGTGTTTCAATGAGATCCCTAGAGTGAAGGAAAATGCTCTCGCAGTAGGGGAGATTCTCCTTATTGACGGTTCTTCAAGGATCGATCAAACTGATGGAGAGATGTATTCAGGTGCCACTGTAGTGAAGCATAACGCTAATGAGGAATTAGAAGTAATAACAAGTGCACGACTACTGTCTCAGTTTTCAGCACAGGCTGCAGAATAAGTGGTGCTGATTGTCACGCTTGAGAAAAAGGCAGACCAGGAAGTAACAGGGTACAGTGACTCTGCCTACATAACGTTGACCGTGTATGCAGAGTTAGTGTATTGGTAAAGGAGGGGCTACCTCTGAGTGGACGGCACTCCGGTGCAACACTCTGATTCATTGGATAGGCTTATTAAGGCACTACAACTCCCAGTAGCCATTGCAATAGTTAAGTGTGCAATGCACACTAAGAGAACATATGTTATCTCACGCGGAAACCAAGCAGCAGATGAAGAGGCAGAAAGGGCTGCATATTCGCCTAACATAATGAATTTTGATACGCCTGATGTGAAAGAGAAAATTGTTGTGATGATGGTTGTAATGAAAACTTTAGCCATTTATTGAAAACACAATTGATGGAAGTTCAGGGTGACGACCCACAGGAAGAGAAAGACCTGTAGACACGGAGGGGTTGTTCTTTATCCCCTTCCAAGGCACTGTGGTGACAAGACAGCACCGGTAAAAGGATGATGCCTGTAGCATTATTACGGGTGGCGTTAGAACAGCTACACTTCTCTGCGCATATCTCTAGGGAGAGCCTCGCAGCAACCATTGCAGAGGACTGGTTTGTACCAAAGCTGCTAGAACATGTTGCTTTTTATATACTAAATTGCAGTTTATGTCAAATGTTTACTGCTGGGCACATGCTGCGAAGTAATTCCTCGACCAAATGGTCCTTTTCAGGATTTACATATTGACTATGTTGACATGCTGCAGGTCTGTAATGGATAAAGGAATATGATAGTGGTGGTGGGCCCCTTCTCTAAGTGGTTCGAGGCCAGTCCATGCACACACCCTGGCGCCTCTTAAGGCACTGACGCCTCTTGCGCTGCAAAGTTTTCAGTCTGATAAGTGTTTCCTAGATGGGGAATATGTGAGGTGTTGAGATCACATAATGGCTCCCATTTTGTGAATGAGGTGTTTGAGCAAATACGTTTATTGCTTGGTATAAAACACAAGTATTCTTCTGCTTATCACCCGCAAGTGAACGGGAAATGTGCGAGAATCAATGATTTTCTCAAAGAGAGAATAGCCAAGTTGAAATTGACACTGAAGAAGGGGTGGCTGCACTGCCTGCCCCTTGCATTATATGCATTAAGAAATCAGCCCGGCTCTGAACACCACCTCACACCCCATGAACTAGTTACAGAGAGGTGAATAAGAACGCCTCTAACTCCTCCATCAAGGACTAGAAGTGATGCCCAGACAACTGCAGAATTTTTAGGTGATGAGTTACGTGCGTACCTAACATTTATGACAGCTAGTATCTCTATCATTTCAGATCAAGTCAAGCAGACGGTATGTCGATTTCAGAACACAGATTAAGACCATACAGCAACCAAAATGCAAGAATTATGTGTACTTAAAATCTTTGCTGGAGATCAAGTATTAATCAGAAACTTTACACGAAAGTGACACGAGCCCTGTTTCAGTGACCCTTTTGTGGTGGAGGACATTACTCCATCAGCAGTTAAACTCTTAGGAAGACGAGCCTGGATTCATCAAGGTGATGTGAAAGTCTACGCTGGAGAGGCTTAACCACCCTGAACCCATTCAGAAGCAAGTCAAGGAGAAGAAGTTCAGCACGTGCAAACTCGATCGATGCCGATGAAGGACGCAGAGACTGCCCAGTAGACAGATAAAAGTGTACATTTGGAATGTGGCTTTCCTGAGACACTCTTTGTAGTTGCTAAGCAAGGTGTGGAAAAGTTATTTGTTCTTGAGTCTCAGGGGCTTTGCTGACATTGGACTGTGGAGTGCGGAAGTAAGCAAAATATGCCAGACTTGTATTTTGTGTGTGAAGACTAGAAGAGGGAACAGTTCCCTGTGTACATTTCTTGCTGGGTTTCTCTTTGCTGTCTTCATATTTATACTCAGAGCCTCCCCTGCTCTTGTTGGGAGGAGCACTAACATACTTGCTTTTCTCCAGGATCCTAAGAATGGCCCGGCTATTAGACGCCTATTGGCAGCAACAATGGAGCAGATCAGACTATTACATGAGCTTCTTACTGGAGGTACAGATGGTCCTGTCTAATGACGATGCCCACAAACTATTTGCAAGGATCTTTTACTATTTGCTTCAAGTTCATCCTTACCTTGTTTGGCGAGACACCAACACTGTTGTGTTCATGCAAGATCCTATAAACCGTCCAGCAATCAGCCAGTTACTTGTGGAAATCGTTAAACAGATTTGACAACTACTGGAGCATTTGATGAGTTTACCTGCATAAAACAAGTTTTTCCTTCCTTAAAAAGTACTCACAGGCAAACATGTTTTCCATATAGCATATTGCAGGTCCAGAGAGTGAGCAAAGTCAATGACGAGTTGAGAGGCGTTGATGGTGGACCCTCCTGTATTGGTGCATAATATATGCTTGTTCTACGTTTATCATTGTTTTTCTGATTCTGCTAATTCATACTGTTTATTTCATTGGTCCCAAGAAAGCAATGGTCCCTTTGATTCTTCCTACTCCAGTTACCTTGGTGGAACTAGATATTGTAAGACAGCCAATGCCTCGTGTGAGTGTCCCCAGTAGTGGAGACACCTGGTCCTGTAGCAATAGTCCCTAGAAATCCTTATGCAGGAAGGACTCTTGTAGATATTCTTACTGAATGCCAGGTACAGATTCGGAGAGAGAGAGACAAAGAAAGATACCTAAGAGAGGCACAAGGGAGGATGATTATGAATTAAATAATTATTTGACCAGTACAGCATATTTGGGGAACAACATGTGGTATCAGCACATGAAAGAGGTGGAAAAGAGAACCTCTGAGGAGGATTGCTATGTATGTGCACTCCTGTCTTATGCTATGGGGAAGTCTAAAATATGCATAGCTATTGAAATAGATGTTCATAGCCTTACTGACCTTGCACTCTGCCTCACAAAAGGTCAATTTCAGGGTCAAACAGCATCTCTGGTATGGGTAACAGAATGGTCAGTGCAAGACAAAGATGATAATGTCCAAGATTTGAAGACAAGAGCGAGACCACACACCAAGACTCATGCGATAGGATACAAACAGCCTGGTATAAAGGGAGGAGGAATCAGACAGAAGATCAACAAAAGACTCAATTGTAAAGGGAAAACCGATGAAGAGGTTCAAAGCTGTAAGGAAAGAGACCAGATGCAGTGGGAACAATGCTTTCTCCAGACGTATGGGAAGAAGGTGTAGTTATATGCAGAGTTATAGCAGTAACTGGT
Source organism: Ambystoma mexicanum (assembly GCF_040938575.1). Classification (NCBI taxonomy): domain Eukaryota; kingdom Metazoa; phylum Chordata; class Amphibia; order Caudata; family Ambystomatidae; genus Ambystoma; species Ambystoma mexicanum. Next base: position 526,346,984 of record NC_090927.1, read on the forward strand.
CATCAAAAACCAGTCATCGAACAAGTGGAAACTGGATGCAGACCTCTCTGGTCGGGGGTTGCAAAATTGCCGACATGGGACAAAGACAAAGGAGGTCCGTTGCAGATAGTGCCTTTGGCTAGTGCAGAACTATGCTTCAGAAACAATGGCATGAGAAAAGTTGGAGAGAATCAGCAATGCAGTTGAATCTTTGATGTTCCATGAAGGAAGGATAGGACAGCAGTGTCAATGGATCACTATTGGGCATGTGGATCCAGAGTTTACATGAAACTGGACGGAGATCGGGGAGGACTATGTTCTATAGTGATTGCCCATGTTCCAGCATTGGTAATCCCGAAGAGTGACCTGAACATTGGTGAATTTCCAAAAGCAGATGCTCACCTGAGGAAGAAGAGATCTACTGAACTCCTGAATCGAATGAAGAGGGAGAATTATTTCTCAGCCAAATCGATAGAAGCTTTTGATGCAATCCCATATGTGCACAGATTGTTCAGTCAGACTTCATCAATATTCACGCCAATCTTTATGCCAAGGATCCAGACGGCAGCAAATACTAAATAATTACAAATAACCAGATGAGAGCTTTTGCAGAGGATCCACACCACCATGAAGGGTTTCAATGCTCGTAATCTATGCATTCACTTTGACACTTCCCTCTCCTTTACCCATCATATTTCCCTCACCTCCCGTGCTTGTCGCTACCACCTCTTCAATATCCGTAAAGTTTGCTCTTCTCTCACCTTCCAGGCCACCAAACTTTGAATCTCCTCCCTTATCTTTTCTCAACTTTTCTATTGTTCTTCACTCTTATTTGGTCTCCCTGCTTCCCATCTCACCCCCATCAAGTCCCTTTACCACTCTGCCATCTGCACCCCCTGTCTTCTCACTGCTCAGGTCTCCATCTCCAACTCACTCTCTTACCTAGACTGGCTTCCCTTCCACTCCCAACTTAAATTTCTATTTCTTTGCCTTGTCTTTAAATCTCTTCATGACCTTGCCCCTCCATATCTCTCCTCTCTTCTTTCATTCTATACCCCTTCTCGCTCTCTTTGTTCTGCTGATCTCTTCTTACTTTCTGTTCCCCCTTCCCCTTGTGCCTCTTATTGTTTCCGCTCCTTTCAACTTCTTGCCCCTTACACTGGAACTCCCTACCTCTCTCTATCCGCTCCATCCTCACCAATTCCTCCTTCCGCACCTCCTTGAAATCACTCCTTCATTCCCATCCCTGATAACTTTTTCCCTCGCACCCTTCTCTCTCTCCCTCTTTACCTCCATCTTAGTTCTCTTCACCTTCCCCCTTCACTCCTAAGTCTTTCTCTCATCCTACTGTCTCACTTTTCCCTTACTCTCTCTCCCTCTTCCTTCCTTCCCCATTCCCTCCTCTTCTTCACCCTAGTATGTAAATTGCCCTGATTACTGTTTTAGTGATGTGATTCATACATACTGTTATTTGCTTCTCCTGTTTCATGTGCAATGTATTCTGTTGTTATACTGTAAAGCGCTTTGGATTAAAATGCTTTATAAATAAAATAAATACAATACAATACAAATACAATGCTATCAAGGAGGAGCTGAGAGCCATAAAACCGATGACTCTTCAGAACAGATATGTCTTGGACATGATCACAGCTATGGATGGAGGTGTTTGTGCCAAAATCGGAGAATCATTTTGCACATTCATACCTTCTCATGGTGACAAGAATGGCACCTTGACAGAGGCCATAACATTGCTGACAAAGCTACACATCAAGATGGAAGACGAAATGGAAGACATCAGTGATGACATCTGGTTTGGGTCGATTTTCCCATGGGTTCCACAATGAATGGCAAACATTTTCAAATTACTTGGATCCCTGTTGGTGATGATGATGTTTGGATTTTGTGTGATCAGGATAATAATCGCACAATGAAAGAAGACTGCAAAGAAAGCAGTAGAAATGAAGATTGTGATTGATGTTGAATCAGTATTCAAACCTAAAGAACTGACAAATTAAGAAATCAGAGACTACGTAAAGGGCAGCAGCATGCTCCTGAGGGAACAAAGTTCCTGTTCCCAAGGAACCACAAGAAGTATGTGGGAAGATGGATCTACTGCAGCCCCAATGGACAATGTATGCTTATGACTTGGAGTGTTGATGAGCATGTGAAATCAGCAGGATGCCTGAAAGGAGTCGGAAAAATATGGGTCCCAAAGAAGCATTTTTTCAGACGAGGCTGTCTTGATGTGAAGATTGATGAGGGAGTGGCCGATGAATTGCCCAGAGGGGGGAGTGTAGAGGTGGAGTCAAGTACCCCTCACCAAAAGCTCCACCCCCATGTTGCCTATATGTTGGAAGCTGGAAATTGCAACACATGCAGCACCTGGAGTGGTAGCCTGAGTGCTGCTAGCATGTGGAATATTCCAGAAGGGTACAAAGGTGCCAAACCAATGGTAGGGAGCCACATATCAAGGAGCCCTATAGTTTGTATAACCAATATAGTGTTGAGTATTGGTATTACATGGAACGATGACTCGCACTTGGGATGGGACGAGTTGCCCACCTGATAGTAGAGACCCAATCACTTCCCCCGTCAGTATGAAACATATACTGAGATATTCCCTGTCTTGATTTGTGTGCTTGTAAAGCGCCGAAAGCCTACAGGTATCGGGGCGAATAACATAAAAAAGGGATACTACATAAACAACTTTTAACAACCTGACCTGATCTGACTCATCATCCTAGTGTGGGAGATCCTTTATTTAAATATGTATGTTTTTAGGCTCTTTATGAAAGCCAGATAACTGGGCTTGAGTTTGAGGGCTAGGGGTAGGTTGTTCCATTCCTCAGCTGCCAATACGGCAAAGGCCCTGCCCAAACCGGTTGCACGTCTGTGTGGAAGTACTGTGATCCTGCCTTATACCTCTGATTTCAGAGATCGATTGGGGAGGCATCGTAAAAATAAAATTCTTTAGATATTCAGGTGCAGTACCATACAGGCACCTATGCACCAGCGTCAGGGATTTGAATTGAATCCTATCTCCAATCTTCAGCTAGTGCAATGCTATCCTGTCCATCAAGATTTGTTCACTTATCCTCTTTCCTTTAATTATTCTAACTGCATTGTTCTCCATGACCTGACATTTCTCAAGGCAGTTCTTGCTATCCCCGAGCATGAGTGAGTTTCCGTAATCTAAGTGGGACAGAATGGTAGCCCTTGCGATCGTGGCACTGTTCTTCTCACTCAAAAAGGGTCGAATGGATCTAAGTAGGCAGAGATGGTAAGAGTTGTTCATATGCAGGTGGTGAACTTGTGCCTCTGCTCCCACAGAGTCTTCCATGACAAGCCCAAGAGTTTTCACCTGCCCTAACACCTGTGTACGGATATCCTTGATGTAGAAGGCATCATAACAGGGCCCTAATTCGGCTCAAGCTTGATGGGTGCCGATAATCACCATCTCTGTCTTTTTACCATTAAGGCCCATCCAATTGCACTCCATCCAATTCTCGATGATGTTATAAAGCGTTCAGATTTTAGCGCTATCCTCCAGATAGTCGCTCCCCAACTCGACCACCAACTGAGTATCATCAGCGTAGTTTGTGAAAAACGCTCTAAAACCTTCCAGTACCTCACAAACACATCTCATGTACCGGTTAAAAAGGATGGGAGATAAACTAGCCCCTTTTGGTACGCTGTACATTATGGGTGCTGCTTTAGAGAATGTTCTCCCCCCAGTGAATGTTTGCCTCTCTATCGGAAAAGAAGGATGCCAGCCATGCAGATGCTTCCTTGGAGCAGTCAGCCACTTTTTAAAGGACCAATTGGAGCAATTGATGGTCTACCAGCTCAAATGCCGCACTCAGATCCCGGAGCATTAGGAGCCCTGTCTTGCTTTTATCCAGTACACTAAGCATGTGGGTCTGCAGGTCCAACATGGCTGTCTCCGTACTGTGTGCGGTACGAAAGCCAGATTGTTGGTCATGCAGTATAAGATTGGCTTCCACGTGCCTCTGTAGTTGTGCAGTTGCTATTTTATCCAAGACTTTCAACAGGAAATTGCAGTTTCTAATTGGACGTAAATTCCCTCGATCCTTGGGATCTAACATTTGCTTTGTTATGAGAGGCGTGATGGTGACAGCTTTAATGCTCTTGGGCACAATGCCTTCTTTGAAGGAAGCGGTTGCTAATTTAGTTAATATTGGTTTTAAGATCTCCTTATTGTCCAGTATTATTCTCGGGGGATTAGGTTCTCAGCACATGAGGTAGGCATCATTGCTGCAAGCACGTTAACCATCTCTTCTTCCGAGATAGGAAGGAATTGAAAGTTAACTACTTCCCGCCGACGGTGTTCCCCTATAATCCTATCACATCCCCAAGTATTTTTTTTAGAGTTTGCCACGTAGTGTGCCGTCACTTATGAGTTTTGACTATAAAAGTTGTGTTTTTCATGATATGCGCTGAGAGAAATCGAGCGAAAGTCCATTGATGTCTGTTGTAACTCCCTGTTTTAGACAATAGAAAATAAAACAGACCAAGTTTTGCCAACTTCCTGAGTAGGTTTGATTATTGATGTTTGAGTAAATTCTGCATCCCCATCTATCTCAAAGTATTGCTACCTCGTCTTAAACGGCCCTAGGTCTAAGGGTTTAGGGGATTTCCATCTGGAGAGATGATGTTTGCCGTTAGTCACCTTGTCCACCGTACACTACTGCTATCTTTTTTAAAGTCCGATTCAGTATAGATGGAGACATATTTCAAACATTTTAATATTTAAGGTATCTGTTAATGAAAAGTGAAATGAGTACGAAGCCCCAGTGTTCCTTATGTGCTTAGTGAATTAAGCATACAACCTTTTTTTTTCAAAGAGATATTTGTAAAGTATAAAGATCTTTGTCGTACTTATGTTCCCAACATGCACTTTGATTTCATGCAAATCAAGCTAGAACTCTGACTGTTGTTATGTGCGCCCTTTCCCTTTCTCCAACGGAATATATTTCAAAAGGTCTGTGCTGTTGTTATATTGCTCAACCAACATCTTATTATTTGTAGGCATCCTAACTCATTTTATCTGTTCTTATGTACTCTACCTTCTTATTCCTTTTTGCTTTATTCAGTTCTACAGGGAAAAACAAATCAAAAAGCTGCTTAGTTTTCTCTCTGGTTGTATTTGAAAATGTATGCATATATCACCACAAATACATCACAACGAGGCATGGTGTAGTTATAAAACACCGGAACGCAATTGCGCACACGAAATTACATCATGACGCTGTGAAGAGTTGAGACTCATGCTTCTTAATGATGACTGCAGCACAGACTTCGTTTGGCTCCACCGTGGCATCCGTGAGAGGCATTGTAGATCTCAATCACTACAAGTGATGACCATTGGTCCATGTCCAACACCATGCCTCAAACGAAGTAAAGTAGTCACAAGCTGGATTGGGGCATGTTTTCATACCCCGTCTACTTCTTATGAATTGTGATGATATATACATTATTGATGAAATACATCCAGATAGAAACTAAGTAACATTATGGTTTCATTATGCTTGTTATTCCCCACAGAACTGAACAAAGAAAGATTTAAGAAAGTAAAGTACATAATAACAGATCCAATCAGCTAGGATGCCAACAAATAATTAGATGTCGGTTGAGCAATACAACGACAGCACAGACCTGTTTAATAAGATACATAAGGCTCACCTGTATCAGGGTGCAGCTTGTCCTGAGGAAGGCGACCCAAATGAGGAACGTCGCCGAAACCGGTCTTCGCCAACAAATAGGGATTCCTCACAGACAGAGAAACCATAAAGAAATGTGGCTTCTCCTTAAATTGGAAGATTGAGAGATGCCAAAAAATAGGGAAACATCACACATTCTTGAGATACCCCAGAAATGGTAGGAGACAAAATAATCCTTTTGAATTGTTCCTGTTTTGAGGACACAGAGGAAGGAAGGAATATTAAAACTAATGATGTCCTTCCTGTCCTACACATCTGCCTTTTCAGAGCATTTTTTAAAACTAATTTGCACACACTTAGCCATGTCATTAGCATGGTCTTGAGCTTGAGCCTAAGACTATTGTAGAATTGGTTGAAGGCAAGTCTTTCTTCCTATGCACTCTTTTAGATGGGATGTGCATTACCCTAACACTAGGCATAGACCCCCACACTTAGGGCAAGATTAGCTTTTCTATAAGGGTACATATTTAGAAGGATAAATCACTCTAAGAGATTCTTTTGTTCATGTGATAAACTAAATAAATAAGCCAGGGATGGGCCTTTTCCACAGCAACAAATTGATGTCGTGAGCATCAAGAAATGGTCGTGCATAATCACTTCAATTTCTCAGTTATTGACTTGCATAAAAATGTACAAAACATACAAAGAACAGAACTGGCAATAAGTATCTAACCAATTCCCTGTGCTTGTTGCCTTTTAGCACTTTCCTTATTTTTTATTTCTTGTTTCATTTTGTATTCAAACGATCCATTTAAAAACAGTATTGCTCGTTTTGACTTGTATGCTTTACTTGTGTGATTTACATGACCAATGACCTGGTTATGAAGCCTGTACAATCGTATCTATGCTTAAACAATGAAAGGTACGCCACAATGTCCCTGCACCATCTTGGGGATGGCATTGAGTACCTATACTGTACGACAGTAGATACTCTGACATGTTGGATATGGCTATAGCTTGCTCATGGTAACGGTGGAGTGTGTGGACAGGGGCAGTCAGGTTTCTTTTAGGTGTATTCAAATTGTGAAAAAAGAAAGACATGCATAAGAGGTGGCTTCACACGATGCAGACCATGGTATCGCAAAGGGTGCACATTGCATGTCGACCGAGATTTCAAATGTTGATGCTAAGTTCTTTACACAAAGCCCTTTTCCATGCAATATCCCAATCATGTATTTGTACTGTATGCCCTACAGTTCCATGCATGCTGGCTCTCTTACCTAAAGCACTGCTCTATGAAATGTGAGGTAACATTTAAAAAGAGTATACGCTGGAATGCATGACCTATGGCACCGAATTTGCTTCTGCTTCCATCACCTGGTTTCCAAATTAGTTATATGGATACATTCTTGGAAAATGATTGACTTGCTTCCATATGACACTGTGCTGAACAGTCTGTGTGCAAAAGGAAAGAGACCATTCTAGTCTGGCATCACAATTTGCAAGTTTTAGAAGAGTGGTTCTGTTTGAATATTTAGCCTTTTATAGTCTCTGTTCACTTGATTCCCGTTCCCAAGCTGTTGTTTTCCTCCCAGCATTTGCTTTGGGAATGACAAATATGGGAAAAAGACAGAGAACATATACAATGGTAATTCAACTTTACTCGTCCATAGTGGAGCAGCAATTCTTAGTCCGTAGACTCTCTTTACTTGCCAATGTCCAAACGTTGTATGAACTTAACCCATAATGGCACTTCTAGTCTGCTTTTCTTTGGGGGAAAAGCGTACTAGGGCTCTAAAATGGACTGACTTGCCATTGTTTAAGATAATGTGTCCATATCACACAGGGTCACACAATTCAGAATTGCTGGGATTAGGGATATACATTACAGTACAACATGCAGGTGTCCATTTGCATTGACTACTATTTGTGTGCCTTAAATATTCTCCTATTGTTTAAACCATAGAACATTATTGTTCATCTTTATTTTTATGTTGCACAACATCTTATTTTTATTGTAAAACATTGTTCTATTGACGTTTCACAAAATGTACTTCAATCAAAGTATCCCTAAAATGGTAATTTTAATTACCACATGGAAATCCTTATTTACCTCCTCTCAACCAATCAGAATGTTCAGAGTGCAGTCAATAACTACTGGTATTGACTGCATTCCGAACTGTCTTTAACAGCAGACAGGGGAACAACAATGCAATTTCCAGAGGAGATTTCTTTCAACAAGAAACTTCCTCTGTAGGCTGACCTTTGTTTTTTGCTGCAACATCATATTAAACACCTGACAGAGAAAGCTCGCACATGGGAAAGTGCTTTCACTTTATTATGGACAAATACGTTCACTTTGACATAACACCTAATCCCTGCTCAAGTTAAACCAATTTCAGTTGACCCAAGTTTGCAAATAAAATGTTAAACTATGAATGCAACATGAAATCTAAATACTTAAAAATAAAAAAAGGGTTTAATTTCCTAATTCAGTTTGTCTATTTACCTCACCCACTATTAAAGTACACATTTTACTTCACCACCAACATTTCAAAATATGTCTTGCTACTGCCATTGTGTGCTAATAGCCTCATAGACCTCATGAGGGGTCATTATCGTTTGACATAATGACCCACCACTAGGTTGTGGCCGGAGGGGACCCTTCCCTCAGTATATATGGCAATATTGCTTTACTCAGACTAGCTATCCCTTAGTAACAGCCCGTCCTATCTTACTCCGCTTGCTGCATTATTTCTGGTGTATGACGGTGGCATGTGCATTTATGTTATGGTGTATGTGACACAAAAAGCAGAATGTACATTCTAAGACTCCCAGAAGACCTGTTCTGCTTCAGAGAACTGTAGGGAGGGTCGCAGTTAAGGAATGTGCACCCCCTTCCCCCTCCCCAATGCTTCCTCTTGTGCCGACCTAACAAAGCAAGGCTTCTTTTTGCAAGATGGAGTCAAGGTCATATGCCCATTACGACATTCATTTATTCAAGCATAATGAGTAAAATACACGAATTCGCACTGTTCAAGGCAATCGTCATTCCAAAGCTTCTGCGCCAAGAAAGCACATACAGCATTTGTGAACAAACAGAAGCAACCTATCATTGTGGTGGGCAAAATTGGATTCCTTAAAATGCCACAGATTGCAAAAAAAAGAAAGACAGCTCTTGAAACAGCCCCAGGGTAATCAGAATGTACGTTATGCCATAAAGGTGATGCTTCAGGCTTGCGCAATTTAAGCAAATATCATAAATGATGCCCGGCCATCCCATCAGTCACAGGCAATGCAGTGACAACCTATCTGAAACAGGAGCATTTTGACTTCAGGTGCCACTTCATATTGACAGACGACCTGAGTTATCTCCGAATGGTCGGCTTGGCGCAGCATGAATGTTGCGCTGTAAGGGTTAACCATATACAGATTTACAAACCAAATTGATTTGACTTGCTCATAAATAAAGGATTTCCGCCGTCCTCACTCCGGCAATCGCCTGTGTGGGAGGACAGAGGCGTAATAACTCTTCAGGCGACAATTGCTTCTGCGTCACGGTGGCCCACCAGGTTTAGCTGCCTTATCCTCCACTATCTTTAAGGTGACTCCATCGTTATATCTCAACAGTCTGCAGAAGACTTGATTTTTATTAAAACATGAAAGATGAGCTTCAGGGTTTAGAGTGATGCGAATTCCGTGCAGCAGACCCGAAATTACAAGAATTTGCAAAAAAGATAGTATGGATTTTGATACTAAAATGCTTTAATGCTTAGGGGTGAAGGTGTTGTGCTTCAATAGTTCTGTATTATTATGTGGGTGGAGAAGAGGTTGTGCATTCTTGGAAGTGTGAGCTGAGTGTGTAATGATCAACTGAGTCAGTAAACTAATCTCACACTGATCCCACACTTAAAGGGAGGAGAACACTGCATGTGCGCACTTCTCAGCTGTGGGGCTATAAATCAAATTGGGCCCAACGGCACTACTGAGAAAGTCAGCTATAGTGCCTTTGGGACGAAGCAGAACATCTCAATAAGGTGCTATACTTTCTATGTGATAGAGCCATTATTAAATGTTCGATAATCAAATGAATCTTTATAAACCATAAGTACAATAATTCACTACTTTCAGCCTATGAAGTAGCAAATCATCAAAACAATATTATGTGCTCATGAAATGCTTAACCAAAGTGCATATACCTTCAGAACAGAGTTTCAGCACAGTATACAAGGAACCAGTCATATCCCCATGACTTCCTGATTAACATGCTATCAAGCAAAAAACAATGTCAACTGAACTGGAAAAGGTACTAAGCTATGTCAAGTTAAAGGGCATGACTTCATAGAGATGACAAGCAGGCTAATTGGGAATAATTGTTCTAGTAGTCTAATATTCAAATAATGTTGCACACTTGATATTTGTATTCTTTCCTGTGGGAAATAAACATTGGAAATATACCCGTGTCTCTTTGTCATTTTAGGCAGTCTTCCTCCTAATACGGCCACCCCCGTTTTGCCGGTGATCCATACACCTTCCCCCATCTACATAAGAGTGGAAATATTGAGACTTACCGTAGTGCAGGATAGTCTACGGTAAGACATACACTACGTTACTTCAACATATCATCCTCTCCTTAAGTCAAAGCATCTGTTGAGTTTATCAATCATATACTTAGCAGTAAGGGCAGCACCCTCCTCCCAAGACGCAGGACCCTCTCCCAGGAATCCTCCTGCAAATGGTGCTATAAAGCCAGCCTCACACCATGGTGCTGATCATTGGAGTTCCTTTTACGCTGGCAGGCCTAAGAAGGGGGGTACAGTATCCAAAGCCGGTAGACAGGTATGGAGAAGGGTCCATATGAACATGAAGCATGCACTTCTTCTTCTAAGAAGAACAAGAAGCATAAAATGTTGAACCTCTGTTCGGTGTGCAGTTCATTCCAAATTACTCTTCCAGGGAGGTGAAGACAGAAGGCATTCAAGGCAGAGAAAAAGCTCTGCCCCCTAACAATACCCCAGGAAATGAGGGGAGTGTGGACCAAGACCTCACTGTGGCTGTTTGGAAGCCACGGCTCTGTTACCAGAAGTGAAGTAATCTGTGTAGGTGCTAGCCAAGATCTCTGCTGTGGGAGTGCATTAGGAGGACTTACCTTGTCCTGGAGACCCTGGTTTGGGACTCTAAGCAACCAGAAGTCCAAGAGAATCTGAAATCCTGTTTCACTGTCTTGATCTTTCTTCGAGCCACTTCGACCATGAGTGACACCCTTCAACCTAACACAGGACCCACGTTGCTGCTTTTGGCACTCCACGAAAACAAAAGCATCTTACTGGCACCATCGATCTGTTTAATTAATGTTATCATGCACTTAATTTTGGGGACCAATCACTAAAGACAGGACCAGGGTTCAAACCTGTGTTGCCCTGTGTTGGTTTGCTTCCAAGAAAAGTGTGTTTACCCTGAGCTATCCTTCTGGCCCATTTTGGGACCAGCTCAGAGCAGCGGACATGAACTCCACCTCAACTCGAGCGTTGGCTCACAGCTGTGGAAGAATCTGACTTGCTGCATATCGTGCTGTGCCACGACCCAACAAATCCTTGTCTTGACAGAACCCCACTCCTGACTCGACTTGCTCAAAACAATCATGTCACTCACTGACTCCAACCAGCAAAAACATCATTTCAACTGGACTGGATCACCTTTTTTTTTTGCAAACAGTTTATTTTAAACCTTTACAAATTAGCATAAAACAAGAAAACACAATCACGATAGAATCAGGTTGCAATCTCAATAAAAAAAACAAAGACACATTAAGCAAAACAGATGAACGACAGCAATAAAATACAACCAAAAAAATGTGACCACATTAAAAAAGTACATCAAAACGGATTCCAATCAGAATAACCACTGAACAGAATTGATAAAAAGGACATCATATCGTCATACGATTAGAAAATCCAAATAAAGACATTATACACATTCCACATTTACAGATCAATATGGAGGATTTCCCCAGTCGAAAATAGAGAAGGAGTCATTAAACTAGGAACTTAATACAGTGCTCAGGACATGGATACAGAGTGCGCAAGACTTTATTCCCAGATAATCAGAAGCAGTCATTAAGGGTTACTCATTAGGATTACTGGAGATTCAAACTTTTAATGAAACCTGATAAAGCCACACTGGATACTGAGACAGCATTTCTATACAGTATCCTCATTACAATTTTGCTGATTTAGGTGCATGGCCTGCAAATAATGAAACCTTAATATCTTAAATGATTCACATTCCAGAACTAAGTGTCGAATTGACTCAGGTTTTAACAAGCAGAACCTACATCCAATTTCATCACTCGTTATTAGTTTCTTCCGAAGCTGGATTTCCTTAGTAGGAAGAAGTTTCCACCGTAGCTTAAATAACAGCCCAACATAGTAGCGATTATGGAATTGGAGCAAAATACAAGAGAGGAATCCTCAGCATTTATGTCCATGGGACAAATGGTTCATAGTAGTATATGAATGGAAGGCATCAGTAGTTTGAATCCAATCAAAGTCAAGCAGGGCCCTTTTGGATTTTAATGGGTTATTAACCAGGGTCTCCAAATTAGAGCCAATATCAAAAGGAATGGATTCACATCTTTCCCTAAGATCAGACAGATCCACAGAGAAGTTCACGTTTTCATCTAGCAACTGGTATAAAGAATCAGGTATTGGGGCCATAATTTTCACATTTACTGTCAGAAGAGGCCATTGCACCTGGTCCATTAAGATGAAGCGTCTAATTCATATCTTAATGTGGGTAGTGGAACTGCATTAGGTATGCTGAGGATCCGCCTCCATATCCTGCCCTCAATTTTATCCAAGGTGTTCAATACTCTATCCAACGTTAGTTCAATTCCATAGATAATCTTAGGCACGATCTTCCCTTCAAAGAACATTGTCGTCGGTTTGAGGGAGAACCTGCCAAACATACGATACATTTTTACCATCTGGGATTCTAACAGCTTGGCCTTATGCATCAAGGCTTCAGTGCCCCATTTAGATCCCTTACGCGATCCAAAGTTAAATCCCAGGTACCTAACACTCTCAGATAGCTTCACACGCATTCCTTCAATATGCCATGCGGGTCAGTTGATCTTCAAACTTGCTCTCTTGAATGCCAACATTTTGGTTTTAGTAGGGTTGATATTAAGCCCATTTGCTTTTACGTATCCTGCAAATGTATTTAATAACCTCTGCAGACCAACCCTAGTTAGGTTTAAGATCAATACATCATCTGCATATGCAAGCCATAGTATTTTTACCTACCCAACTTTAGGGGCTATCAGCACTTCATTAGCCAAAATGATTGCCACATCCGACACATATTGGTTGAACAGCCAGCGGGCCAAGACACATCCCTGTCTGGCCCCCCGATAAGAACAAATTCTCTGAGAGACATCCACTTTTTGGCTTAAATCAGACTTGAATCCCACAGTTCTCATATACACCATTGATAAGCCTCAACAGGCCCACTGGCATACCCCATGCTGCCAATTTTGCCCACAGTTTACCCCGGTCTATGCAGTCAAATGCGGCCGATAGATCAATCGAGGCCCCGAATGTACAACCCTTGGGCCTCCGCCATGAATCTTCCTCAATACATTTGAGGACCAACCCATTGACATTAGTCGAGTGGCCCATCCGAAAACCAGACTGAAATCGGTCAAGGCGATGTGCCAACTTAGCCCACTCTTCTAAGTATGAGAGTAAAAATGCCAAAAAGGTCTTACAATCGGCATCTATTAATGAAATTGGCTGATAATTCACAGGATCTGACCTGCTCCCACACATGAAGATGGGAATCACGTGGGCCATACTGCAAGACGATGTACAGATGATATCTTTGAATTCCAAGTACAGTAAGTTCGGCAGGATGTTCCAATCAACCTTAAAGGGGTTATTAGTTAGGCCATTTGGTCCTGGAGCTCGGAGCTCGTGACATTTACATTTAGATAGTAGGTCATAGATGATACTAATGTCTAAAGAATGCTCTCACTTAGTGTAGTCCCAAATGCCAGATACTTCACAAGAA